>NC_092877.1:301892199-302200324 GCF_028372415.1 Notamacropus eugenii
CCTATGGTGTAGAATGATAGGGATATGAGTTTCATCTTTCAAAGCTCCCCATATACTCACTGTTTTATTTGTAGCCCTGCTTTCAAAAGCTCAGATTCCCAGAATGCACAGCACCAGCTATTTGGGAGAGAACCCCAGAGGCTTTGTATGTGTGTATGGGCCTGTAATTGGTTAATAAAGCTTTCTAGGGAGAAGAAATATGATGAAGAAGAGGGAGGCATGGAGCTTGAACAGAGGGCAGGCAGACCTTTATGCTGAGAAGCAGACATGTAGGTTACATCTATGACCCCAGTGACTGTATCCAAAGGAACCATAAGAACCAGTGACCACAGAGATGCTGCTGGTGATGTGGACCTGTTATCTAAGACCTTATGGATTTGGGTGTGACAGCCCCTGGCAAACACAATCTTCCTCCCCCCCACCCCACCCCCAATTGCCATACCAAGGGGAAAGTACAAATTGTCTGCCTATCTGGTAGCAGACAAGGAGACACCACCTGCTCCCAACAGTCAGAAGGCCTCTGGCTCAAGCATTTCCAAGTCTATACCACTTCCTTTTCCTCCCAGTTAGAATTGTTTCAGTCGCACTCTCTCTCCCTCTCCCTCCCTCCCCTCCCCCCTCTTTGTTTCTATCTCTCCCCCCCTTTCTTCCCCCACCCCTTGCCTCACTCCTCTCCTTCTCTCTCTTTGCATATATATAGATAGATAGAGAAACACATATTAAATTGGTTTAACATGCTTTTTAAAAAGACTTTTAAGGAGGCAGTCAATACTTGTATTCTTTTTTACAAGTAGAAAAACTGAGTCATGATACACTGACCTCATTTTTCTCAGGTCATCTAGGCAAGTCACAGTCAGTGCCATGAACAGAACCGTCATCATTTATTTCCCAGCTTGCCAAAGCCATGTATACTACTTGGTCACCCTTATAAAAATATATTAGGGTATTTAGGTTTGCATCTGCAAGTGTATGTCTACATTATCTCTTCTGTGAATCTTGGGGAAATGCATTTTCAATTAGAGGTAATCCATTTCAAGGCTGGTTTATGTTTCGGTTTAAATTGGGTCTGTGAGATGAATTGGGGCTTGCAAAGGAGTTGAAAGAGGCCTCTCTGCAGTTTCCTATAACTTCATCTGTTCTTTGTTTCTAGAACCGCTACTCACTGATACTAACTGGACTGAGAGTGACATCCCACCACCTCTGCCACCACATCCCAGTCTGGAATTGGATCTTGAAGAGTATAACCACAGGTATGCCTAAAAGAGGATTTTCTACATGTGGTCACACTGTTTCTCTAGAGAAAAAAAATAAGCAACTTCATCTTAACTGCCCTTTCTGTGGGTAGATAATTTCATACTAATGCCTGTCTATCACTTTCATCCTCATGAAGGTTTCACATTGTCAGACAGTTTGTGTTCAGATTCCCTAATTTTGATGACTTGATGGTTAAACATAGATTGTAAGTGTTCAGTTTGTACTTTCTAAAATATTCAAGAGCATGGCTACATTTCCATTTATGTTTTAAGTTTTAAAGATGCAGCAGAAGCTAACAGAAAAAAGCTTTATGCAAAGCCTTGCTGGAAACAAAACTTTATTTCTTTGGTTATAATTCATTTTCTGAGTTGATAAAGACCATAAAATCTTTTAAAGGTAGAGAGCTATTCTAGGAGAGTTAATGGAACCTAAAAATTAAATAAATGCTATATATATATATATATATATAATCCAAAAATATTAAAAAGGGTACCCAATATTATATCCATTCTGTAATAGAAACTAAAAAAGAAATCAATAATTTTTAGAATCACAAGAGCATAAGGGAGATTTACTAAGCCTACACACCATTTGACTAGTTGAATTCATAGATTTTTTTCCTTCTGATGAGTTTAAAAAAATCATTAAATTGTCCCGTTGCTATTTTCTGTATTTATTATAGCTATTAAAAAACTGCATATTTCATACCATACTACGTCCCAAGGTAACCCTATAAAGTATCTTCAATTTTCCAATCTCAGCAATGCTATTGTCATTTCTATTACTTTTTTTTTAATGTAAGATACCAAAGAGACAGCAACAGAAGTGGCAGTATTCTACAAGTTAGCCAGATCAGATAGTGGTTTTTCTGCATTTATTTCCTTAGCCTTCTTTGTAGCTTACCCTTTTCAAAATGCATTCATATTCCACAATCACAGCTATAGTAAACCTTAAAGCATTATTTAACCACGCTTAGTCCTTATGGCTATTGTTACATTTTGCTGTCATCCTAGACTTAATGTGGCCGGAGTTAAAGTCATTATCATTCCACCTCTAAATTATTTCCCCTCCAGCTTCTTCCTTTCTGTAAAGGATACCACCATTCTGCCACTCACCCAGACCAAAACATCTGCAGTTGTCTTTTACTTATCCTTGTAAGAACATTGAGAGTGCCTGCCTGAGAAGGTACTTTCCTTAGATGTTTTACGGATAAAATACTATAGGGGGTGTCTAACCCTCTCTCTTCAGTAGGAACTACAGACTAGTCTTATAGACAACCTTATCTCAAGTAGCAGCCTCTCTTATTTTCTAATCCAACTGATGGCCTAGCTCCATCTATGAACCATACATATAGATAAATATCTTCTCCAAAACATTGAGATATAAACCAAGGAGATAATACTCAGTCCTCAAGGACTAAAATCTGAGGTAGAATTGAGTAGTTGCCTCAGAGACAATACTTAGTGGCAAAAAATGTTGCCTGATCAGGGTCGATATGGCCCAAGGCCACTACTGCTCCCTTTCAATACAAACAGGTTATCCCATTAATAAGCAGAGGAAAGTGTCAAATGCCAGCTATTTTCTTTTCTATCAGAATAAACAACATAATATGGTACTACTGCCCTCTGCCAAGAATACATCTTAGTTTTTTGAATCATGGATTTTCAGAGCTGAGAAGGACCTTAGAACATACATAGTCCAACTTGCTTTATTTTACAGCCAGGTGTACAAGAAGAGATGTGACTTACTCCCTTGTGAGAAGCATAATTAATCACTGGCAAAGCCAGATCTCTTGACTTCCAGACTATTGCACTTTGCATTACAGCCCACTGCCTCACTTCTGAACATTATATTCTGCTAGTCTATCTTCCTTGTGCTCTAGATTGACTCATTTTGCTCTAGAGGCTGATTCCTTTGCCACCATTCTGACTCAGATGAAGTCCTCTTTGCTCGCTATATGAAAGGAAGAGACATTGCTGAATGTCGGTGGAAAGGTATCTATCCCAGATGACTATAATCCTAATTTCCTTGTTAAATATCTTTACTATGATATCTGAGGACTTCACAGTTGATTTTTCCTACAAGATGCTGCCACGTTCAGATCTATTTCTCTCAGACTTAAGACTAGGTCCTTAAAAGTAGATCAAAAAAGGATTCGTAGAGATGATTGCAATGGATAGAGTGATGATAATTGGTGACTATACATAGAATTATTCAACTCCTATCTTGCATCTGCTTTACTTACCAACGGGAAAGTCTTCAGGCTGGGAAATATAGGGAAAATATGATTAACAGGGTTTGAAACCTGGAATAAGTGAGACTTTCTTAAATGTAAGAAAGCATCAACTTGGTCTTAATGAGCTCACGTCACCACCTACATTACTGCAGAGACACCTATTTGCACTAGGAGGCTGATGGTTACAGAAGATGGTATCACAGCACAGAGGCAAGGGAAAAATAGATTGATCAGCAAAGAGTCAGGAAGAGGCAAAAAGTAGCAATTTAAATTTCTTCAAAAGTCCTTCTCATTGCTAATAGCTAAGAAACTTGCTAATTATAAAGCAAATTACCTAAGCAAGAAGTGCCAGATAACTTGGAAAAGGTGGGAAAGTCTGAGAGAAATATAGGAAGGAGCATTATTTTAAAAAGCTCATTCCGACCTGTTGACAGAATCCCTGGCACAACAAATTGCCTGTTTGCTTTGAGAGTCCCGGAGAACTGATGATCTCGGTGTCAGCAAGTACAGAAGGCAAAGGGGATGAATGTTCAGGTGACTTGAAGAGATGTATGCTCATTACAGAACCATGTTACAGCCAGGAATGTGAAAATGCAGATTGGTCTCCCTTTTAGAAGGAAATAGAGGGTTGTCTCTCTAGTCTCCAGCTCATCTGCAAGAATGAAGTGTGTCCTGAAGGAAGAGAAGAAATGTTTTAAGAGAAAAATAAAGTGCCCAAAGAGAATGTCATGGTCCCATTTAAAGCTACTAAGAGGCTCATTGGCCTCAGGCACTGCGGGATTAGAATGGGACGGTGCTCTTTGAAGAAGAATGTGGTCATAATGAGGATCTCCAGATTCCACCAGGACAGAAGGCATCTGAAATAGGTCCTAAGAAAGTGAGAATTTCGTTCTCAGGAGGACCAAGGTGCTCCTATGTTTCCCTTACATGCACAGTCAGATCTGCTGCCTTCTGAGAGCTGGCAAAGCTGCTGACCAAGGCTCATTTCTAGTGATTCATGGGAAGATAAATGGTATCACCAAAAGCACCCTAGAATGTACCTTTAGGCAATTGTAGGAAGAGGTCTGGGACAGAAAACAGTACAGGCGATGCTTTCATCACTATAGCCATCCCTAACGAGTGAAGGATTTCTGAATCAAAATGAGGATATGGGAAATAAACAGCTTAAGAAGATGATTTCAGAGAAGCGAACTTGGATTTCTGGAACAGGACCACAAACATCGGGATGATGGGTTCCTGAGGTAATATGGACTATGTGTAATGATGGCCAGGAAAAAAAAACCCAGCAAACCACAAATGCCAGGAAGTGCTGAGGATGTAATGAAGAAGGAGGATGTACTTGTCATTGAAAATGCAGAGGGAGAAAACTGCCCACATATGTCAGCTAAGCCAGATACTAGTGATGGTAGCAGGTATAATAGGAGGGAGATTTGCAGCGCAGAAGGACACTATAATAATTCTATGGCCGGAGGTGTCTCTATGCATATGCACATAGTACAAGCAATAAGCGAAGAGACACTGGAGGTCTTAATGCAAGGAATAAATTCAACCGGTTAGACAACTTGGAGACTTGAGAGGATATACCTAACTAAAATGCAGAAGTGGAAGGAATAAAGCAGCACATAAATCAGGATGAAACAACTGTGGAAACTCATGAACAAGAACTGTGTTTGGGTAAATCTCTCTTGGTGAAACAACGATAATACATTTTTGTAGCTCTTTATGGTTTGTAAAGGGCTTTATATATATTATCTTACTTTATCCTCACAACCTACTCTGAGAGGTAGGTACTATTATTATCCCCATTATACAGATGCAGAAACTGAGGCAGACAGGTTAAGTGACCTCCCCAAGGTGACACAGCTAGTCAGTAGCTGAGGCAGGATTTGAAACTAGGACTTCTTGACTCCAGGTCTAGTACTCTATCCAGTGCAGTAACTGTCTCTCTGAGGAAGACAAAAAAAGCAATATTATAGTGGGTATCTAAAACAAGGAAGAAACAGATGATGCTTTCTACAAGATAGCAAAACTTGAATGGAAATAGAATATAGTTGAATGGAACGGTTTGGACAGCTACCAGAACTCTCTAGCTGCTAAAAGCCTTAGTATCATTTCATTCTTCAGAAGATGAAGGAATCAACAAGGAAGACTAGTATTCTGAACCTGATGCTGACCAATAAGGAAATGTCTATTGTCCAGTTAGAGAGTAGAAGTGATAAGAACTGTGGGATGGACTTCTCACCATTTCCTCTTAATATCCATGAGAGATCAGGAAGGGCAACACTGGAGTACCGAGTACAGTTTGAGTTGAACCATACATTTTGGGAGAAATTTCAGAGTTTAGAGAAAAGATAGAAAATATCCCATGGCCTACAATTTTTGGGAGGAAATTGACCTTAAAAAATAAAGAGTCTAGAATATGCTCGAGTAAAATTCTGTTAGTAAGAAGAAAGAAACTGGCTAAAGAGACCAGTGTAGGTGGACAGGGAACTGGTTTTTAAGAGAAATGTCCAGAAGATGGAAGCAAGGCAAGTGAATACTTCTAAACAGGAAAAGCTGACAGTTCCAGCAAATGCTAAGAGTAACAAACAGGATTTTTGTAATTGTGTTGGGTCAAGAGGAAAATCAAAGAAGGATTAGGATTGAGGATTACAGTGATGGAGGGATAACAACTGATGGCTTGAAATAGGACTATTCCACTCCTGTGTTGTAGCATTTTTACCTGCCAATGAGAATATTCTTCAGACTGAAAAATGTAGAAAAAAATTAACAGGAGATTGAAACTTTAAATAAATGGGATAGTGGTAAGAGAGCATCTAGTTGGCCTTAATTAGTTCAAGTGCATTAATCCATGATGGCTTGTATTCTGGAGTACTGAAAGAACTCATAGAAGCAAATGGTGAGTCACTATTGTTGACTTTTGGAAAATCATAATGAATCGAAGAGGTGTTGAAGGATTGGAAATGGAAAAAATTTATACTGACTTTCAAAAATCAAAAGAAGGTATATTTTTTAAAATTATAAGCTTTATAAGTTTGACTTTTCTTTCTGGCAAAATTCCCAAATGCAATATTATAGGAATGACAAATCTCATGATATCCTGTGGACCAAAATGGAGATACATGGGATGGATTATAGTGTAGTTAATATTAATAATATAGCAGTAGCTGACACTTATATGGCACTTTAAAGTTTGCAAAGAGCTTACATTATCGCATTAGTTCCTCTCAACAATTCTGCAAGATAGATACTATAGGTATTATTAGTCTCATTTTATGAGTAAAGCAATTGAATCTCAAGTGGACTCTAATCTACCACCTTACTGATACAACTGATATGGGCCACAATAGGGATTTGAACCTAGGTGTCTCTTGACATCTTGTCCTTTACTTTGTCTAGTTCGCTACATGATCTCTCAAACTAGTGGATTTTGAAGTGCTTGAACAACTGTATTCAGAATTGCAATCAATTAATGGATGGAGAACACATCAAGATCTTTTGCTACAGTAGAAAAGCACCAAGGAAAACTGGGTTCTGTTCCTGGGTCTGTTACAGTAACTTTGGATGAGCGATTTCACTACTTAATCTCAGTTTCCTTACCTGTAAAATTTTAAGGGTGAGCATGGTGATCTCAGAGTTTCCTTCCAAATCTTAATAATTCTAGGATGTTATAATATAGACAAACATGTCCTGAGTGGATTTAACATCGATTGAATGACTCAACCCAAAGAACAATAATTATAGATCATTGTCATCCTAGACTGCCAGGAGACTATGGCATTGTCCCTTATTCTGGGCTATGCCATCAGCAAAGAATAGGATGAAAACACATGTGGCATGTTGATAAAGTTTATGGATGACACAAAGCAGAAAGGCACAGCTAATTGGTTAATAATAATAGGTTGGGATCCTAAAATATCCCGATAGGCTAGATTTAATCTTTAATCCTTAAGAAATAATAATGAAATAATAAAAAAAATAATCCTTGATAAAAGGATTTGCTCTGTGAAACTTGGATTTCGTCAAAAGGCCGTACTTGAAGACCTGGAGGGCCCCATGTGGCCTCAAGGTGCAGGTTCCCTACCTCTGGGCTGGAATGATGGGTTAAGTATCATATGATAAAAATTTAAATAGGATTAATATAAATACCTGTATCTGAACAGAAAAATTCCATATAAAAAAGACCTGGGAATTTTAATGAGCTTTAAGCTTAAGAGGAAGCATGATGGTATGTAGAGGATTGGCTTCAGATTCAGGATGATTAAAGTTCAAGTCCTGCCTTTGAGACGTGCTACCTGTGCGATTCTGGATAATTAGCAAGAGGTTAATGATGATGATGATGATAGCAATAATTATAGTCACTATTTATATACCCCTTGAAGGTCTGTAAAGCATTTTGTAACTATTACCCTGTTTTCTCCTTAAAACAAACCTGGAAGATAGGTACTGCTATTATTCCCATTTTAGAGATGAGAAAACTGAGGCTAACAAGGTAAAATGATCAGTTTCACACAGCTGTAAAGTGAGCCTAACCATCTCTCTAAAACTATGAATTGCAGAACAGTTGCTGATCTGTATTGGTTGAGTGGGTTCCTCACTGGCAGCTCCCTATATGAAGGAAATCATAGATCTGCACCCAAAAGAAAGGGAAACCTGGGATGAGTGTTAGTACATAGAAACCAAAAAAGCCATTTATTTAGCTTTTTTGTAGTTTTAGGCTGGATGCTTAGAATAAATGAAGTGTTAATCCCCTTGTTTTCTGTCCTGATCAAACTATTTCTGGCATTTTGTTTTCAATCTGGGTGCTGTTGTGAGGAAGGACATGAATAAGCTAACAAGCTGAAGTATATCCAGAGGAAGGTGACTAGGATGGCAAGAGGAAACAGATAAGCTCTGTGAGGAATGTTAGATGGACTAGGGATGTTTGCACTGAAAAAGAAAAGACAGGAGAGGCAATCATACCTTTCTTTCCATTGTAAAAAAAAAAAAAGTTGAATATTTTCTGTTGGCCCCCTCCAACCCTCACCCCAGAAATCAGAACTAGGAACAATGAACAGAAGTTGCAGAGGCAGATTTCCATTCAATAGAAGGAGAAGCTTCTTAATTCATGAAGTTGTCCAAAAGTGCAAAGGACTACCTCAGGCTTAGGCAGGATGATCAATGAAGTTCTTTCTAGATCTAAGATTTCTAGGATTCAGTGAAATGTCAGAGCAGAGATGTCAAACATGGCATCCTGCACACAACACCCTCTAGTGCAACCCAAATCAGATGGAGATATAATTGGGAAATATTTCAGAAAATAAAAAAACAATAAAACATAGATAACATTATATCTTAAAACTCAGTCAGTAAGTGGCCCAAAGGTATCATTAAATAGATAGATAGACAGACAGACAGATAGATAGCTAGAGAGATGTGGCCCCCAATTCTAGTTGAGTTTGATGCACTTGAGTTGGAGAATAGAAGTGATTGTCATCTATGTGTGAGGTAGCTGGGTGACTCAATAGAGAGAGCATTGGACCTTGGTGCTCAAGGTCCAATCTGAGTTCAAATCTGGCTTCACATAATTACTAGCTTGTGACCCCAGAGAAGTCACCTAACCTCTTACTGCCTGAGATTCCTCATCTGTTATAAGGAGATAAGAACAATACCTATGTAATCAAGATGGTTGTAAGGATAAAATGAGATAATATTTGTAAAGCTTTTTATAAATCTTAAAGTGCTATATAAATGCTAGAAGTGATAATGATGGTGATGGTGATGGTGAGAAAATGATGATAAACTCTACCTGTGTTACCCTTTTACCCATCTACCTATAAGGTAAACCCAATGATTCATGATAACATGGGAAATGAAGATTTTATCCAAATATAAGCTAGTCATTGAAGGGGAGATGTTATTTTTCCCCAAGAATAATCTCTTTGTGACTTTTAAGTTGGTTAGTACATATGATTGGAACTGATTTATAGCTAGATGGAGAGTCCATCAGGTTAACCTACCAGCACTTATAATTCAAACACATTGTCTATGGACAGTGTGCTGAGCCTGAATTAGAGAGCTGGGTTGAATTTGGAAAATTATGCAATGTTTTTGTCAATCCCAAATTCCTCACTGCCACCAAAGTCCATCTGTTTAACTTATTGATGATAACAATAGCAACCACAAGTAGCCTTTATACAGCTATTTAAGGTTTTCAAAGGATCTTAAGTATGTTACCTCATTTGATGCTGATGACTGCCCTGAACAATGGGTCCTGTTATTATCCTCATTTTAAAGATGAGGAAACTGAGTCTGTTTACGGAGTTGCTCAGAAACACACAGCTAGTAAGTGATTGGGGTCAGATTTGAAGACAAGTGTTCGTGATTTTAAATCTAGCACTGCATCATTTATATCCTATTGCCTCTCCCCATGATGTTTATAAGGATGCAGACCATGGAATGACATGATCTGAGGGGCATCAAAATGACAAATAAACCGAAGGCAGTGTTGCCTCACATTACAAGGGCAATCATGGTCATACGTTCCTAGCATATTACTAACAATGACTTTGCTCTCAAGAAGAGGCAAAGAAAAGACACTCTAGGATACGTATGAGTCAAAATGGAGGCATCGTGTAGTGGTGAGAGATGAGAGATGGCTCCAGGGTCACACCGATACCTCCAAGGTTTGCTGTGTGTTTTATGGGGATACATGAACAAGACGGAATAGCTTAGGATGAGAAGGGTCTGGCCTTGCTTTGGGGAAGGCACTCGTCATGGTGATGAATCAGGGATCACCAAAAGCATGCCCTTTGTTTTCACCTTGCTTGCATACCCAGTACTTAGCACACTGCCTGGCACATAGTAAACATTTAATAAATGTTGGATGATTGACTGACCATTTTTCTTGATTCACATATTCAGATGACTTTTAAACTCAAATCTTTATTTCTACCTTACTTCTGAAATCTCAGACACCACAAAGATTTTGTGAAAATTACCCTTCCGGTCATTAGGGAATCAAATCTGAAAGTCTGAGTAAGTCTAGTCCTTTTGTGATTAATTAACAGTTTTACATTAACTGTTCAGAGCAGTTAGTAGAAAAAGCACCTTACAGGTGAAGTTTTTTTTTATTTTTTAAAAAATGAAGATTTGTTTATTCTTCTGGACACCCTTCATGCCTTATGAGCATAGAATCTCTATTCAAGGACATTGTCTTGCCAACCCTTTTGGCTCATCTTAACTGCCATGTTGACTTCACTTTCTACCTGCACTACACCATTATCTCCAGCAATATATCTTCCTGCAAGATCAGATAAACTCTAAAACTCACTCCTCCTCAGTACCTTCTGTCTCTGGGGCTCCATCTTCCCTCTGATTGGAGAGGGTGGAGAGCAGACGTCCTGGAGAGCTCCTCCCATGTCCTGGCACATAATGACTGATTGACTGTTCTATCACATGAACTAGGCCTTCATTTTTTCATTCAAGACTTTCTTTTATTTTAAAATAGCCAAATTAGCGATACTAAAGTCCAAGAAAATAGAACAACCATTAAAAATTCTAGATGAGTTTAAATTTCTGGGATGGAGAGACAAGTAGTAGAAAACCTTGGAAGGAAGTTAAGAAATATTAGGGCTTCATGATAGAGTAGGAAGAATGTTGGGTTTGAATCCAGGACACCTGAGTTCAAATCCTGACACTATTATCTATGTGTCTTTGCATGTGTTATTCTTTTTTCCTAGGGGTCAGTTTCCTCATCTGTAAATTGAGGGAGTTGAACTAGATGTCCAAGAACCCTTTCATAAATGACTTGGTCCTCTGTTTCTGAGAAAAACCACAGCCCAAAATTTTTGCCTGAATTTAAGAACCAAGTAGATACTGTCATAGCCTAAATTGTGAAGACAGGTAGCCAGTTATAGCTAGATGTTCAAGGAGATGATATTCATCAACTGCTGGACTCTCTCCCCCAGGAAATCCAACCACAATTTTGTCTTTGAGGAAAAAAAGGAAGACTAACCCCTATAAGCCCATCCAGGACATCATGGTGACAAAACTTATGACTGAGACACTCAAATATTTAGAAGATACTAAAGAAAAGTTTTAAAAGAAACATTCCTACCGTGATTGGGGGCGGGGAGAAGGGGGTCTGGGGGGCCAGGAGGCTAATAACTTGATCTCAAATGCCTGTGTTTGATGTAGAGAAATTGACAGTGAGAAAATGATACAGAAAATAAATATACTTGGGGCAAATTCTAAAAATAATCTTTATGATAGCTAGCATTCTTGTAACACTTTAAGATGTCACTTCACAAAATATCTCATTTTATCCTTAAAATAACCCTGGGAGATAGGTGTTCTGCAAAGAGAGGTTAAGTGATTTACCTAGGTCATACAGCTGGTAAGTGTCTGAGACCAGATTTGAACTTAAGTGTAGCACTGTATTCCTAGCTGCCTAAAGCCATCAGTTTCTCCCAAAGAAAGCTGTCAATTTGTTATCAAAGATGCCGTTCTGAATTCTGTGAACTTGATGATGGCCCTGCTGTTATTTTTAAAAATTCTTCTTATCAGAGTCTAAACTCTACGAGGCTGAAGACTTTGTTTTTCTACATCTTCAAAGACAGCACCTTGCACAGTCATGGGCAATAGTTGCTCAGTTAATACTTGTTCAGTAATTGAGTAAAAGAATCTAAACGCTGGACAAATTTAGAGTTTCATCCTTGGTGTATGGTACCTAGTTAGGGCCTAAAGTTGCAAAAATGTGGCATTATCAATCAAGTCTGACACTGTCACACCCATTCTCAATTCTTACTTTTAGTTTAGCTATTTGAGACACAGCCAAGAACTTAGAGCAAGCCCCCCAAAATTGAAATCCTCAGGAATAGATGTCACAAAGTCCATACGCCAAAGCTCATGGATTTTATTCACGGGCTAGCCTCTCAAATCCCTGCTCAGGACATAATTATTCTTACTTTCCCTGTGATCCTAACAAGTTTAATTATCCCCTCTCCCACCCTGCAGTGAATGAAAAGCAGTAAATCAGCAGAGGAGAAAGAATAATACAAAAAGGATATTGACAATAAGAAGAGATGACAGCTAACTGGTACATAACAAGAAAACCATTAAAAAGCAATAATTTATCAAGAAAAAAAGTCTGAGCTCCTTAATGACTGATGACATCATGGTTTATAGGCAGTGACTGATGTTTATAATAATGACCTTGAATCATCATGAAAAAGTTAAATGGTGTTCAGGACATTCTTATTAAGAAGTCCAACGAGCTAGAATGTGCTTTTAGGAAGTTTCCATTCCAAGCAGTTAAAAGGCAGTTCCTGCATTTTAAGAATGTAAAAAAAAAAATAATTAATACAAATTCATAGCTATGTAGTGCTTTAAGGTTTACAAAGTACTTCTCCCCCTACTTCATCCCCCCAAAAAGCATTATTAGCTTCATCTTAAAGATGAGTAAGTTTAAAGAGACTATTACTTGCCTGAGGTCAAAAAAGATAGTAAATGATCACACCAGATCCCAAAGCCATGCCCTCTGACTCCCAGTCCAACTGCTTTTCCCACTGTATCTAGTCCAAAAAAGTCAGAAGCACAGAATCACTCATTCCTTAACAGTTTCTACCAGGGCAGCTAGGTGGTGCACAGTAGTCAGAACAGAACAGAACAGAACACTAGTCCTAGAGAACCTGGCTTCCAATCCAGGCTCAGATGTGTACTAGCTGTGTGACCCTGGACAAGTCACCTAATCCAGACTACCTCCAAAAAACCAATTCTTACTCACCATGGTTTTACTTGGACATCACCTGTCTTCTTCCAGTCTCTCTCTTCTCAGTTTCATCCATGCCAAAGTGATATTCCCAAAGCACAGATCTGATCATTTCAGTTCTGTCTGATCAAGAATCTCTAATAGCTGCCTGTGGCCTCTAAGATAAAATAGAAACTTTTCCCTTTAGTATTTAAAGCTTCCAGTTTATGCTTCCTAACTTATTAAACATTTTTCATATATGTAGTCTAGCCACACTGCCCCAAGTGTTAGTCCATCTCCCGTCCCTACACCTCTGCAAAAGCATTCCATCCTGGAGCACTCCCTCCTCAGCTTCACTGTCAAGCATCCTTCCACCGCCTCCATGAGACCATTCCTCCTGGATAGCTTCTAGCCCCCCACCCATTCACCCAAATTACTGCCCTATGTTTACTTGGTATATTATTTGTATCTCTTTTATGCATGTGTTGTTCCCCATAGTAGACTCTAAACTTTGTGAGGGGAGTGTTTTGTTTCCATCTTTATATCCCCAGTGCCTAGAACAGTTCTTGGTACACAGTAGGTGCTTAATAAATGTTTTTAAAATTGATCAAAATTTAATGAAGTGATTAGTTTTTAGAATACTTAGTGGTAGAATTTTGGCAAATATCTTTTGTTCTATATAGGGTAGGAAGAATTTTTCTTCATTAATTTTCTTAAACTATCTGTCTTCCTCTCCCAAAGGGAAGTAGATGAAATATTCATCAGGAATAAAATACTTTGAAATGTGCTATAAATTCTAGAAATGGGTATTTGATCTATTTTGTGTCAGCATCCTCATATGGGTTTCTTTTTGCCCGTCCCCCCCAACCTCCTTTAGAATACTTGCTGAACTCTGCACAAACATGGATGGTTGGGGCTTGAGGGGTGTGTGTGTGTGTGTGTGTGTGTGTGTGTCTGTCTGTCTGTCTGAAATACACTTAAATATGGTACTTTAAAAAAGTAAAATCAAAACAAAACAAAAATCTTGTGCAGTCATCAGCCACATAGCAGATGACATTGATCGAAAGGGATGGAATTTTGACTTGTGCTGAAACTCTCACATGGCCCCCAAGAAGAACAATCTATCTGGGAGCCTCCTTTCATATTGCGATGCTTGGCAGGACTGGAAGACCTTTGAGGCAGGGCCTCTTCTTGGAGATAAATTGGAGGAGAGTTGCCTCTCCCCCTTGGTATTATGTATAATACAGAAAAATTATACTTTACAAAAAGCAACAAAGAGTAAAAACAGATAACAGGCAGTGAATATTTCTATTTAAATGTGTACCATGTGATAGAAGGCATGCAAATGTCATAGATGCTGCAGATTTAGTGATTGACTTTAAATGTGTGGTCAGTGATGAGAGGATTTGCTCCTACTTATTTCTTGAGGTTTTTAGCCAATATCTAAATATTTTGTATGGCTTCCTTCCACAGCTCAGTAGTGGATTCAGCAGTATATTGTACTGGTCAGCAAATCAACTTCAGATCCCTGACACCAGCCAAGCAGCCTGAATCAATTCATCTGAAAGCCTCAAAGAGCATGGACCTTGGTAAGAGAGGGTGGGGTGACACTTGGGTCAACTTTTAGCCTTAGCGCATCTATCTTCTTGAATTCTCTGCTTTTGTTTCTTAAACACATACCTTAGAGAGCAAGATCTACTGAGAACCAGAGGAAGGTGTGATGATCATCTACATTTTCTGCTCTCATTCTACCATCTAACTGGAACTGCCCTTAAAATGGAGAGGAGGGGCAAATGCTTAATTTTTATCAAGTACATTATAGTGTCATCCTCTGCCTTTTTTTTTTTTTAGAGAGAATAACCTAGATTCTGAATGTTAGATCCAGAAAAGAATTTTAGATCATCTAGTCCCAACTTTTCATTTGACATACTGTATAAAGAGATTAAATGCCAGAGTGAAAATGACTTTCCCAAAGTCATATAGCTAGATAACAAGTCCAGGTTTCCTAATCAGTAAGTTCAGTGTACTCATTAAATTATACCACACCTAATGTCTTAGCTTAGAAGAAAGATAAGATGATTTCACTTGTGTCTGTGTAGGTATTAAATTTCATGTAGTAGATCTTTTAAAATTCTTGAAATAAGAGGTTGTTATCCTGGGAGGGAATACAAATGAAAGAACCCGAGCTCTGGACTCCAGTGATTTCAGTTCATATGCTACTGAGGCATGTATGTTATCTAACCTTGTGGGCCTCATCTGAAAAATGAAAAAGTTAAACTACATGGCCTCTACGGGTCCTTCTATAACTTCTAAAGGTATCATTCTGTAATCCCTTCCAGTATCAAATCTTCATAATTTTCTTTTCTGCTGTTTTCTTCCCATCACCTATTTAGGCATCTTGCCAGCCCATGAGATGTCACTGTTTTCTTTTATTAGTAAACCTTAATAGCTGAGCAATCATTCCCCCCCCTGGCCCCCCCCCCCCCCCCCCCCCCCCCCCCGCCCTTTGGTGCTAACGATTCTCTATTTACTGGGTTTCCTATGATATAGCTGAGATTCCAAGAAAGGAAGTCACCATTTTTTATCTCTTGCCCCAGTTGCCAAAAATAACACACAACCCTTCTTGGTTTTTCTTTCCTAGTCCACATGGTGGGAAGCTAAATGCCAAGGGGTATGGTTTATAACTTCACAATAGTGTTAGAAATAAATTCTGCTCCTCTGTGCCAATTCTGGGAAATCAGGTGTCTCCTTAGATCTCTCTTCCTTCTTAATTTGCTCCTTCTGGCAGATTTTGCCCTTGATGTTACCTTAGTTCTTATTTAATTGACTGATTCCTTTAGTCGGGTTGTTGGGGGTCTGTCTCCCAAAATCTGCCTTGCTAACTTCAATCCCTGATGTAGTGCCTAGAGCCTGGGGCATGTAAACCTCTTTTAGACATTCTCAATTCAATCTAGCTTCAAGGGCTAAGGCTCTGGTGCCTCCCTGACTCTAAACTTGATGAACATATGCCCCCAAGTTCCCCCTACAAGCATACCTTGGTTCAGTGAAAAGAGAGATTCTTTCCCATGTGGCCTCAGAAGCTCTTTCCACCATAGACTCTGGGCCTTAGGTTTTTCTTCCTCTTTTCCTATAGCTCTCAGGGCTCTAACCCCTGTGAATTCATTCTCTCCTCACCTGTGACCTGCCCTCTCAATTCCTGATTGATCTGCCTGAAGCAAATTCCCTAGCTGCATTCTAACAGCTAATTCTGCCTTTGATGATTAAGTGGCCTCTTTTGTCTTCTATTCCTGAGACAGATGTCTTGCCTAAAGTCCTTGGACCTTAGCCTAGAGCTGAAACTTCATTCCCTAAATCAGTTTCTTTCTGGTGCTACTCCCAACATGAGGTTTCCTTCTAGGTCAGTGAACTCCTCTTATTCTGTCTTCACACCGCCTGTGGGTTCTCCCCAAGTTGGGTGCTCACTGACTGAGTCTTGTGGGGTTTGGCAATTCTTGCTCTTCTTGGGAGATTGATAACTTCTGAAAGAGTCCTTGGTAGAGGCTTGCCTCTACCATATTGAATCCTGAATGTTCTGAGACTTCTAGCTCATGGAAGCATGCCCTCTAAATGATCGTAGCTGTGGGGGAGCTGATGTGGGCAGCTGAGAGGTTTACGTCTAAGATTCAAGGACTTCTGGCCAAGTCACCGTCTTAAAAAGATGACATCCAGGCATACTGCAGTAGTCTTTTGGGGAGCATTCTGTTGAGCTCTTTATAGGAAAGTTATTAAAGAAGTATGCAAATTTAAAATGAATTCTGAATGAAATGTTAATTGCATTTGGAATGCTAGAAGGCATGGTACTGCAAAGATTCTAATTTCTTAAGGTATATTGCATGTTTCTTTAGTAACAAGGAGAAAAGTGAATAACCAAAATTGTATCTGATGCATCTGATGGCTTAATAAATAGAGCTTCTCTATTGCCCCATTTACACTTGTTCAAACAAATGTCCAATCATGATGAAACCAGAGAAATTGATTCTATTTTCTATAATTTAACTTGATCACTGGATATCTTCACTATAATCATGCATAGTCATAGGCTCTGGTGGAGAAACACAGTAGGAAAATACCTTAGATCATAGCAGTGATCACAGAAAAACATTTGCAAGGCCAAAGGCCTTCAGCTAATAAAGGGTGTAAAGAAGGTCTTTTGTCACTTTCCATTAGGTCATTTCTATAAACAGTAAAGAATATGTCAGACTTACAAAATGCCTTGCGAATTTGTCCTTCATTCTTTCATTCTCCACTTGAGGAAGGTGAATGGGTAGTGACAATTATTAATTGCTAGTGGAAAATTCTAATAACATTTCGAGAATCTAAGGGGAGAAAGGGACTGATGTAGCTCTCCAAAAATCTTGGGATCAGAAGAAAATCAGTGGAATCTTTTATAAAGTAAAAATAGAACCCCAGGAGAAAACAAGGCTAGATATTCAGTTACCAAAAATGAAACAAAAGAATATTCCCAACTAACTAAGCTTCTTCAATTTTTAGTATTGCTGTTTACATAGAAATTTAGTGCTGGAAGGTACCTTAGATGTCATCTGGTCCAACTCTCTCATTTTACAGTTGAGGTAACAGGAGTCCAGAGAGATCTTCTCCAAGGTCACACAACCAGTAAAAGCTGGGATTCTGTGTCATGTCCTCCAACCTCCAACCCAGCCATCTGTGTTCAGATTGCTTTTGAAGATTCTCTCCTGTGGGATGAAATAGTTCTTAGGTTAACTAGCAGTTAATTGCCCGCTTCACTTTAGAGGTGCCATCACAGGAGAAAATTACTAATAGTTGTAGTCCTTTTTCTATTTTAAAAAATCGTATGGATCATAATCCATTTTCCTTAGGATACAAGTGCCAAGCTAAAAGCATTGGATAAGGTACACCAGACAACATGAGTAGTTCATAACATATTCTAAATATTTTATTTTTTAACCCAGACACAACATAGCAATCTTCCAGGACTCATGGTCTGATCTAGGAAGCTTTTGGCAAGATAGGCAGATAGCTCCGTATTTTAGGTGACTCGAGTGACTCTCCTAACCTCATTGTTCTTACACTTGGTTTTCCTCTCTCTAAGGGGAGTGATCCACTCCAATTCCATAAAATTGAAGTCCCTGGAAGATAGGAGTTTATCTTGTGCTTTTGCTCTTCATAGCTCCATAGCTTAGTGCATGACATATGCTAGACCCTTAATAGATAATAATAATGTTTATTGACCCAGAGGGAGCACAACAAAGTACTTGTGTAGATACGGCTTTTTCATTTCTTGGCAATGACCTCTTTTAACTTTCCATTCACAATGTAAAACAATAAAATAATAATGATAATGTATTTATTCATTAAATTATGTATTTATTTAAACTGATTGATATCTCTGAATAGTCCTCATTTTAACGGAAGTTCTTTTCTTTAAAGATTGAAAATATCCCTTGTAGGAGCATTGTAATGATAGTTTTCAGGTGGTCAGCCAAAAATCTTCCATTTGTTATGCTATGTTTTATACAGTGCATATCTGTGTGTTTGTGTTTATACAAACATATCTATATATGTATATATATGTGTGTGTGTGTATATATATATATATATATATATGCACACAAAATGAGGAGACAGACAGAGACAGTGGGTATATATAAAGATATGGATATATTTGCAAAGCCTGAATGTTCCTGAAAGTACCTTCCATTGGTTTTATATTATTTCTTGAACCAGCAGCTTAATCAAGACCTTGCTATTTACACTCATTCTGAGCCATCAAAACCCAAACAATGAGTAAGTAAGACTTGGGCTGGGACCCAAGATTGGTCAGGATTGGTCAGTCAGAGAGATTTGGGTTTAAAGACATAACCAAGTAGCTCTATTGATCCAGATGGCTCAGGAGGACAAAGTGAGGCTGATGACCTTGCACAGCCCTCCCTCACTCAAAACAAAGTCAAGGGCAAGTCAGGTCATCATTTCTCTGATGTCATAGTCTTCTTCAAAAACAGACAAACACACAATCAAGACCTTAATTTTGCTTGACCAAGCGCTCTTTAAGTGGGTGTCACAAATTAGTTTTGAATAGCCTTGAATGATTCTCTGGGCACAGTAAGGGCCCTTTTGATAATTTTATAGATAGATAACCTTTTCTATAAAGATAATTTTATAGATAGATAACCCTCTCTGTGCTAGTCTGTGATTTAGTTTGGATTTTTCTTTGTTTTATTTTTGTTTGTTTGTTTTTATTTTTTTGGTCTGGATCTGTGTATTTTATTGTATGATAAAATTTTTTCCACCAATGCAGATCAGAAACAGTTCTGCAAATTAAAAGTCTTCAAGAGTTTCCTAGGACATCAGAAGATTAAAATGGCTTGCCCTGTACAACAGTTGGAATGTGCCATGGGAAGGACTTGAACCCAAGGAAGTGTGACTCAGAGGCCCGTGGGGCTACTGCTGCCTGAGCTAGGCTTCTAAACCATAGATAAATTTGTGATTTGTGAAGTGTCTGGGATTTCATTAGCACTGTGGAATTCCTTTCACCAACACAAATCACAGTCAGATTTAATGGATCATACCTAAAGCCCCTAGGGTAGTGCGGGTTTTGCCTGAGGTCACATAGCAACCCAGGTCTTACTGACTACAAATCCCAGCGCCCTGGACTCCACACCAGAGGTGTCCAACACAGGGTCTGTGGAGGCTGCAACCCTCCCAGTGCTGAGAACCGATTGAATTGTAATTGGGAGATACTGAACAAAATAAATAAATATATTATAGAACATAGTTAATGTTAAATTGTGGTTTTCCAAGTCAGTCTATTGACATAGGCATCCTTATGCATGGTTAGTGACTCCTATTTGTGTTTTAGTTTGACACTGCTGCTCCTCTCTTTATAAAATCTCATAAAAATAATCTTATTCTAGTTTTATTCAGTTTGAAAGTTTTCCATTATCCACAGTGATAATAATAACTGACTTCACAGGGCACTTCGACTTTTGCCAAACACATTTATAGCATCTCTCAGTGGCTAGCAGATACTCTCGCTTAGTTGTCATACAGCTTCATTAATATCAACCCCGTAATGAGTGGGATGATGTGTACAAAGTGTATTCTGAAATAACTTCTGGTAGCCTTTTCACCCTTGATATCAAGGGGTTTGCACTAACGTTCATTTGACAGGCTAGGCGTTTAGCAGTGTTGACTGCTCAGTTCTCTAGAAATCCTATTCCCTTTATTATGGACCTTGCTATGTTTATTCAAGTAACAGCCTTGCTATATTCAGGCTAGATCACTTTAATTTGTTTCTAATTAGACCTGTGTGGGTGTTGATTTGGAAGCTCTCAGGAGTTACATAACACAGCTGTCTCTTTGGTCTTGGCATAGGGGCTTTCCCCCAAAGATCTGCCCCTGTTGGCAGAATGCCAGCAAGTTAAATTCAAAGACTTTTTGATGAAGCATAAAAATCTTTAATTTCCAGGCTTGTTGTATTTATGGCCTTGTAATACTATTTGAGAATTAATCTGAATTTTTCAGGGGACAGGATTTAAATCCTTTGGCCCACTTCCTTGACTTATCTACTACCCCTTTAAATGTTTAGTTTAAGACTTTGGTATGCACATTATATTTCTTTTGAGAAATTTCTTTCCCTTTTCAAAGTGAATTCCTCCCTCCCATTTCAGGGCTGGAATTCTTGACTAAAGATAAGATGGAGCTAAGAGAAAGCCTTTCCATAACATTCTCTGAAAGTTGTCCCAGAGAGCACTGTCCAGCTGTGCTCCATCTCCACTGAGTACCAAACAAGAGGAAACAAGTTTTATGGAAGGGTGATGGGTTTAAGTTAAATTCTGGGAAGCTTCCTGACAATTAAGATTGTTAGCATTCTGTATAACTGCGACGTTAGAAACAGGGACAGACTTCTGCTCATCTGAAATAGGCAAGTTATGGGCGCTGCCTGAAGTCAAAGGAACAGATTAGAAGAATTCAGCAGCCTACGACTTAGCAAGTATTCTTCTCCTCTGTACTGCTGAGCCAGAACTTAAACACACACTCATAGTATTAGCTGTGACAGAAACAAAAACAACTCTAGAAATACAGTCATTCTCAAAAAAAAATAATAATAATAAATAAGAGGACCTAGAAAAACACTTATCATTACATATGCGTTTATATGCCAACACACAAGACCACCAATGAGTAATGAAAAAGTGGACTTGACTATTTAACAGGAGTAGATAAATACAATCTCTGGATCACTGTCACATTCTGGGTTTAGATAGATGACTAGGAAGTGGTGATGCAAAAGTGTAACTTGATCAAAGGAAAATCTAATGAAACAGGTGGGACCCTAGAGCCATATGTCAAGAACCTAAGCCTTCCTATGGAAATGTGCATATCTAAGCATGAATCACTGTGATCACAACACAAATTCTTATTTGTAAGGCTTTCTGAGGTTTGCCAAATGCTTTCCTCATAACTATCCCTTGAGAGGAGAGAATAAAGCTGTGGAGGAAGAGAAGATTTTTGAGAGGTGGAGATTTAGAAGGAAGGTATTTCCGATATGGGCTAGAGGCTGCCTGAACGCATGGCTGTGGGACAAAACCAGGAAAGAACTAGGAGTTCCAATTTGGCTGGAACATGAAGTCCCTGAGGAAGACTAGAAGGAAAGGCTACTAGAAAGATAAGTTGAAGCCAAATATTTGAAGACATTCAGTGCAAAACTGACAAGTTTATATTTTATTTTATAATCCAAGGTTTGGCAAACTATAGCCCTCAGAGCAAATCCAATCTGTCACCTGTTTTCATATGACCTGCAAGCTAAGAGTGGTTTTCAATAATAAAAATTTTAAATGTTTTATTGCTATAAAAATAGGGAGTCACTAAAAGTTTTTAAATGTTGGAATGGCACGGTCAGATCTGTGCATCTTGCTCCAAAGGATTATCTCATGGACAATGAAAACTGTCAGGACCTTATAATGATCCAACCTCCATGCATTGGAGGAAAATGAACATGGGCCCAGATTGTGACAAATTTTAACACAGTGACAGAGTGGAGACTCTGGTTTCTCAATACAATGAATTTTTCCCTATATCATGGTTCCCTCCCCCTAATCTGCTGCTTAATATGTTTAGCTGATTTATTTTAAAGGGGTTTTTTTTTTGTTTGTTTTTTGATAAGTATATTTGCTCAGTCTCAAAACGTTTCTCTGGGATAAGCATATTGTTAGGAACATATGACAAGTGGCAACAGTAATAAAGACAATTTCTGATTTGAGGCCCATTCAGTATTAGTAGTTGTTAGGGGTGGGACTAACTCAAATCAGTACCCTATTGCATTTAAGCATTTTAAGTTTCACAAAGACATATATCATATATACACACATACATACATAAGTGTACTTATGTATGTATGTGTGTATGTATGTATAAAATGTGTATTATTATATGTTACATATATTACATTATACATATGTAATTTTTGAGCTTCTCAAAACCCTCTGAGATAGGTAGTACTGGTTTTAATATTCCCTGTGGAAAATGCGGCTGAGATGCCTTAAATGACTGGCTGAGGGTGATATTGCTAAGTGACAAGTCCCAATGTGACCTAAGATCTTTGGATCCCAAGTCCAATGCTTTTTCCTCTATGTTATGCAGTTCATATCAATGTTAGATGACTTTGTGCCTTGTGGTTTGATATTAGAATGAAATGAGGCATTAGTAAGTCATTCAGCTTTTACCAAAAGGAGGTTTATTTTGTCTGTAGCCTAGAAAGAATATTTAACAAGGATGTTTCAGCATTTAGTTTGAATAGAAGTGGTCTATATCTACATATGGAAATGCATCTGCCCAGCAGGGCAGTTTTTGGTGACTTGCCTAGTCTAGGGACATTTGCCAAGTGTAAAGAACCTGGATTCCTCATGGGGGGGAGAGGATCAGTAGTGGCCCTATTACAGGAATAGAGAGATATCCAAGTAATGATATCCTGAGTTGAAATCTGAACTCAGACACTTATTAGCTGTGTGACCCTGGGCAAGTCACTTAACCCTGGTTACCTTGCTTCCTTATCTGTAAAATGATCTAGAAAGGAAAATGGTGAACCATTCTAATATCTTTGCCAAGAAAACCCCAAAAGGGGTCACAAAAACTAGAAACCAACTGAAAATGACTCAACAACCACAAAAGACCACTGATAGAAACCTGAATTTAACACTAATGTTGACAAAATACCACATTGATATTATTTTTCAAAATTATAATACTTAATGCCTAAACATTTTTCCATGTAGATAGTTGGTGCCCTTACTTTGTAATATCACTTGAATATATTTCCGATGGCACCACGTTATTTTCGGTCACAATCTTACTGTAGTTTGTAGCACATGGGTTTTAATTCACCCTTGTGGCTTTGAAGATCTAGGGATTTATTTCTGTATGCTAAAAAGTAAGAGATTAAGAGAGGAGGTTGAAGATCAGAGATAATAGTATGGCTCAACATTGAATGAGTAGTTGACTTCACAAGAGTGAGGTGTAGACAAAGAAAAGCTGAGGACCTCAGTCTGTGTTCCACAGGGGACAGTATACCCAAATTAAAAAAACAGGGAGAAAGAAGGAAGAATCAGGAAAGAAGACAAAGCAGTTTACTTTGCATGTAGCATGAAGAGTCCATGGAGTATTAGAGGCATTTTCCTTCTACTAAGTTTCCTATATCAATGAAATCACAAGTCCAGCTCCCCCCCAAAAAAGTGGTTAGGTTTGTTTTGGTTTTTTAGAACATAAAAGCAGCATCTATAATGACAATAAATGACTTACTAGTCATATTATTGAATTACCAAAATTCATTGAAGGAAGCATTCAAGGTATAAAACTTGATTTTGCACTATTGAATTATCTAAACTGGAATAACTTATGAAGAAATAAGGAAAAACATGATCTTTTGTATTAGAAGCAGCAGGTTAATGCAAATAAATTTTCCAAGGGCTAATTGGAATAACTCTTTGAGTTTGTGAATCAAGGGTAGGATAGATAGAGTTTTTTGGTTTGGGGTGGGGTTGCCTTTTTTTTTCCCCAGAGTTTCTGCTTTCCATTTTACTGGCTTGTTTGCCACATCCTCCAAGGGGAACACACATGAGAAGAATCTGATTTCATCTTTAGCCCTGCTGGCTATTTATTGGAGAAGGGGACTATTGGATAGAAAATTGACTTTAGTGCTGAGTTATAACTTCATAGATAGAAGTTCTTCACTTGACTGAGAGCTGTAGCACAAACCCTGAGGGATGTAATAGACAAAGGGAAAAATAAAATGTGCCCTTGAATTCAAGGTGTTACCCCCCCCAGACTTACACCATAATAAGTAAGTCATAAGAAAATATGGCAGCAAATAAAATCTGTCCCTGTCCCATCCTATTTGTTTCTTAGAATTAGGGATTTTATTTTATTTCATTTTATTTTTTTTTTACATTTTCAACAAATGGAGAGGCATTGTGGCATAGAGGAACTGACATCAGGTCCTGCTTCTGATACATTCTGCCTGTGTAACTGAGTCAGTCACCCAAATTCTTGATTTTTGTTTGTTGTTCAGTCATTTTAGTTATATCCAATCTTCATTGGCTCCATTTGGCATTTTCTTGGCAAAGCTACTAGAGTGGTTTCCATTGCCTTCTCCAACTCCTTTTACGGATGAGGAAACTGAGGCAAACAGGGATAAGTGACTTGAGGCCACTTTTGAACTCTGATATTCCTAACTCTAGGCCCAGAGCTCTATTCACTCTTCCCCTATGCTGCCCTAGAAAGGCACACATGTGGGAAATATATGAGGCCAATCCATGTGCAAGTAGGGACACTTCAAGGATCCAAAGCTGCATGGCTACAAGTCTTCCTTTGTCCCTGCATTATTCCTACTAACGTTGATCTGGCAATCCTTGCCAGATGCTGTTCCATTAGTTGTTACTAGATGCTTAGAGGCCTCAGTTTCCCCTTCCTCTGGCTTATGACTGAAATGAAATTCCTGCCCAGAGGACTACCACACTCTTTGAGGAATAACCGGAATTGTTACTCTAGAGTCTGTGGGAAACCTCTCTATATCTGATCCCTCAGGGTCCCATTGATACTGAGCACAGTCTTCTACCCCAGCTCCTCGGACTGGTGTTCAGAAAACCTATCCATATCCCTGGATATCCCTCTCAGGCTGTGTGCAAATAGATGTCTCCTATAGCCACATGCCATTTTTTGGCAGAAGAAAGAAATCCTATCCTCTCCCTACCCCTACTTGCTGCCCTCTTCAAGAGACGCAAGGAAAGAGGTCAAGAATGAACTTAAAAAGTAAATTCTTCCTCTGTAGCTGGTTCTTTTTTTACTCTTCTTACTACTGACTCACTAGACAAATGTCTAGCTTCATTCTGACAGTAAACATTAAGTGCCTACTAGGTGCCATGCACTTGCCACTCATGCTTTTTAAAGGTCCCCAGATATGTGGCTTAATCTCAAGACACCTTCCTGCAAGATCCAAGACATTCTCATTCCATCAGATCAATTCAGGAACATTTTCACATTTTGTTGCCAGGTTCTTGAGGAAGACTCTTAAAGATTTTATACTGGTTTTCTATAAGTTTGTATTTGGATGAAGGAAAAATATCCATTACTTTGGGGAGCTGTGTGTCAATCTTGTACTATACACGCTTCAGGAAAATTCAGATTCTGACATGATAGACTCCACAAAAGATAAATAGTGAAGTAAATGTAAGAGCTATAAAATTGAGAAATCTTTGTGTAAGTCTGTATAATGGAAGATCTCCTCAATCTGAAGGGCCTAGGGAACACTTTGGAGGTTTCTCATTGTCTCTGACTTCATTCCCACCAAGGTGGAACCTAGGAGTCTCATTATCTGAAATTCCCCTAAGGGCAATCAACAGATCCACTGTTACTATATTTGGGACTATAGCATTTCAGAACAGCTTTATTACAGCTATTAAAGCTTAATCTGAACTAAGACTTCTAGGACACCTTTTTAAAAAATGGTTTTATTTATGCAATTAAGGACACAGAAAGGTCTTGCATATGAGCTCAATAGACCACAATCTCCCAGAGACCTGTGTGGTCATGGAGAAGTATAATACGTTTCTGACTGAGGACCCAGTGTTCGATCTTTGATTCAGTTCTCCCCTGCAAGGCGTCTCATCGTTTGCTTTCTTCTTTTTTCATCACCATCCCTCTTTCGTTTGCTCTTCTTTATTGGCATTATTTCGTTCTCCACTGGTGTTCCTCTACAGCCCTCTTCAGCTTCTGGTAGTTGCTCAATTCCCCAACCTCATCCTGTCATTGTTCCTGGCAGAGCCAGGAACATCCCTGTTTTACACTTCTTTGCATTTTAGCCATCCTCCAGGAGCAGGTGGTGCTCAGCATTTATAGCTGGCATCTCAGATCACAGCATTGCAGCATGCCACCAGCCTTTTGGAACCTTTTCCTACCTCTTAGGGCTGTTGTGAAGACCAAATAATATAATATATATCCTACACTTTTCAAACTTCAAAATACTATGTAACTGGTACCATCATCACCATCGTCATCATTATTATAATCATATATTATTATCTGGTACCCGTCTACTTCACAGAGTCTTTTCAAGGAGTTGTGGGAGTGTTCCCTTCTCAAACATCTTGAACAACTTCTGAATTCCTGTGTCAGCCAGCTTACGGTGAGCCAGTTGTGTTTGTCCTCTACGTTCCCCTAATACCTGAACGGGGAATTTTCTTTTTAGCTTCTTTCTTTGAGTCTTGTGTTTTGAAGGGCCATTCCTCTCCTCTTTCCATTTATCCTTCCATTTCGAGTCTTCTTCTGGGACATTTGGGTTGAATGATGCAAATCACTTGAGATAACTTCTTAAAAGTGGTCCATTGGAAGGGCAGAGAGGGAAAATTTCCTGATTTTCAAAAAAAAGAAGAAAATAGGATTTGCCATCTTATAGGCCTAAAAACTTGACTGTATTACAGTGTGTTATTAAAGATATCACAAAGAACCAGCCACCATGGCTGTCAAACTAGCCCCATTTCCTTTTTTTTTTTTTAAGCATCACTAGAATGGTAAATCAGGGGCATGCCTTAAACAGTTTACCTAGATTTCCACAAAACTTGGCAAAGCCTGTCATGTCTTCTTTGTAGAAAAGAGGTGTGGGCTAAATAATAGTATAGTTAGATAGATTTGGAAATAAATGGGTAGCCATTTGTGGAGAATCATAATTCATGGTTTCTTGTCACCTTGGAAAAAAGCTTTCTAGTGGCGTCACTCTTTAATCCTGCACCATTACACGTCTTTATCAATGACTTGGATTAAGTCATATACAGTATGCTTATGAAATTTGCAAATGACACAACAAAGGCAAGTTACAAATTTGATGACCAAGTCAGTATTCAAGGAGATCTTGACAAGGTAGAACATTGGGCCAACTCTAACAAGATTAAATTTAGCAGAAATAAATGAAAAGTCTCATACAGGCATAAGATGGGGTAGATATGGCTACATAGCATTTTATCTAAAAAGGTCTGGGGCTTTTTAGTGGATTGAAATCTAAATATGACTCAACACGGATTGTAGCCAAAAATGCTAATGCAATCAGGCTATATTAATTAATCAATCAATCCACAAGTATTTATTAAATGCTTTCTCTATGCCAAGCACTATAATGGACATTGGGAATACACAGACAAAACTAAAATAGCCCCTGTCTTTGGGGAGTTTACATTCTATCAAGAAGCTCAACATGTGCATATTACAATATGTCCAAAGTTGATACCAGGGAATGGGGGTAAGTGGGAGGTGGGAAGGGGCTGTTAGCTAGAGAGATCAGAAAAGCCTTCTTGTAGATGACCATGCTTGCACTGAGCTTCATGGAATACTAGAGATTCTGAGAGACAAAAGTAATGAGGGGGGATCCCCATTGTGGGGAACTATCTGTGCAAGAGCATGCATATGGGCATGATGTGTCATAAAAGGAACAGCTGGAAGGTTGGTTTGGTTGAAATACAGAGTGTATGAAGGGTAATAATTAGTAAAGAAAAGTAGGTTGAAGCCAGATTATGGATTTCAAAAAAAGGAACTTATATTTAATTCTAAAGAGGAAGCCACTGGAGTTTATTGAGTAGAGGAAGGATATGGTAAGACCTCTATTGACCTCTAGAAACCAGAGTATGGATTAGAAGGGGGAAAGATTTAAGTCAAAGGAGGCAAATTAGTAGAAGATAATAATAGTCTAGGTAAGAGAAGATAAGGGCCTGAACTAAAGTGGTAGGTAGGTATGTGAAGGACATTGTAAGTTGAAGGCTGATCATCTTGCTGGATTTGATTATCATCTCCATAAAGATGGCTCCTAGTCTACTAGAGCTGTGGAACCAGATCTCCCATGGGCATTTAACACTCAACATGTCCAGAGTAGCACTCATGAGCTTATTAGTTGTTCCTTATACAATCCCTCCTTACCCATGCTCCTTAGAATTCCTAATTTCCCTAGAAAGCTTAGTTCAAGCACCATTTCCTACATAAAGCTTTTTCTGTTAGTTTCTTTTCCCTGGGGGGGTGACACAGTGGATAGAGTGCCAGGCCTGAAATCAAGAAGATTTATCTTCCTGAGTTCAAATCTGGCTTCAGACACTTACTAACTGTGTGACCCTGGGCAAGTTACTTAACCCTGTTGGCCTTGTTCATCTGCAAAATGAGCTGGAGAAGGAAATTGCAAACCAACCCAGTATCTTTGCTGAGAAAATCCCAAATGGGGTCATGAAAAGTCAGATACAACTGAACAACAACAACAACTTTTCCCCCATATCACCTTGTATTTATTTTGTAAATGCTTAAATATGTTTGAGTCTCTATAGCTCTGGGAGTCTGCACAGAAATGACACAGCTCTTAAGAGACATATAGTATTCATTACTAGGGAGATGATAAAGTCACACTTTACAGTGGCATTATTAAACCATGTCTGGAACATTATGTTCAGTTCTAAGTGCTACATTTTTGGGGAATACAATGCAAGCTTTAGAGCATCAAAAAGAGGGAAATCAGGGTGCTAAAGGCTTTCAAAAGTACAGTATGTGAAGATCAATTAAAGAGACTAGTGTGAAGCTCAGCACAGAGAATAGAAGAGTAGGAGGAGAAAGGAAAAAGAAGGCCTGATACCCATATTCAGGTATCTGAGAGGATCTCATTGTGGAATATGGACTAGACTAATTCTACTTGGTCCAAAAAGGGCAGAACTTGTTTATACAAGGTGGTGTGCATTACTGAGGCTTCAATTTAGATTTAATGTAGAGGAAAAGATAAGAATTAAAGCAATCCAAGAATGGAATGAATTGCTTTAAGATGTGATGAGTACCTTCTCATTAGAGGGCTCCAAGCAAAGACTGGATATAACCAGTTGTTGAGGTAGGGGTTGGAACAGATGGTAGCCAAGTTTCCTTCTAATTTGATGTTCTGCTATTCCTTCTATAAACTTTTTTTATGGAGTATCACCCAAATGCAATTTCTTGTAACATCTAAAAGGTGCCAGTGTAATACTGAGGTTATCCATCTTCTCTAATTCTTTGCTATATGAACAGCCTACCTTGTTTTCCAGTAATACATGTCCTTGACGATGCCTCTTCCATTTCTCACAGGCAAGTCATTGTTGGTAATAGCCTGCTTTCACCCACCATGTATTTTTCCATTACCCTATCATGTATTACTTATAATTTTGATTCTTCTGAGATCATAGCATTCCATGATTTGCAGCCACATAGCATCCCTGAGAGAATATTAATGTTAAAGAAATAGGGTTTTGCAACAGGGAAATTGCTAGCTGTCATTGATGGTGGTGATCCAACCCACTCACCTCCTTCTGTTCAGCTACAAACTCAGCTCATCATTAATGAAAGTTAAAATTAGTTGATGCAGTCCTTTTGCCAGTGTATTGTGGCCATATATTGAATGATTTATATATGTTCCTGAATAAGCCGTAGAAGAAAGGAAGAAAGTAAAGCTTTCCTTTCTTGTCTTCCATATAGGGTTATTTCCTTTTAAGATAAGAAAATATTCCATTTAAGAATGAAAGTAATTTGCATTTCTCTAAAGAAGTTTTGAATTCATTTTTAGTTATTGTAAAGTGAGAATTTGAACTAGCTGTAAGCAGGACGTCTTGGAACTGACTCAGTGTGTGAATATTTTTACCCTATAGTCTGTCACAAGAATATTGGCAGCATCATCTTTAATTTGTAAAAATATTTTCAAAAATACTCATTCTTGGAGTAATAGTTTTGCCCAGAATAGTAAAATTTTTCATTGACAATCTCATGCTGAAATGGAAACTGTTATAGAGAGGGATAATGTTCTCATTTCTTTTAGGCTCAGTATTGTCCTCACCTTACAATGCCCTCTTTTTGAAATAGTTACCCAGTGAAGAGATCTCCTTATTCCAGCAATCAAATAGACATGCTGATACTTCTTACTCTAGATTTTTTTTTAATTGACTGACATTCACAGATGTCTTTGTATAAAACATTGTGATGGAAGTTTTTTATATCCTTTCCCAAGATGCTTCAGAAAGCAAGTGAAAGATAGTACCTTATACATAAGTACTCAATATATGCTCGAATGAATGAATGAATTAGTTAATTAATAAAACGCCCATGTGTTGTTTTACTGTTTAGATTGGAATCTTTTTTAATCTTTGGATTCCTTGATTGTCCACTTAACTCTTATTCTGATGCATAATTGTGACGTGGACTTGACCCCAAACTCTCACTGCCAGTGAAGTCAAAGATAAGGATTGGTCCTCTACTTGGAAAACCTTCAAGTACAAAGGATTCAGGTGATAGACTTCTACGTAAAACATCCTGGGAATAATCTGGTCTTACTCAGAAAGGTTCATTGCCAGGTTGTCAGATGGATGGCACCACAACCATTCTGGAAGAAAATCTAATGAGTAACAAAGAGGTTGCTATCTGTGTCGGTAGAGGGAGTACCCAAAGTTATGAAATTTCAGATCTTTGAAGTAAGCTTTTTGGAAAAAAAAAAAAGAGGGGGGGTTCCAAATTCATGCATGTCCCACTTTAAGAAGACTGGAAGTCTGAATTTACAACAGATGGATTAGTGGATGATTATTTGCATAACAAAAGGAGTCTTTCTTTTCAAAAGGATTTTCTCAAATTGGGTAATCTCCCTGAAAGTAACTGAACTCATCATTTGAATACTAAAAGAATACAATCGGCAAAGTTTTTGATTTTTCAGACTCTGTTCCTTTATCTATGAAAGAGGAATACTGGTAACTCCTACTATCTGTCTCATAGGGTTGGGAAGAAGGCACTTTATACGCATTAAAGAACTATAAATGTCAGTGCTCTTCATACTAATTCATCAAGGTGTTCAATAAAGAAATATATAAAAACAGCTATTTTTATATCTCATTGTCCTGGGAGCTTCCAAGAATTCATGATATATAGCATAATCCCTCAATTCAAAGAGTTTCTAATCTGGTTGGATAAAGTATATACTCATGACAAATTCAGCAATAGAGAATATTACTAGATAAATGGCAAACAGAAATTAATTATTGGAGCTCCAAAGGAAGAAATCCTTATGAGGTGGATTCATAAAAGGACACTTTATAGAGAAGCTGAGCCTTGAGGTAATCCTTGAAGTGTTGGTTGACTTTGGATAAATAAAGATGACAAGAGAAAGCATTCTAGGCAAGTGACATGATACAAACCAAAGGTCAGTGGTGGAGACGATCAAGATAGGCAAACTAGATTACAGTGAAGGATTTTGTTACCATGATGCACTGAATTGTGTTTGAAAAAGACAGACTGGGACTATATAGTAAAATCACTTGAATACCAGGCTAAGAAATTTGAACTTGAACCTATCATCAGTGAGATACCAGGATATATCTTGAACAGGGAAGTAACTTGGTGTGGGTGGCTTTCAGAAGATTAAACTTGTATCAGTGTATAAAAAATATTAGACAGATAGCATCAGTTTGTAGAGAGTAAAGAAAAACTGTAAAATGAGCATATATCTGATGGAAATCCATCCTATGCATGAGGTCCATTGACATTCCTATATTCACGGATGTGGATATTCTCTCTCCAATGAACTACATCCAACTCTCCAATGTTCATCTCATTCTGTAAAGCTGTAAAGGGACCCTGCTGTTCTAAAAAGTTAATAAAATTCATTTATGGAAGATGAAGTTATTTAAGCGGAAGAAGAAATTGTTCTGAAATGTCCATTTAATTTCATTCTTTTGAAACTACATTTGTCAGTAGGCTTCAGAGGAACAAAAGAATTTTCTTTTCTCATAAAAACTGAAGGAGGTTTTCTAGACTACATTAGATTTTAAGTAATTCAGAAGTCTTAAGTTTCTTTCCTAATTGACCTCCCTCTCCATAAATATCTTACTAATAATAATCTCCATGTTTGTAACGCTTTGTACTTACAAGATGCTACATATATATTATCCAGCACCTAACACCACGCCTGGACCATAAGGCAAATGCTTGTTACATTCAAATGAATATCCTCACAACACCATGAAACAGGACGGTACAAGTAGAATGGGTCCCATTTGTGGATAAGGATGCAGAGACTCAGAGAAATTAGGTTCCTTATTTAAGGTCATAGAATGATGGAAAACTGAACCAGGGGGTTTTGATTCTAAACTCACTTCCCTTTTCACCATTCAGCATTTTTTCTTCTTTTTTTAATATAATTCAAGATATAAATAAAGGGATCTTTTCACATAAATACCTTGTTTATGCTAATATTCTGTGGAATTTTCTCCATTCTCATATCTGCCATTGACTTCCTTCAGCTAAAGACCTATGTTCCTAAAGAAACCTTTCCTGTTACTCTTCAGTCTTAATGCCTTACTTCTGAGATTATCACCAATGTATTAGAGATAGATAGATGGATGGATGGATGGATGGATGGATGGATGGATGGATGGATGGATGGATGGATAGATGATAGATAGATAGATAGATAGATAGATAGATAGATAGATAGATAGATAGATAGACAGACAGACAGACAGACAGACAGACAGACAGATAGATAGATAGATAGATAGATAGATAGATAGATAGATAGATAGATAGATAGATAGATAGATAGATTCTATTTGGTAGTGGCATAGTGGATAGCAGGCTAGACATGTAATGAGGAAGACCTGGGTTCCAGTCTTTCCTCAGATTCTTCCTTTTCAGTCTCAGTTTCCTCATCTGTAAAATGTACTTACCTCTCAGGATTGTTGTAAGGACTGAATGGCATAGTTGGGACAGCTACAAGGTGCAGTGGCTAGAGCGTGGGACTTGGAGTCAAGGAGACCTGAGTCTGAAGACACTTAACTAGCTGCGTGACCCCAGGCAAGTCGTTTAACCTCAGTATTCCTTAGTAACAGCACATCCCTCCCACAGTTGTTATGAGGGAAAAATGAGATATATGTAAAGTGCTTTGCAAATCTAAAAGTGTTTTTAGAAATTACTCTCATTACTATCACCTAGCTGTTTGCATCTTGTCTCCCCCATTAGCCTGTGAGCTCCTTGTGAAGAGAAAATGATTTTTAGCTTTCCTTTCTATCTCCAGAGCTTAACATCATGCCTGGTACAAGTAGGAGCTTCATAAATTCTTGTTGACTTAATTGAAAACTGATCATCTAACTTTGATTCGAGAGACATTTATCGATAAAAGGTGAATACTTTGATACGTTAGGTTTAGGATCATAGGATTTTAGGCTTGCAGGAGACCTTGTTCTCTCAGCCCATTTCCACATAGGTAAAATTAAGGGATTGGCTTCTGCAGAACCTGAATCTTCAAAGCCATAATCCTCTGTTCCAATGCTCCAACCACCCCATTTTACAGATGAGGATGCTGAGTCACACAAAGGACAGGTGACTTGCTCAGGCTTACACAAGGTAATGGATGAACCAGGATTCAAACCCAAGTCTCCTGAAAATTAGTTATTAACTTATCCAGCAGAGAACAAATTAGGTTGGTTCAGAAGCTTCTTCACTAGTTCAAACTCTCCAGTGACAGTAGAGTTCAGGGCCAAATTTGCTGAGAAGGGGCTTTAATAATAGAGGCTGAAAGAGACAGGTAAAATGCATGCTATGCAGAAAAGGTGAGTAGTCATAGTTTCTATATGAGAGAAGGTGCTGCTCTTGACCAATTCAAGGAATCCATCCACAGTGTTTGTCAAGCTTGTACAATGTGCAGAGACCTAAACCTTTATGGGAAACCATTTCCAGAATGTGAATTGCTGAGAAAATAGGTTTTCTTTGTCTGACATCCTACCCCATGATTTGGGGCTGCCGACTTTGAAGTTAGATATTCACTTTGGGAAATCAAATACTTCTCTGCTTTTGAGGTCAAAGCTAGGAATCTGTTCACAGAAAAATTATATTCCGTTTTCATTTCCCTAAAGCTAAGTATATAACTGGCTCCAAAGTACATGCTAATTAATACATCTGTGTACTTCATTAAACAGTTGGAAAACTGTCTAAGCAAAGCATGCAGTGTTGTCAAGTGGTTAAAACCAAGGACAGAATTAGGACTCAGGAGCTCAGTTTTCCCAGTTCTTAGTAAGATCGCACTATAACCTGAGGCAAGTCAATTAATCTCGTTAATTCCGTTTCCTCATCAGTACACTAAAAGTAGCAGTTTATTGCATTGAGGTTGTAGCTGATGTGAAACCTATCGAGCCTGAGAGCCAACTTTCAACATGAACATCTAACTCCATTTTTTTTCCTCAAACTGAAAAGATATCTACGGCCTGAAAATTGGGTTTATCTGTGTAAAATACAATTAAAAACAGACTTCCAGAGGTGAATATAGTAATATAGTGCAAGATATAAGACTAATGACAAAATATTTCTAAGACCTATTAGGACCATGAATAAGACAAGGGCGCAAGCCAAAAAGACATGACAAAGAAGTCTGATGTTCTTAATACCTCTTTGACTTAAGTCATCCCAAGAAAAAGTTCATCATAATCAGAAGTCTAAGTAGTTATGGCATAAAAATTAAAGTGGAAATTAAAATAGAGATCACATAGGAAAGTGACTAATCAGTATTGATGGTTTCATGTGATCTGGGTATAAACAGATCTACCATGACTACTCTACCATTAACTGATAGAGTTCCACAGTCTTTCAGAATGATAATGAAACAAAGATAGAAGATTTGATGAGATTTTTAGATGAAATAAGAAGTAAAGGTAAACAAAGATTTTCCATAGAATGAGGAAATGTTAACCCAATTTCTCAGTTTAGAAAGGTTCTGCAATAGACCATTAAAAGATGATTTGGAGGCAGGTAGGTGGCTCAGAGAATAGAGTCCCAGCCCTGGGGTCAGGAGGACTTGAGTTTAAATCTCATCTCAGACACTTGACACTCACTAGCTGTGTGACCTTGGGCAAGTCACTTAACCCCAATTGCTTTGTCTTCTCCCCTCCAAAAGAAGTTTGATTAAAAAATCATTTGGCACACTTACTTGGTGATAAGGTTCACATTTCCAAAATAATGTTTTCTATATATATATTATACAGGTGGAGTTGAACAAAGTGATTAAATAGTGGTTAAGCAAAGTAATTGTGTAATTTTGATGTCCACCAACTCCCTACTGCTTATAAGGTAGCCTAGTTTTCTCAGTGTGGCATTCAAGACCGTCTACAGTCTGACTCTTCCTTTCCAACTTTGTCACCTAGTGCTCCTCCATAGTCACTCTGCCTCAGATAGGCTGGTCAGGTCCCACTTCCTTGACGACTCTTGCCTTGTGTGTTTCAGGTCTTTATCTGAATTCCTGTATACCACTCATTTTTACATGTATTCTACTCAACAAGAACTTCTCAAAGTATGGTCATTGCCCCTAAAACCTTTTCAGGGACTCCACAAGGTCAAAACTCTTTTCATAATAATACTAAGATGTTTTAATTTCTAACATGGTAAATATCAATAGATACAACCCACATAAACAAAAATCCCAAAGAGGATCCTCAGTCATTTTTAAGAGTGTAAAGGGGTTCTGAGACCAAAAAGTTCATCAGTTGCTGTATGCTAGGTAGAATATGCTAGAGTATAAGCTGTTTGAGGACAGGAACTTTGTCTGATTCATCTTTAGTCCCTTTTATCTCCTCCTCTGCCAAAGGCATAGACATACTAGAAATAAAGTTTTGCTGATTGAGACAGAAATTATTCAGTCTTTTATGACCTATAGACTGAAGAAGGAATGTGTCTTAAAGATACCATGTTACTGTTCTCTTGGCCCAGAGGAGGAGCTCCCATGATCTGGTGTGCTACAAGGAGATGGGAGTGAAGGTAGGTAGGTAGGAGAGAGACAGTGGGCATGAGCTGGTGGCATTAATCCTTCCCTGCTATGGTTCTGGGGAACAGCCAGAGGCTAAGGCAAGAGGCATATCTGGTCCTTACTGAACTTTTGTCCCCAAGAAGACAAATGTAGGTGCTTATTTTGCCTGTTAGGCTCAACAGGAGAAGAGTGTATGTTAAAACCAAACCTTATCTGTTCTTTAGAATTCATTTACACTTATGCTTAATTAGTATTGAATGACAGCTTAAAGAAGCTATAAATCAGAGCTGCTTCTCTGTGTGTTTTCTTATTGTGAATGGGAATACAGGTAGAAGGAGGCAGAGAGAAGGAAAGAGAAAGAATGAGACAATGGCTGCCTGAACTGCCAAGATCTGGCTGCTGGCTTGGGGCTCTGGAGCTGTGAGAAGCTATCTTGAGTTAATATTTTATAAAGTTTAACTTTTCAGTGCAGAAAAAGTACTTGGACCCAGTCCTTTTTTCCCATAGGCACAAAGGGTCTTCTACCTTGTGTCGTGCTGAATTTCCCCTTGTTCTCTGTATATACTCAGAGAAATCTTTCTGTAGGATAGACCTAAGAGAGGTGACTAGAGAGGTCTTGGAAAGGATAATTAATGCCTGAAAAAGACCAGTGGTATTCACATTACAAAGGCAGAGTGCTCTAGACTGGACCTGACTCAGTCCAGAGCCCAAGTAGTCTGTGCTTGATATTGACAAATGAAATATTTGTAACAGGTCATATAGCAGTTAAACAAAGGAAATTTGTTAAGACATAGAAGGATACTCAACAAGGATATACATGAAGAGCCATTTGAACTCCCTGGGGCTGCTTTATTACTAGCTGACCAGGAAGTGATGTCATCAGACTAACTGAGCTAATAAAGTGTTGAGAATGATTTCAGTACCTTTTAAGGAAAAGCTAGCCTGATTTGCATGGGGTTGGGGGTTAGGATTTTCCTTTTATCACATGGAGGGTAAAGAAGAGATTGAGATTCCTACTATTCCCTGCTACCATAGTTGTACATGTGAACTTTTCCATCTTATACAAACAAACCGTTACAGACTTGTCTTTGGATCTCACTACCTAGCACTATATATTGTATATGTTAGGTGCTTAATAATTGCTATAATTAAGTCAACTGGGGGAGTAGATAAAGGGCTAATCTTAGGGTAAGAAAGACCAATTTTCAGATCTTATCTCTCATCACTGTGGCATAATTCTGGTTATCAGTTAATCTCTGTTTAACACCCAGGCAATTTCCTATGAAATCACAGATAGTTTGTCAATCCCTGTGAAGACAGAGTTCTCACCAAAGGAGTTCCCCATTCTAGCAAAATCACAGATCCCTCATGTGATCCATTCTATCTTACATATTTAATTAACTGTTTATGTTTGTAAGTCTTGCCTTCCTACCTAGATTGTAAGGTCCTAAAAGACAGCAGTAATGCACACCTTGTGCTTATTTTGTGCACTATTCAGTGTCAAGCATAGTAGGCACTCAATAATAGTGAATAAATGTTCAATTTGAGGCAGCAGAATTTAAGAAGGGTATGCATATTTCTATATGCAGAAACATAATTAAGAATTCTAGGATTCAATGAAAATTCAGTTGAAGGGATTATCAGTTTATAGTGTGGGAGACTGTTTTCCAACCTGTCATTTGTCCAAAGAGCTGTATTCTCTACTCCCTGTACTGCATGTCATCCAGACAAGCACATCCCCTGACTCAGAACAGCCTGTTCCCTGTCCGCCACAGGGTCCAAGACTGAAGCATTCCTTCTTCATGGGCAAATCTTTGTTGGGGGAACATTTCCCATACTACAGTTCATCCCTAGACTACCTGGGAGTTATGCTGCTTCCTTTATCTAGGGCTGCACCTAGTCTGGAGAAGCAGTCTCTTTCCAATACATTCTATTATCAACTTCTTATCCCCAGACCCATTGGGACCTGGATTCTTTTTCATATCTCCCTCTCATTTGTGGTCATCCACTACATCCTGGGCCATCACCAGCCATCCTGACTTTTGTCTTGCCGTTGGACTTCGATAACAGGAAGAAAGAATGAGGCTGACGATTTTATGCACCTCTCTCTCATTAAATCCAATTCATGCACAAGTCAAGACATCACCCCCTGAGGTCTCTAGTCCTCTTCAAACACAAAGAATGAAAGCAACAGTTGCTTCAGAGAGGAAACGTTCCCTCTTCTCTCCCAGCTCCATTACCCTAGCACACACATTGGCACCATATTCGCTGTCCTATTTTTAATTCTTTTTGGATGTGATGGAGATTATAGATCATAATGTAAGAATGAGGCTTGTTAACCCCAACAGAGAGAATATTTAACAGAGAAATAAAAGGAGTATATTCAGTGCCTATAAACTAAAAATACGAGGAACTAATGGCAACTGCTTATTTCATATTGGTCATTTGGGGAAAACAAAAAAAGTAATTTCTTCAAACTTGAGAAAAAAGTTTGTGGATCCTTTCCTAAATAGAAGGTGCTAAGAATAAAGTACAGGGTTCTCATCTGATCCATTTGGATCATCTGAATTCCTCCCACTATAAGGAAAAAAGAGCAAATGGTGTAGCTCTTCTTCTGACCTGGTATTCTGTAAAACCAAAGCAATAGAATTGTTGATTCCATAGTCATGGTAATAATAGCACATCTGAGATTTACCAAACACTTTCCTTGTGACAACCAGGTGATAGAAGTAGCCCAGTTGTTATTATTCTCCCATTCTAGAGGTGAAGAAGCTGAAGCTGAGTCGTGAAATCACTTGGCAGATGTCATATAGCTATTAAAGAAAATGTCTAGAACTCCTACCCAAGTCGTTAGACTTTGGATCCAATATACTTTCCCCAGTACCAACCTGCCTCCCTCCACTCCCATTCAATTAGTTTAATTTGATGAGAGAAGTGAATTTTGTTATTTTTTGAGGAACTACGGGAAAATGTTATAGCTAAAAATTTCAGGAGTTAAAAAACAACAAAAAAAACCCTTGTTCATAATGTTAATTATTTATGAATCCCATTATCAGTTTTCATAAATCTGTTTGCACAAGAATAATATAGGCTTTGCATAAACCCAGGGTCATGGGAATTATGTTCAAAACATGCCAGCCCAGCTTGCTTTTACCTGAAGCAGCATGAAATTGAATCATATTAGTATATAGCAATTTGGTTGCATGTCAGTCATGGCATTCCTTGTATAGGCTGATATTCTGAGATACTGTTTACCTTGGGTTATACATAGTCAACATGACAGGTACCCTAAGATGCTATAGGAGAGAGGGCTGGGGAAAGCTGACAGAAAAGCCAGCTTCTTAGAACCCTGGTGGCTTGGAAAAACAAGAAACTCTTCCACCTGGTTTAAAATATTCTTACACAATTAACTTTCATGGGTTCATAACTTATGCAAATCTTTTGCCATGAAATGAATTTTGCTTTTAGGTGTATTCATAGAATATAATAATATGAGGGATAACCTATCAAAGGTCTCCTTTTTTTTTTTTATTTAACTTTTAACATTTATTTTCATAAAATTTTGGGTTACAAATTTTCTCCCCTTTTCTCCTCTCCCCCCCCAGACCCAAGCATTCTAATTGCCCCTGTGACCAATCTGCTCTCTCTTCTGTCCTCCCTCTCTGCCCTTGTCTCCGTCTTCTCTTTTGTCCTGTAGGGCCAGATAGCTTTCTTTACCCCTTAACCTGTATTTCTTATTTCCTAGTGGTAAGAACATTACAGTTGATCCTAACACTTTGAGTTCCAACTTCTTTAGCTCCCTCCCTCTCCACCCCTTCCCTTTGGAAGACAAGCAATTCAATATAGGCCAAATCTGTGTAGTTTTGCAAATGATTTCCATACTAGTTGTGTTGTATAGGACTAGCTATATTTCCCTCCATCCTATCCTGTCCCCCATTACTTCTATTCTCTTATGATCCTTACCCTCCCCATGAGTGTCGACCTCGGATTGCATTCTCCTCCCCATGCCCTCCCCTCTATCCTCCCCCCCACCCTGCTTGTGCCCTTGTCCCCCACTCTCCTGTATTGTGAGATAGGTTTTCCTATCAAAATGAGTGTGCATTTTATTCTTTCCTTTAGTGGAATGTGATGAGAGTAGACCTCATGTTTTTCTCTTGCCTCCCCTCTTTATCCCTCCACTAATAAGTCTTTTGCTTGCCTCTTTTATGAGAGATAATTTGCCCCATTCAATTTCTCCCTTTCTCCTCCCAATATTTCTCTCTCACTGCTTGATTTCATTTTTTTTTAATATATGATCCCATCCTCTTCAATTCACTCTGTGCACTCTGTCTCTATGTATGTGTGCGTGTGTGCATGTGTATGTGTGCGTGTGTGCATGTGTATGTGTGTACTCCCACCCAGTACCCAGATACTGAAATGTTTCAAGAGTTACAAATATTGTCTTTCCATGTAGGAATGTAAACAGTTCAACTTTAGTAAGTCCCTTATGACTTCTCTTTGCTGTTCACCTTTCCATGGTTCTCTTCATTCTTGTGTTTGAAAGTCAAATTTTCTTTTCAGCTCTGGTCTTTTCATCAAGAAAATTTGAAAATCCTCTATTTCATTGAAAGACCATTTTTTCTCCTGAAGTATTATACTCAGTTTTGCTGGGTAGGTGATTCTTGGTTTTAGTCCTAGTTCCTTTGACTTCTGGAATATCCTATTCCATTCCCTTCGATCCCTTAATATAGAGGGTGCTAGATCTTGTGTTATCCTGATTGTATTTCCACAATACTTGAATTGTGTCTTTCTAGCTGCTTGCAATATTTTCTCTTTCACCTGGGAATTCTGGAATTTGGCCACAATGTTCCTAGGAGTTTCTCTTTTTGGATCTCTTTCATGCGGTGTTCTGTGGATTCCTTGAATATTTATTTTGCCCTCTGGTTCTAGAATCTCAGGGCAGTTTTCCTTGATAATTTCATGGAAGATGATGTCTAGGGTCTTCTTTTGATCATGGTTTTCAGATAGTCCCAGAATTTTTACATTGTCTCTCCTGAATCTATTTTCCAGGTCAGTTGTTTTTCCAATAAGATATTTCACATTATCTTCCATTTTTCCAATCTTCTCGCTATGTTCTGTGATATCTGTCTTTCTCACAAAGTCCTTAGCGTCCATCTGTGCCATTCTAGTTTTGAAAGAACTATTTTCTTCAGTGAGCTTTTGAATCTCCTTTTCCATTTGGCTAATTCTGCTTTTGAAAGCATTCTTCTCCTCATTGGCTTTTTGAACCTCTTTTGCCAATTGAGTTAGGCTAGTTTTCAAGGTGTTAATTTCTTCAACATTTTTTTGGTTCTCCTTTAGCAGGGAGCTGATCTGCTGTTCATGCTTTGACTTCATGTCTCTCATTTCTCTTCCCAGCTTTTCCTCTACCTCTCTAACTTGATTTTCAAAATTCTTTTTGAGTTCTTCCATGGCCTGAGCCCATTGGGTGGGCTGGGACACAGAAGCCTTGATTTCTGTGTCTTTGCCTGATGGTAAGCATTGTTCTTCCTCATCAGAAAGGAAGGGAGGAAATGTCTGTTCTCCAAGAAAGTAGCCTTCAATAGTTTTATTTCTTTTCCCTTTTCTGGGCATTCTCCCCAGCCAGTGACTTGACCTCTGAATATTCTCCTCACACCCACCTTGCCTCCTGGTCCTCCCAGCCAGCGTTTGGGGACTGAGATTCAAATGCCGCTTCCAGCCTCAGGGCTTTTGGCGGGGGCAGGGCTGCTATTCAGTGTGAGAATTAAGTTCAGGTGGTCAGGTTGGGGCAGGGCCATCTCTCAGGCTCAGTTCCCTCAGGGGGTTTATGTACAGACCTTCCACAATGGATCCAGGCTTCCGCCCACTTGGGGAGCCCCTGTCAGCAGCCGCCTCTCAGCTTCTATCTCCCGGGGGGGGGGCCCGAGCCATGGGGGCACCCCACTCCTCTCTCGACCCGCCAAAGAGACTCCCCCACCGACCCCCATCACCTGTGGGTGGAGGGGCCCGCGCCACCGCTGGAGATCCCGTCCCTGAAGCCTGCTCGGATCTGTGCCTCTCGGAGCCGCGGCTGCCGCAGGTCTGGGCTGGGCTCCACGTCCGCAGCATGACGGACCTTCTGCGAGAGGTTCGCAGGTCCCTCTGTGGGTGGAGGGACCCACCCGGCCGCCAGAGACCCCGTCCCTGTAGCCCGCTCGGATCTTTTCCTCACGGTGTCGTGGCCGCTGCAGGACTGCCCTCTCTTCCCAGTCCCGGGGCCCAGTCCACATCGCGAAGGACCCCCCGCGAGAGGTTTGCAGGTCTCTCTGGAACAGAAATCTCCCTTGCTCCAATATTCCGTGGCCTCTGGGTGCAAAATTCACCGTGAGTTGGTCCGCTCTAGCCGTTCTGTGGGTTGTGGGTTCGGAGCTATGTGTATGTGCGTCTTTCTACTCTGCCGTCTTGGCTCCGCCCCCAAAGGTCTCCTTCTAAGACAGTGGAGGAGAGCTGTACAGCTCCTGTTCAGTTGGATTCTAGGAATTTCTTCCATTAGATTATGGTGAGGATTTATCAATTATTTGTCAGTTAAAATTGGTTACAAAAACATATGTTTTTGAAAGCTAAGTAACAAAGAGGATGCTTTGCTGTGTTGCAGTGGAACAGTTTCAGGATTTAGAGTTGTGAGAAATGGGTTCAAATCCTGACTCTGCCTCTTACTATCCATGTGGTTTTTTTGGCAATTCACTTTAATTCTCTGGGCCACAAACACTGCATCAATGAGGTATTACTTCATCAAAATGAGAGAGTAGACCTGGTGGTCTCCAAGTTCCCTTTGAGTTCCTAAGCTTGGATTCTACTACTGTAAGTATGTACAACGCTTATTCTGCATCATGATTTTCCCATCAGCCCTCATATTCTTCTTGGTCATAAAGCAGGAGAAGGGAATGTAGCCAATTCCATCCTTCATCCCCCCTGGCCATACCTAGTTCCATTAAGAAACAACTCATACTCCATGCTCTATTGACATTAAGTCAGAAATAATGTCTTCATTGAAGACAATGATTTTTCTAACTCTTGTTCAGTACACTGTCTCCCCAGTATGCATTAGAAATCTAAAATTGGAATCAAAAGGAAAACATGGCAAATGCTTAATGAAATCTGTTCAAATAAAGAGATTTTTTTTCCCTTACTGACTAAGAAGATATCAATCATGGCTTATGTTTGGATAAAAATAAGAAGTATCATGATTCCTATTATGATTATATGATTTTGATTCAAGTAAACATTGTACTTTTGCTTCAAATACAGCTTGCAAGGTTAATTGATTGGAGAAGTCCCAAATTCCTAAGTACCAGAAATGGGATTAAGATCGACCAACTGTCTAAACAGGCACTCCATAAATAGCCACCTGTTCTGTGTTGTTCAGAAGTATAAAGGATCTGGAAATAATTTCCAAAAAGGAATGGTTGGAGCCACTATGGATGTTGAGCCTAGAGAAGAAATAAAGAAGGGGAAACATGATTGTACCTTTATACAGCTGAAGCATCATCCTGTGGAAAGGGAAGATGACATTGGTGGGATGAAGGGGGATTAGGAGAGGGGGGTCCAGAGAGAAAAACTAGGAATAAATGGGGAAGAGGCACAAGGAAGAAGATTTCAGCTTAATATCAAGAAGAATTTTCTTACAATTTTCTTGCAATGTCCAAAAATGGATGCTTCACAAGGTAGTTAATTCCTCATCACTGGAACTGTGCAAACAGAGTAAGTGACCATTTACCAGGGATATTTCAGAGAGAATCCTTTTGTTAGTATAACTCATCACCCAATATGGGAATATTCCAAGATTGAAAATGCAGATTGGAGGTTGACCTGCATGTAAAAAGTTGCCTCAACTAGAATTTCCTTTACAAATGAAAGCCCAGGTTCAATCTAAAACAAAACCGGAAAATCAACTTCTAAAGGTGAAATTGTGAAAGAAAACGTTAATCATATCACAGTTGTCTAATGGTACATCTTGAAAAGTCATACATCACTACAATTTGCCAAGATGTTTAAGGGAAAAGAAGTTTCTTAATAAGATGTTAGAGTCATTTTCACCTAACAGGAGATTAACACAGTCTTCACATGTAAAAATAAGAGAGAGTAAAGTGTCTAAAAAAGTATCATCCCAAGAACTGGCCATTTTGTCTGAGAGGAATAAGCATCTTCACAAATGTTTGCTTGGTAAAGACCTTTACCCCTTGGCCTTCATTTTGCTTGTATCTCTCTCATGTACTTATATATCCATCAATGAGGAAGCATTTGTGAAGCACCTTCTGTTTACCAGACACTGGGGATGCAAAAACCATGAAATGAAAACAGGATCTTGTATTCTTTCAGAGAAATCAGCATCAACTTTTTCCCAAGGCAACTATTGTACTTTTGGATAACTATAATTTATGAAGAAATTTTTACTTCAATTCTACCATTTCTGCACCTTCTATTAATTGCTTCTAGTTCTGCCCTCTGAAATCATATACATGGCAGTTCTCCTCACACTTAGAGGCAGCTCAGTGTCTATTATCACTTGCAAGTCTCTTCCAGGCTAAACATGTCCAGGCCCAGTTTCTTCAATCAGTGCTCCTAATATCTCACCATTCCTCTTTCCTTCTTTTTGGATACACTCTGATTTATTTCCATCTTTCCTAAAATGTAGTATCCAGTCTTGAATACAGAACATTGCAATGGTCTCAGCCAGAGGAGATGAGGGCTTGAACAGCTAAATGAGTAGAGAAATGTTCAGATATGAAAGATGTCATGAAGGTAAAAACAGGAACATCTGGCAACTAATTGAATATGTAGGATAAGAGTCTGAGGGATAGAAATAGGGTTATGCTGGTAAATGTTTAATAAACAGTTGTCTGGGTCAGGGTAATAGATGCGTGGCACAATTTAATCAGCATTATTAATGTTTTGTTTTCCATCACTTTCTTAAGTATGGACAATCAGAACAATAATAAATCAAACCCTGATTCATAGAGTTTGCCAATTTTTGAGTTATAAATGCTGAAAATTGAACAACCAGCCCTCGTGAGCCAGTTTGAGCTGGCTTTAGCTTAGTGTTGAGGATTTTGAGCTGTTGAGTTAGAGCTGTTTCTAAGGCTTCTACTTTGAAATGTCCAATAGGGAGTAAATGGTACAGAACTGGAATTCAGGGGAACTCAAACTGAATATAATTGACCTGTGTGACGTCTTCATAGGGATAGAGACTGGACCAATGATTTTCTTGTTCTAGGGCATTCCTGAGAGAAGAAATTCTCGCTGCCCCTGCAGGTTGGCACTTTCTCTACAACTTAAGTCTAGAGAGTTGTGTAGAGCACTGAGACCTTAAGTAACCTGCCCCACAGTTATAAAACCAGCTTACATCAAAGGTGGCATTCAAAGTCAAGTATTCACTGACTTTGAGACCTACTCTCTCTCTCTCTTCTGATGCTACACTGTCTTTCGATGATCATCTCTACCTGCATTTAATTATGCCAATGAGAGATAATGAGGTTCTCTCCCTCCTACTACCTACCCTCACCCACACAATTGGCACTCTTCTGTTCCAGTTCTTGGAAGTCTTTCAGCAAAAAACAAAAAACACTTTAAAAAAAATTGGCATAATTAAGTTAAGAATCTTTTGTTTAGATTAAAGTTGGACTAGATGAGAGGACTTCACTGTCATTTTCTCTCATCCAAAAAGTGAATACTCATTTCACTTCTTTTGGATCCAGAATATCCCAATCAACTTCCACACTATCCCCATCAACTGTTCTTCATGATATGAGGAACATCTCCATCTCCAGGGCCCATCGAACCCTTGCCACGACACTGCATACAGAGCTAAACTTTCTGGAAACATCATATGGTAATACTTCTCCTCCCCTACCTACCTTCTGTGAGGGCTTTCATAGGGCATAAAGATTCTGCCAGTTTCAGACTGTGAACAGAGAGTGTCTTCAATGATAGATATCATTTTTATCAATGCCTCTACCAACTCTGGTCAGATCTTCTCTGGATGTACTTCAAATGCATACTGCATGCTCATATCCTACCACTAGTACTATGACTGATAGAAGCTCATTTGTTGCTGCCTTATTTGATAGATCTAGAATACCCAAATCATATGGTGTGGTTTCAGCCCTGAATGTAGTGCAGTGATTGAACTTCTAAAATAAGTGACTGCTTCTGAGCTTGATTTGAGCCAACCTTCTATAGTATTGCTATAATAAACAGTGAGCTTAGATGCTAGCTATTCACATTGTATTACAAAGTAGTGTTCCTTGTTTTGTGCATTTCTTGTATTAAAAAGTTGGGAGTAGATTCTGGGCAGAAATATAGAAAATATTACATACTTCATTTCATTCCAAAAGAAAACCTTTTGGTACCACACAATGGAGCCAAGAACAGAAGCAGTCTTCCAATCTTCAGCCAGAGGCCAAATGCCAAAAATAATTCACGCAGAGATAAAATGGCCTGGCATCACAGGATGGGCCATGAGCTCTTTGGAAAATTCACATTTAAATACTAGTTAGCTCAGCTTATTAGAGCATGGTGCTATGTCTGGTTCAAGGTTGGGGCTTATATCCTGTGCTGCCTAGTTAGCTTTGCACACAGGAAAACAGGATTTCATGTCCACAGGCTTTTTGTGCCTACGTTCATCCAGCCAGCTCGTGGTGCATGTCAAAGGAAGCAGGCAAGTGAATACAAGTAGTTTAGTGAGAAGAAAAACAGTCAAAAGGTCATAGTTCCCTGGTGGGAGGGTCATCAGCAGTATGGAAAGAGCACATACCTAAGCCCTGTCAGTGTCTTGGATAAAGACATTAAAAGCATGCTAATCTAATTTGCTCATGACCCAAAACTGGGAGGGGGTAACTAATAAGTTCAGTGGTAGAACTGGAATAAAAAAGATCCAAAGCAACTGAATCAATGGGCTGAAATTAACCTGGTGAAATATAATTACAATATGTATGAAGTCCTAAACATTGAGTTCTAAGAATTCAACCAAACAAGAACAAAATAGGGGAAATCTGGCTTACCAGAATAAAAAAAAAATAGTTAATAATAGAAGGGAGAAAAAAGGGAGGGAAGTATTTAATTAAAGGCCTACTATGTGCCAAGCTCTGTACTACTAAGTCCTTTTCAGATATTGTCTCATTTGATCGTGGGAGGTGAGTTCTATCATTATCCCCATTTTCCAGTTAAGGAAACTGAAGCAGACAGAGGTTAAGTGATTGGCCCAGGGTTGCCACCCAAAATAAGAGGCTCATGGTTCATGGTCTAACTCCAGCACTTGCTCGCTACACAATGTTGGGCAAGTAACTTTCTACTACTGGTTTCAATTTCTTCATCTGTAAAATGAGTCACCTCTCTAACCTTGAACAAGTCACTTAACTTTCCTTGGCCTCAGACTTACAACTCTAGTTCTATGATCCCATTACATCTAAGCTCCTTTTGCTTCTCTGTTTTAATTCCCATAGTTTTATTTGGCCAAAAACGCAACATAAACCAACAATGCAACATGACAGCCAAAAAAAAAAAAGATAAAGTAATCTAATTAATAGAAAAATGGTGTCTAAATCAGTGAAGGAAAAATTCCACTACTGTCAGAATAAGTTAGTGTAACTGAGGCCCAGAGAAAAGACTTGGAGGAGACACATTAGATTATTTTGAAGGTTCATTTGCAGAGGACTGAGTAAACATGTGGTCAGTGTTGGCTGCCTTATCTTAATAGTGACATTGACAAATAAGGGATTTTAAGTCCTTTCTGTGGATGTCATGGTCCTTTTTGGCAGTCTGGTGAAGCATTTGGTCCCCTTCTCAAAATAATGATTCATTTATCATTGAAGAAAAAGGTAAATTCTAGTTAAGAGTTAGCGAAAACAAAGATGGGCAGCTAGGTGGTGTAGCAGATAGTCAGGAAGACTCCTCTTTCTGAGTTCAAATCCAGCCTCAGACACTGTTATATGACCCTGGGCAAGCCACTTAACTCTGTTTGCCTCAGTTTCCTCATCTGTAAAATGAGGAAAGCTGGAGAATGACATAGCAATGACATAGACCAGTGTTGTTGCCAAGACAACCCCAAATGGGGTCACAAAGAGTCAGGCACAACTGAAAATAACTGGAGGTCAATGAGTCCTACGATTCTATACCTAGATGAGACATTAGAGATCAATTAAGTCTTCTCCCCTTATCTTGCAGAGGAGGCTTCTAAAGTTCAGACACATCAAGTAGCTTGTGCAGAGTCCCGCAGCTACCTCATGGCAGAGCTGAGCCTAGGAGCATCTTCCTGTTTCTAATCCAGTCCATTCTTCTGTTGCCCATTCTCTCATGGAGCTGTGATTTTGTCATTGGGGAAACTCCGTCTACCCAGGAAGATTACCCTCCATCTATAATTTAGTAATCAAGTCTTCAGTGGTTACTGAGGCCCAACACAGATTTCGAGGTTTGCCAGCCTCAGAGGGGAGATTTGAATACAAGTCTTCCTTCCTCTAGGACCAGCATTCATTCTCCTTCCCTGACATACCACATGAATCATATTAAAATAATTGCTGTAGGAACTGAAAGCAGGGTGCAGCCTTTTGGGCAAGTCACCTTTTCTCTCCTGGACTCAGTTCCCTCTTCCATAACAAGAATGTTCGGCCACTAAAGCGGTTCTTAAAGTTTCTGTCTTGTGACTCCATTGTACTCATAAAATTAGTTGAGGACTCTTGAGTTTTTGTTTATGTAGGTGGTTGCAGTTCCATTGTCTTTGTCTCTTTGTGACCCTATTGGAGTGTAGGGGTGCTAGTGTTGATATTTAGGCATTCTCGGGACCCCAGAATACCAACATGCCAGGTCCTATCCAAATAAATTTGACTCAAACCTTCTTTCAGCCAAATAAAAACAAAATTTACTTAAAATTCACCATATTAGGTAGACTCTTAAGAAGCATAAGCATTTGTGACACTTGTGTTGACAAGCAGGCCAGGTTGAATCTCATCTAGATTGAATCTGAGCACCTTCATGGAGGTAGGATAGGTCTTCTTTACAGAAAGACTGTGGGAGGGATCTAGGGTGATCTAGTAGTCTGGGGTAACTAAAGGAGGGGTTTAGGGAGAATCTTGATGGGGAGAGACAAGGGAGGGCTAGGCTAGTTATAGGGTAACAAATTTGAGCATACATATTTTGATAGGATCAAGGGTGGGAAACAACCAGGGTAGTTGGACAAGCTATAAAGAAAGGCTCATGGCCTCAGGTGAACAGCAGATTAAGTGGGAAGATGCAAGGAGAGCTCAAGGGGTTTCCCAGAGCCTGTACCCTATCAATGGGACCTTGAAATTCAAGGACAAGTGGCACATGTGTTCTGCCTTGAATAAATTCAACCCAAGTCTTCTTTCAGGCAAACACAAAGTTTGTTAGAACACCAGTCAGGGTGGATGTGATTCTAAAAGTCCTCCATATTGGCCAGATTTTAAGAATCTGAGCATTTGTATCACTAATGCAAGTGAGCCAGACTCAAGGAATCTAAGCATTGGACACTCTTAAGGAATCTGAGCAGTTTAATGGGCAGCAAGATGGACCTTATATACAGTCGTCAAGGAGTGGACAAGCAGTCTGGGATGACAGTAAGAAGGGATCTAGAAGGAAGTAAGGGTGGGAAGTGGCAGGGGTGGGAAGTAATAGACAATGAAGGGCTGGGATGGGTTAGAGGTAATAGAGAATTGGAAGTTTGGGCATGGAGCCACAATGAAAGGCCAATTGACTGGGATGGGTCAAATGCCAGAGATTTGACCATGTGCAAAAGTTCAAGGAAAGTTAAAGGTGGGGGTTTCCAGGGCCCCTACCATCAACCCCATTTGTGGTTTTCTTGGCAAAGCTACTAGAAGAGTACCTCATTTCCTTCTCTAACACATCTTATAGATGAGGGAACTGCAGCAACTGATAAGTTAAGTGACTTGCTCAGGGTCATATAGCTAGTAAGTGTCTAAGGCTAGATTTGAACCCAGGCCTTCCTGACTATAGGCCCAGGGTTCTATGCACTGCATCACCTAACTGTCCTTGTGCAGGTTGTATGTCAGTATCATATTAGAAATTAAAACTGATCATTTTAAAATATTTTTTAAAAATAAACCCATTCAATGTTAACGTAACATTTTTAATGAAAACCAACTATATTTTCAAAAAATGAGTGAGAAGAGTGACATTGTTTTACATATTTTTGCAAATCTCTCTAATGTCTGAGCTGAATTCTTATATTCTACTTCAGCATTCAATCTGTTGTGATGTGTTGTTTTAAGTGAAACATATGAAGAAAATCTGCCCTCATAGAGATATATAGTGGAAAAAAGGAAATAATATTATTATGAAAATAGTTTTGACCTTGGGAACCCACAGGGGGTCTATAAACCACACTCTCCATCAGCTCTTTTCACAAAAGCTTGATGGCAGAAATGGTGGAAAGAAATACAGCGACACAGATCAATGGAAAAGTGCTCATTAAATGCCGTCTTTATTCTAAGTCATGTGCTCAGCGCTGACTACACAAATACAAGAACGAGACAATCTCTGCCCTCAAGGAGCTTGTGAGGTAATTAAAGGAGACAGATAATACCTGTGGAGGAGTCATGGCCAGGGAAAGGAGTCTAGGAGCTCACAAAGATGGCAAGGGGTAGCACAGAGAATTCAGGGGTCATGCCCTTTCCAGAAACATGGATAGAATTTATATTACTGCTTCTGTTATTACTGTTCCCAAAGCAAGAGTTTTTATTGCTATCTCTAGAAAAGAGATATATGCACAGAGCAGGGCATAAGCAGCAACATGCCCAGGTTCAGTTCCTAAATGTGAAGCGTGGTCCGAGGCCACCTAGATAGAGGTATCATAGGGTCTGGCCAATGAGGATACAATCTTTAGAGCATATGTAATATTCCCTCCCTCATAATCAGCGCATGGAGTGATGGCTGCTTCTCTCCTTACCCAGAAGCTTACAGTAGTTTTTACCTTTCCACCAGACATATGTTTCCTCTGTTCAAGCCTTTTTGGACACACTCAGTTCCGGCTTAACAGTCAATTAAAAGACTTTTCATCACCACACAGGACACAGTCATAGGTTAACTGAGCATACTCTGCGTCCATCACATCACCCATTTCCAGAAGCAGATTTACCAAGCCTCTACATTATCTAAAGACTGTACCTTCATCGTCCAGTTCCCCATTACGGTGGGTTATATGAGTTTTCGTTCATTCCCCTCCTCAGTCACCAATCAGGACAGCTTAGCCACAAGCTGGAGCTCTAAAGCTGATTGGATTCTCTTGAGTGAATGGATGATCTTGGGACGCAGGCTGGTAGGTGTTATGTCATCTCGGTACATGGGTGAGGGGAGGAGTAGTAAGGAAGATGGCAAACATGTAGAAAGGGTTTTTGAAAGATCCCTGTGTGATAGGGCCAGAAGTGGCTACTAAGAGGTGGCCAGACATACTTAAACTCAGTCTCTTAATGGTTAAAGTCACAAATGATAATCAGGCCTTTGTTTAGCATTGCCAAAGTAATGCTGTGAAGGGCTGGACCACAAACTTGACCTTGCAGAGCAATTCCTGTGTTCCTAACTTTTAAAAAAAATAGCATTTATATATCACTATTATTATAACCAATTACCTTGCAAACCACAAGATGAAGATAGAGATAGACACATAAATCCATAGATTTATAGATTTGATTTTTTACTTGTTTCAGTCATGTTTGACCCTTCATGACCTCATTTGGGGTTTTCATGGCAATGATACAGGTAGATATAGATACCATTCAAGGAATGGTTTGCCATTTCCTTCTCCAGGTCATTTTACAGATAAAGAAACTAAGGCAAACGGGGTTAAGTGACTCGCCCAGGGTCACACAACTAGTAAATGTCTGAAGTTGGATTTAAGCACAAGTGGATTAGATGAGCATCAGACTTTTTCACCCTGCTGTTTTCACAGCTCATTCTGGAGATCTGCAAGTATTCAGTGCTTCCAGGGTAATGTAATCTGGGTAGAGACCATCAGCATGATCATTGCTGTCCTGGTCTGCATGCTGGTTCTTATTCAGAAAATGCCCCTGTTCCCTTGCAACTGCAAATACTAGCACTCTTTTCTGCCCTGAATTGTGGCCTAGAACTGGGGAATAAACAAGAGAGTCATGCTCCCAGTGTCTTCACAGGGTTCCTTTGGAATCTCTTTCTGACCAAAAATCTAATCCCTTAATCCTCTCTGGGTGGTGAGAGCTCTCAGTCATGCTGCTGAAGTTGTAGTGATGGTGGCACTGTACTGCCACCACCATGAAGGCCCACAGCTGAAAGGAGCACTCCACTGAACTCTGGGCTAGCCCCTAGTCCAGTATTACAAAAACTTCTAAGTTGTCTTGGACTGGAAAAATGTCACACCCCGAACTTTTGTTGGCTACGCCACTACAGAACTAGATTGGACATATTATTTTAAAGTTGCTTGCAGGGGAAGGTTGGGAAAGTTCAACTAGAATTCTCCCTCTATTTTGTCATCTTAACTCCACTCCCATCCTCCAAGGCATATATTCTATGCTAGAAAATATATCCAAATTCAGGTAAGCTACCTACTGTCAAAATATTGTTGTTCATTTGTAAATGATGAATCTACATCCCATATCAATGTTCCTTTCAACAATCACAGATTATTATAACAAAACTTGTAATTTGTTCTCAGTAATACAAATTATTTTAACTTTTTCTGTGTTACCTAATACCTGGCAGAAATCTAAAACAGTGAATGACTTTTGCTGCAATGATTTTTGGGGACAAAAGCATAAACAATATTTCTGTTCTCTGATTTGCCACCTTGGCTTTTGAAGAGTAATCTGGCGAAAGAATGTAAAAGTTGTAAAAATAATGAGAACTTTTTATCCAGTTATGCCATTCCTTGAAATGAATCCTGTGAGGTTATGTGGCATAGCAGAAATGAGATCCGCTTTAGATTTTGGAACCCCTGGCTCCAGCTCCTAACCCTTCTAGCTGGTGATGTGATCCTGGGATTATCACTGTCAAGTCTCTAAGTCTCCAGGCTGCTTAGGAGCTGCTGATATAAATATCTTTGGTGGGACTTTCCTTACTGAGAGTTCCTCTACATAAAGAGAGTCACATGGACAAACAAACAAATAAATTATTTGTGTATTATCAAAAAAGGAAAAAGCTACCTCTTCAAAGATAGTTATAGCAGCATTATTTTCATGTCAAATGTCCAACATTTGAGAAATGGATGAATAAATGGTGGTTTATCATTATTATAGGATATTTGGTTATGAAATATGAGTAGGACTGACAGTCAAAGATTATAAGTGTTGAAATAATGCCATGAAAATACAGCACAGTCTGACTTCATATGTAAAAGGAACAATTAAGCATGCACAAATATATATTAAAATGGACAAAAAGAAAGTTAAAGGGGACACACAGGGAGTGCCTGATAAATTGTTATGGCTATTTGTACGTATAAATGCATTTATTCAAACATAAATAATCATAAAGTATGTTTAATTGATTTTGTTCACATTGAAGGCTAAGCTCATAATAAATCATTTTTGGAGATAAAATAAAAATAGGGATGTTGACCAAACATTGGCAGTTGTAGAATTAGCATGTATTCCTTTTCATCTCCATAGGCTGACAGTGGACATTCGTCCTGTGGCCTGTAGGTAATTGGTAATAATAACTCTTTGTGCTTCTCCAGGGTAGAAAAGGGAGTATCAATATCCTGCTGCTCCTAGAATCTCTTCCAGATGGCCTGGCACCATGGGAATTTGCCTGGCCTGCTTTGTAGAACTAGTCATTGACTCACTTACTAAGAATGAGGCACCCCACACAGATGTGAATCTGACATGTAGTATGATGGAGCAGAGACTAACTGATGGATGTCATTGGGAACCCAGATTCGCTGCTCTATAACTATGTCTTTCAATACAAAGAGACCACGATGTGCCAGGAAACTAAAAATTGTGTAGGCTTCTTTCCATTTCTAGCACTCCCTGGAAATCCTGGGCATGTTATATCTCTAGTAAACTGAATAGATGCTGAAAGAGTAAAGCTTATCTGGGGGAGAAAAACAGCAACAAGTCGTGAATACTTTGAGTTTTCTTATTTACTGAGTAGTTTAGAAAGAGCGTTATTTACATTTACAAAAATTACTTAAACAGTATTTGTGGATTGAAAACTTGGCCACTTGTAATGAGTTCTGAGTAATTTTAGAAAGACGACATTGAGCTCCCTCCACAAAGAGAGAATTTCCAGGGAAGTGGCATCTTCAGTGAATACTAGCGGTTGATTAACACCAAACATGCAAAAGAGGAGAAACGAAATAAAACAGCACATGTGACTTAATCCGTGAAAATCAAAGAGGTGAAAAGTGACCAAACTCTAAATGACATCTGTCTTGGGTCTGCTGTACCCAGTCCAAGCCATCTACCCAGATTACAAACCTGTCTGCACAAATTTTAATCAGCTCACCTAAGTCTGTCCTCCTCAAATCTTCTCCTTGAATTTAGGTCTTTCCTGACCACAGCAGAATGCTCTTTGCCTCCATCCTCCCATCCTGCAGATTTCTTCCTACACCTGCTTCTGGAACTCAAGGTGGTTCAACATCTTCCCCCTAAAGTTCCTCCAATACGTAATCCCCTAACTCATAAAAGGCATGATCTTTCCTTCCATATAGAAACTGCTTAGCATCTCCTGGATCCCAGCCCCGCCTTCACCTGCAAATCTTCATTATCCTTTGTCTCTTCTGTAGACACTTAGAGAGGTCTTCTACCCAGTCTGCACAGTTTATACTGTATGCCATTTTATCATGACTCCACTAAGTTCAGGACAGGGATAGAGGAATAGAGAAAAAGGGGTCATAAGAGGCTATAAAAAGTATTTTGCGGCATTTCCTGAACTGTTGTTTGGAACCCCAAGAGGTTTATGGAAAGGAGGAAAGGTCCAAAGGGTCACACCATTTAAATTATGTATTTCTCAAGACTCAGTCAGTGATGGTGGTACTTCAGAAGGCAATCAAGATACGTAGATATATAGATATACACACAGGATCCGTGTATAGTATACAAATGTGTAAACATCTCTCTATATGCACATATGTATACATATGCACACATGTAGATATGTGTGTATGCGATGTGTGTGTGTGTGTGTGTGTGTGTGTGTGTGTATATATATATATATATATATATATATATATATATATATATATATGAGGTGACCCCGATTTCTTAGCCTTCTAGGCCTGCCATCTGTATTATCCATTTCCTGATCTTGGAGATCTGCAGTGAGACTGAGGAACAAGCTAGGGCATCAGAATCCTGAATCCTTTTTGGCAGGAGACATGGAGCTGGTTTTTTGTGTTCTTTGAAAGCAAAATATACAATGTGGAAGGAGGGAGAGGGAAAGTAATGAGTCTTTTTGCCTACATGGATGAATTTTCTTCATCATCTTCTATTTGTTTTATCATTACTACTCTTTTTCAACAAAGCAAATCTCTGTTTTTCTTCAAGAGAATGAAGCATTTTTCAATCTGCAAAAATTCACAGTGCTGAAAATCCAAAAAACCTCACTAGGGAGATACATTGTGCCAAACAGTCATTGCAATAAGAAAACACTATAAATTAATGTAGTAATAGTCCATGTTTGCTAAGGAAGGAACTTAATTTATAGCATGGAACAGGTTTCATTGCTTAGAAATTCTGGAAATCAATCTATGGCACAGAAATTGATGTGCTAAGAGGGAGGAAAATTGATCCTCAATATTGGCAACCACATCAGTTTTCTATTTCTGAAGAAACAACTCTTGGAAATAAGTTTATTAACCATTAAGGAAACACGAGATGTTTAGCTTACAACCCAGATGTCCAGCAAAGGATTTTTATGGGCTAATTAGAAAATATAGTCATATTCAGTCAAATCAACTTCACCTACATGATTGCTGTCTTTGTTAGGTCTGCAATATGGAAATCAAAGATTAAATGAAGTAGAGAAGAGAGGTATTTTACCAACCTGACTATGTAAAAGCTGAATGTTGCATCATATTCTATACTAGTGCTTTGCCTCAAGTGTCATAATGTGAAATGTTGGAAATCTTAGTACATTTGCATATTCATAGTGCAGTGTTTTTCCCCCCATTCATGACATAGTGTTGGCATTCTCAAAAAGAAAAACTGTAGCTGATGGCAATTTTTAGCTGAAGAGATGTGAGCATGTGAGCAATATACCATCTTCTGTCAGCAGCAGAAGAGCATATGGGGCCCATTAACTCACCAAATCTGCTACCATTCTGCAAATTTTTATTAAGTGGCTGTAGTCCTTAATAGTCACTTATGTTATAGAATCTGTATCAAATGCTATCAGTAAGCAAGTGGCTTGTTTTCCCCCGTGAGAATGCATTTGAGGTATAAAAGAAAGCCCGACAAAAAGAATAAAACATATTTTAAGTGATCACTGTATTAATATAAATGTATCCTACCAGGATGTCAATTCCTGTATGTATTATGTGCTTCCTAATGTTTGCTCCTTCTCAGTACTGCAAGTGCCATCCTTAGCACAAGTGATTTCTGTTATTTTCCTTGTTTTGCATTCCTCTGGGGTTCGTGTAGAAAACCTGGTCAAAATTCAGTCAGAAAAGGCTCTGTTTCTCCAGCCTCCCTACGTTATTATCTTAGCAAAGAAATAGCTATTGTTCACTGGTCCTCCCTGGCTTCCAAGGCCCAGAACCAGAAATTATTAAACATTTCCCATGTAGGGTGCCTAAGATCCTCACACATGCTAAATCAAGGGGCACACAAGAAAAAACAAATAAAAACTAAGCCATAAATGCCCCATTTTAGGGGTGCCTTGTGTAAGTGACCATCACATAGTGATTATGGATCTGATGTTTAGAACCTGTTAGTAGAAATCAAGTTTGTCCAAGCAGACTCTAAGAAACACCTCATAGACCCACATCAGTGGTGCCCTGTGGGTGTTTAATAATGATGGTAATAAAAATGCCTTGCAATCATATCTTTTAGGAACCCACAATACTTCCTAGATGTCTCTTCTGTCACCTTAAAGTTCTCCTTAGGTAGTCTTTGGTCAAAAAAAAAAAAGGAGGTAGTGTTCTCCAGCTTGTAAAATATGCACCCCAACTGGTTGAGAAACTGTGGTTTCCATTCCAGTCGTTTGCCCATCACTGAATCTTTTAGCAACTTGCCATTCAGTGCAAAAAGCTATTTTTGCATCAGACATAACTGTTAATTTTCAATCTTTTTTAAATTAGTGCTTCATATAGTATTACACATCTGTCTTTTTTGCCTTGTTATGTTCCTATTTCTGTTCTGGATAAATATTCTGTAGAACTACTAATACTAAGCTTCATCTTCAAAGGAAGATTTTTAAAAATAATTCCAAGGTCAAATCACTAATATTAGTTGTATGTTAATTGTAACACTTGTCATTCAAAATATAAATAAAAATTAATATATTAAGTCATGATGGCATCTTTTATTTTTTATAATATTTATTCTTTTTGAAAAATAGAAAGTTTCATTTACTTGAGCACACAATAAGAGTAATATTATATTTTATTTTGTTTGAAGAAGTGGAGGGAAGCAAGAACCTTAAACTCATTATGGCATTATTATTTTCATCTATATTCCTTAAAAAAAAATTCATAAGAGTTGCTAAGAAATTTCTCTAAGGAAATATTAGAAATAATTCTGTGCTGCCACCCAGAAAGGTAATGACCTCTCAGCAGTGGTAATGACATTTGTGCATGCATGAAGTAGGCTGCCATACTTAAAATCAAAGTGACCAGAATATTTGTCATACTTTATCTGTTCTCTTGAACGTGATACATAGTTACCCCAAATACTCCACGATTTTACCTTTTTTTCTTATAATATGCAGGCATGTCCTGACATTTTGTTCACTGGTTCCCATCCAAAAGCATATAGTTTTTTTTTTTGGGGGGGGGGGAATACATTATGGACAGTTGGCACCATAGGAACAATGCAATAAATAGACAGCACTATAATTTTATAGCTACATTTTATCACATTAAATGGGTTCTGGGTATAATTTGCTAATGTATTTAATACAAAAACACATTGGGCAGGGCAACATTTTATAAGGCAGCGTAGTATAGTGGAAAGAGTTCTAGACTTGGAGTCAAAAGAGTCAAACCTTACCTCTGACACTTAACCTCTTAGAACCTCATTTTCCTCCTCTGTGAAATCGGGACAATATTTATAGCACTTGTCTGTTTTAAGAATCAGCGAGATAATGCATATAAAGCATTTTGCAAACACTAACGTACTATTAAATGTCAACTATTATTAAGGTAACACAGTTTAACTATTGTACACTGTATCTCCTGTTACTCTTTGAGAATATACGATTCAGAAATCTAACAAATTAAGGCTCCTTCTTCGTGGTGTTCTTACTCTTTGTGTGTGTGTACCATCAGTCTCTTTGGCCATCTGGTGAGACTTTTAGACCCATTCTCATAGTAATGATTCTCAAAATAAAAGGATGATGAAGGAAGCTAATTATATTGAAATAAAGATATAATTCAATTTAAATCTATAAACTATCTATGAGAGACCCCTTGGGGAGGAGGTGTGTTTCATCCCCTGGTTAAGAAATTGTGCCTTACATAAAGAATCAAGGGAAGGCTAATACAATGGTATAGGAGTCAGGAGAGATTGGTTTGATTCCTGACTGCTAATTTTGAACATATTACTTAACTTCTTTATATCAAAAGTTTCTCCATCTATGAAATGGGGATTAAAAAGCCTAACCCCTACCCATTTTAAAGACATTCATAAAAAAGAAAGATAATCAAAGCCAACCTTTTAGCTATTCAGTGCTGCAGTGCACAATTAGTGGAGTCAGGTCCTCAGCCTATGTTGCCATCACTGAAGAGATGAAAACCAGATGCACACCCGAAGAAAAATGTTGTGGAACTGGACACAGTCAGCACCCACAAAAAAAGTTGGATAAGAGGGTCAGATTTCTCTAATTCTCTTCATGGCTACCTTAGGCACATTGATCTGATACCTTGACTGGAAAAAACAGGAATGCAATGAACAGGGATATCTGCTTCTCACTAATGATTGTGTATTCATCAAAAATGCCGTCCTGGAGCTCTGTGAAGAGTGGTAGCAGCTACAAAGGCCTAGAGATGAACCTTGAGATATATATGTGTGTGTATACACACACATACATGCATGTACATATATACACAATATATACATATACATACCACACTATCTAGAGTGGTATATATATGTGTGTATATGTCAATATACACACATACATCCATATATGTTATATATAGTATGTCTATTTGGATATAAAATGAACACTATATTCAAAGACTAACATAATGCACATGACTTGGAAATCAACGTAGTAGTAATTTAGATGTACTTGAATCACAAATTCAATGTCACTCATGTCTGGCAACATGAGCTTCTTATTCAACCTTGATAATTATTGACCTGACATTTTCACGACCATCACTTTGATATTCAGATAGGAAATGTGGTGTTGGAACACAAAGTTTGCAAAGAAACTTCATTGGTCATATGACCTAAAGCTACGTGGATTAGTTTTAACTACATCCTGGATAGTATTAATCACTAATGAGGCAGATGCCTGGAAAATTTTTTTTAAAAAAGTTGAACTCTAATGTTGCCTGCAGTAGTTTAGGCATGAGAAGATTCACTATGGAATGAGAAGAGCAGATGTTTATCATAACTCAGATGCAATGGAAAGAAGACTGTATAAGACCTCTCTGGGGGTCTACATAACTGATCATTTTTTTTACGAAGGTCAGTAATGGCCTGTTTATTGAAATCAGTATCTTGTGTAAAAAGATATTGAATGGCTCATGTAGCAAGGGATGATGAATAATAGATAAACTAACTGAATACCAGATTGGAGTCAATGGGACCACAAAAGGGTATTCTGAAGGCCAGAACTTTTGTGGAACATGCTAATGGTCTATTTTTAAAAAAGACAATGAACATGAATCATCAGCCCTGATATTTGATGCTTCTGCATGCTCATCAGTAAATCAAAAGCATGTATTAAGTACTAACTATTTACCAAGCCATATGCTAAATGTTGGAGATACAAAGATAAAAGTAAAATAGTTCCTAACCTCAAGGAATTTACATTCTAGTGATAGAGATAACATAGACATATTTGTTAACATATAAAATATACAAAATGAATAAAAAGTATAGTTTTGGAAAAGGAGTAGAGCCTTGGGGTGAGTGAGGAGGCTTCATGTGCAAAGTGATGCTTGAACTGAGCCTTGATAGAAGCCAGGGATCTGAAGAGCACCTTCCAGGCGTGAGTATGGGAAATAATATGTTGAAAGAATAGTAGGTAGACCAGCAATGGATCACAGAGTGCATAAAGGAGGGTAATGAAATAATATATTAGAAGACTGAAAAGGTAGAAAGGGGCTGGGTTCTAAAGAGATGTAAATGTCAAATAAAGGAGTTTATATATTTGATTCTACAGGTAATAAGGAACCCCTGGAGAGTGTGTGTGTGTGTGTGAGAGAGAGAGAGAGACAGAGACAGAGAGAGAGACAGAGACAGAGAAAGAGAGACAGAGAGAGAAAGATCATGTGGTAGCAAGGGGAATTGCTACGATCAGACTAGTCTTTGAAGAAAATCAATTTCACAGCTCTGTGGAGGATCTCTTTGAATGGAGAAAGATTTGAGGTAAGGAAACCAAACAGGATTGTTCAGGGCTCAGGTGAGAGATAGTACAATTCCAAACTACAGTGTGGTTGTGGGAATAGAGTGGAAAGAATGCATAGAGATAGAAATGTATGTGGTCAGTGAGAGTGATGAAATGAGGATGACACAGTAGTTGATAAGATGAGTTTCTGAAAGAACGGTGGTACCCTTGACAATAATAGGGGAGTTTGGAGTCCATATTGGCTTTTGAGGGAAAGATAATGAGTTCTCTTTTGAACATGTTGAGTTTGAGATACTTATGGGACATCCAATTCAAAATATCCCAAAGGTAGCTTGTGATAATAGAGGCAAATGTGAAACTTAACTTAAAAGCTAGAGAGGCAGCAAGCAGAATGATCACAGAACGATGTCACTCATATCTGGCATCATGGGGTGCTTAGGCAACCTTGGTAACTATTCACTGACACTGACAACCATCATCACTTTGATATTTAGATAGGAAGTAGACTGCCATAAATATTGTCATTCATTCTGTCTTCCCATATGCTAACCTGTGGTTTTTTACCTCAAAATTTGAAATCATTGGAATCTTCTTTCTTTATTTCCCATTTTACACTAATTAATTTGTAGTTGAGTGTGAGCTTCTTGATGCAATGTGGTGTAATAGAAAGAGCCCTGGACTTGTGGATCATGCCTGAGTTCAATCCTAGTTAAAGTAAATAATTAAATACTATTAACAGCCAATTAGAAGACTTTTAATCACCACATAGAGCAAACATCCCTTAGTCATTCATGCTGTCATTTGGAATGAAACCAAGAAGAAAATCTTTGTGTACTCCAAGAATTGGTTCTCATAGCTTAGTCCATTTACGCTACAGAAACATTACCTGGGAAGTGAGACCTTAGGGAATCTATAAACAGTGGCAAGGCAGGTAAGGTAGAAAGTGAATTTTTAAAAGAGAGAGAGAAAAGAAACAAAGAATCAATATGTATGAAAGTGGTTTCTGTCTTGTATGTTATGGCCTTTGAAAATGTCAGACACGAACTATACAAGGAACGTTCCTTAGTCCATTGTGTAGGATATGATTACCTGAACAACTACACCATCTTCCACCTCAAATGACTAGGTGACACAGTAGCTAATGGACCAGACTTGATGTCAGGAAGACTTGTATTTGAATCTTGCTTCAGACATTTCCTATCTATGTGTTTCTGAGCAAATCAATTAATATCCCAACTTGAGTCTCCTCATTTCAAAAATGAGGAAAAGAGCTTCTACCTCACAGTGTTATTGTGAAGATCAAGTGAGAAAATATAAGTAAAATTCTTTGCAAGCCTTAAAGGTCTGTTTAAATATTAGCTTCATCATCATCACCATCTTCATCATTATCATTACTGGCTCATTTTCTCATTAAATCTTCCTCCAGTTTCAATAGACACTTCCTTCTAGAATATTTCACTGATTTCAAACATTTTCATTCCAATAGTCATCTATCTTTACCTTTCTCTTTTGAGTTACCTTTCCTTCTTTCAATATTAAATCATGTACTTTTAGGCTTGGACTAAAATCATTGTAAATGACTATATTCTCTAATAACAATTTCAGATAGCATAGAATCACAGACAAGCCTTTAAATGCGGTATGCAAGGCAGCAATAGAACATACAGCCAAGGAGAGCCAATTGATTTCCCTTCTCTCTCCTTTCCACTCTCTTAAAGAGAAGTAGAGAGGGAGTGGTCTGACAGGTAATTGTAGCTTTCCAAGATAGCTGTCTAGGAAATCAAAGTCAGTCATTCAGCTAGTATTAAGCTCCTCCTGTATACAGGAAATTGTACTAAGTGCTAGGGATTCAATAAAAGATAGTCCCCACTCTCAAAGAGCTCATAATCTGAAGGAGAAGACAACATGCAAACAACTATGTACAGATAAGATATACAGAATAAGGTGGAGATAATCAAAAGAGAGAAGACCATTAGCATTAATGAAGATACTTTTTACAGAAGGTGGGACTTTGATTTAGAAAAGACAGACATAGGGACAGCAAGTCAAAATGCTGAGAAGGAAGAGAGGAAAGATCTTGTGGATTAGAGTCAGGTAGTCTCAACTGTCTCATGCCATGTCTGTTTTCTGCTGCATTTTGCTCTTACTGGCTTATACAGTAAGTGTCCTCTCATCTGGCCATGCTTCACTTTTGTTCTCACACTGAGCTTTTCCACTGACCTCTGCTTTCTTTTGAAAGAGTTCTGTACCTGATTTCCTTTCCCTTCTTCCTGTGAAAAACAGGAACTTAAGGTGCCCTCTCCTGTCTGGTTCAGCCACTTGGCTTCAGACCCAGATGGAAGTTCCTTCCAAGGAGAAAAGTCCTAGAAGACCTGGGACATTCTGGGTAATGTGTGCCCAACCCTCTTACCCACTGGAATATCCCTGGGGTAGGGATAAGTACAAAGTAGCATTTTATTATTTAACAATGTGAACACAGGTTCGTGGAGGGGAGAAAGTGGAACGGATAACCCAGTACAATGTAAGAGTCAAAATTATTTCTATTTAGTTTTAGAACATAGAAACAAATTCGGGTGCTCAAATTAAACACTCTGTTCTCGGCCCTTTTAGAGTTCCCCTTCCAATACCATGTTATATTTTGCTAAGGCAACAGATATAGCTTAGTGGTAAATCACACAAAGACAGTCTTGACTTTCAGCAGCTAGTCCACCAAGCCAATTGTCAGATATCTAAAACTGAAAGTAGACTATATTTGGGAAACTATCCAACCATCTGTTCTGTTATTAAGTGTAATAATTTTGATTAAATGTTGCATAAATAGGTCTAGGAATTAACTTCTCCTGATACAAAAAATGCAATCACACAACCGAAGAATCTAGAAAAGGTATTAAAAGAAAAATGTCACTACCCTTACAAAGTACTCTCTTTAGAGTAACATTCGATATAAACATATCCTTTCCTGACTTATTTTTGAACACTAAGCTGTATCTTATAAATGAGGAGAAAGTTCACATCTCATACCTTTTCTAAAGTAAAAGATTTGATCTCTTATATATCTAAAGTAATGTTCCATCTGTTCAGAATGTTGAATTTAAAGAGTGTCTTATCTTTGTCTCTTTTCTTTCCTTCCATTCAGTGCCAGATGAAAGTAAAGTTCACTCATTGGCTGGACAAAAATTGGGTAAGAAATTCCTCATAACTCATTTTACTTTCTCCCTTCCTGGAAACTGCTGACCAAATGCAAGTAGCAGTTGGAGTCTGTTTCCATCTACTAGTCACAGAAAGGCTTGCTAATTAATACATGAGATGTCTCTGACTTCCACAGTGATAAATTATGACTTGGCTGTATGCATAGTCGCATGCAGGCTGACATGAATCATCTGAAGCAAAAGTATAGCTGTTCCCTTTAAAAAAATAAAAGTGAAGTTCACAAAAAAGTCAAGAAGTATATCAGTTGAACATTAAAGGTAATGAAATTTTTAACAGGATGACAAAAACCCTTGCATTTTTCCCATGATGATTTTGTCATCCTAATATCACAGTAAAAATTTCGATGGCGTGAATTTTTTTTCTTTCCATTCTAAAGAACTGAGGGTATAAAAATGTCAGTTAACTGTCCTCACCAGAGTGTTTAACCCCAACACATGCACACACACACTCACACACATAGCCCTTCAAAGCAGAATATATCATTTTTTTTTTGTTTTAATTCATGAGTGATCTTTCCCAAAACGACCCTAGAAAAGCTCTATGATACCAGCATCTTCTGAAACCTTCGCTGTTATTGTAGGCTAAAAGAAAAGCTACCTTCATAGCATCTGTATTTCAACTTGTCTTTTGAAATCTGGAAGCTTGGAGTCTGTTTTGTGTTGCCCTGCTAAGATTTTTCAAAAAAATCAAAACTTTGAGTTCATAATTTTTTCCCCTAAAACACAGCACCTCCGTATGGATACAAATAGACGTGCAAATGCTAAACAAATTTCCTTTCTCAGGCCAGCATTTTCTGCTGCATTTGATGACAGTGATTGTCACAGCATAATCATAAACCAACGTTTCCATCTCTCATTATTTGTGTCAAGGCAGATAGATCTGTTATCTGGAGTTATTTTGTCATGAAGGACTCCCCTAAGCCTAATCTACCTGTCCTTTCTAAATGCTATCACTTTATCCCAGGTCTAATTAACTTTATTGGGCCTTACTTTGCTCATCTGAAAAGGAAGAGTTTAGACTAGATGCCCTATGAGACCTTTTCCTCTAAACCTGTGATCCTAGAATGTGTTTGAATTCAGGGTAGAAGGAAGGTCTGAAGTGCTCCTCTTATTAGAGACTTAATTCTTCTGTGATCAACACCCTTTACCCTTCCCAATGATCTCTTAAATCACTTCAGATGAGCCTTTCAAAAACTGCAGGCTTTGGAAAAGGAAAATGCATTGCCTCCTTTCTAATAGGAGGTCCTCGAGGAAAGTCTGCATAGCCTTTCATTGAGTGTTTTAAAATAGGAATTCTTCAGGCAGAGTTGGATAAGATGGCTGCTCAAATCTCTTCCAACTTTGAATTTGTGGTTCTAGCCTTTCTGCTCTTCATCATTTTTAATCCAAACCAGTTGAATACATTTACAGTACTGTGGATCCTATACTAAACAGTCCCTGTTCTCTGAAGAGTTCCTACTTTGTTAAAACTCTGATGGAGAAATCATCTATCTTAGTCTTAGATTTGCCACTCAGTACAACAGAAGGATTGCAATATGTTGGCATCCTTCATTTTTCTGAAACAAAAGGGAAAGGCTTTCCCATCAATGAGCATCTCCTGTGTTTATATGCCAATTATGTTTTCAGCCATAAGTGGCCTTGATGCCTCATTAGTTCCATCATGTTTCAAGGCAAGATTATAATTTTTTTTTATTTTAATACTCCTCCAGATTCTTTAGTAATAACAGCAGGGGAAGAACTGGTTCACAACTCTTGGCTTATTTTTCCCCCTATTTCTCCTAATAAAGAACTCAAGAGGATTATATCACTGTGAGAGATAAAGTTTCCATGGGAGTGATAAAATTGCCACGTGCTGATTGTTCCCACCATCTTCCTATTTTAAAATATTCTCATACTTGAGTTTTTATAGGTATCAAAAAGGCAAGGCCATGTGACTCATGAACCCCAACAATATTTGAAGCTATTTTTGCCTTTCATGGATATAGTACTTCTTCTGTGTCTTCATGCTGTTGTCTAAAGATGTGAGTTTTCTGTCTAGAATTAGAGTAGAAGATTAAAAAATGTTAAACAATCCTTTAAAGACTTTTTCATGAGTCTTTCTAAAATCAACAAATAAGAAATAAAAATTTTCTGGCCCCTTTCAGGAAACTAAACACTAGACTATTTTTATTCAACTTTTAAACAATTAGATTCTGGGTTAGCCCCAAACTGTTATCCCCACACTTTTCATAGAGAACAGTGTCATCTTTCCTAGGGCTATCTGTGTTTATGAAAGGGACTAGGCTTGTAGAGAACAGAATTAAAGGCCAGTTTGACACATGACCTTTGGGTTCCAGTATCCTTTACCTTCTTCTTTTCCAATTCAGATGATTCAGAGTCTTTCTCTCCATGTTGCTCTTCACAGTATGTGGCTGCTTAGTATTTCTCCCATTTGGATTTTCATTTTTAGACTGAGCTTCCTCTCCTGTGCTCACTAGTTCTAATTGGGATGACTCATCTACTTTCCACAGCCGTGGTTTCCCCAAAAATTGCTTTTCTGAAAATCTTGAGACAGAAATCATCATCTTTCTAGGAGAAAATGTGTTCTCTCCTCATCCTTACTTTTTTTTAATTACAGAGATACAGGTAGCTTTCATTCCATCCAAAACCATCGAAAAGTCAAACCAATTAGATTTTGAGTGCTGAGTTAAATGTATCATCTTCCCTCTTATTCTGGATGATGTGCAACATTTTAATAAATTTGTCTGGGAAAAGGATTTCCCGAGTCAGCTCCTTTAGGTTTTGGAGAATCATTTTAATGCCAACTTACATCTGTTGGTCTGGCTTGGGTGCATCCCAAATATGTGACAGGCTTGCTGGCATGCACACTGTGGCTGTCTTCCTCTCTAAGTGATGCCTGAGAGCTTAGGTCAAGCCAAAGCCTCAGACAAGCTAGGTGGTTCTAAGATCCCCATTCAAAAGGCAGCCTTCTCCCTTTCCCTGAATCAAAAGATGAGTCAGTTATTCAGGAGAGGACCTGCATTCCCATCATTCTCCGTTAAGAGGGAAAGCATAGTGGCTGAACTTACTGTTCGCAGATTGTCGGGCCATTTTCCTGTCAATGTCATGGTATTTGTATCTACTTTTTAGGTAAGATTTCTCCCTTTAGTCCTTGCCCCACCACAGAAAAACAACCTGGTATCCTTATCATACAAGCAAAAATCTTTCCATTATCGTTCTATATTTTTTTTAAAGGTTATAAGTACATGTTCCTTCCATGCTAAAATATAGGCACAAGATGTAACAAGAAATTCTAAGAACCTACTCAATTGAATCCATACCCTCCCTGATTTGAGAGTTACTTCAAGTGAGGCAGATCTCAGCCCATTCATACATGCCCATCCTGTATGACTTTCATCCATGTTTTCCCAGAATTCTCTATAGGAGATTCACCCAACTTGCTGGAGACCTTCTTAGCTCTAGCCTGTCCTGATGAGAGTACCAGTGGAGCACTCTAGCCATCCACCTTTCTTCTTTCCTCACTCTTGCTTTTCTCATGATCAGCCCATCTCCTCTTTATGGCTCCCAATTCCTTAGTGACCTCACCTCATTTATTCCTGTCCCTCTTCAGAATTCCCTCTCAAAATTCAGATATCAGCAGGACTGAAGTCAATAGGAAACTGTATCACAAAACATAAATTAAAATGAACAGGAACTTTTGGAAGAGAGAATCAAGTTCTGAGTACATCAACTCAATTTGGTATGAACTCAGGTTCTGGATATACCTAGTGCTACAGAATATTTCTTTACAGGAAATCTTTTTTTAAAAAATTTTCTATTTTGTATATCCCACTCTGGTACCCGAGTTCATTCTACATTAAGCCATGATCCGCTTGTAAATTTTTCTTTTTACTGCGTCTTCATTTTTTGGTTTTGATTTACAACTTGGAACTCTTTTAAAATGTATTGACTGTCTGCTGAGATCTTTGCTGACACAGGTCTTTAGGATGATGCAGTGCTGAAGAAAAGCTGATGGGTTCTTCTTTATGAGCTCTGACATATTAATTAGGAAAATGGACTAAAAAAGCTTTCCTATTTCTATTTTAATTTCTGATGTGCCCAAACATTTAGCTATAGGGTTATAAAATAAGTGAGCCCTGTGAAAAGTAATGGGGACAAAAATCCAGCACTTTACTGGGACAAGTTTCCAATCAATGAAAAGGCAGTGTTGTTCAGAGAAGATAATATGGGATCCAGAATCAGAAGACTTAGATTCGTATCCTAACTCTGCCATGACAGCTCGATGGCACAGTGGATAGAGGACTGGATCTGGAGTCAGGAGGACCCAAGTTCAAAGCTGGCCTTAGACAGGCTTAAACACTTAGTAGCTGTGTGAGCCTGGGCAAATTATTTAACATTTTTTTGCCTCAGTTTCCTCATTTGTAAAATGGAGATAATAATGGTACCTACCTCTTAGGGTTGTTGGGAGGATCAGATGAAGTAATAATTGTTAAGAGCTTAGAACAGTGCCCGGCACATAGTAGGTTCTATATAAATATTAGCTGTGGTGATGATAATTGATGATGATGTGACCTTGGGCAAATCTCTTCTCCTTCTAGGCATAGGTTAAGTACCTATGTGGTAAGTGCATAAGTACTTATGTGGGCTAAGCATGAATTGGGTGAAATATAGTTGAACTATAAGATCTAGTACCTATACTCAAAGAGCTTATAGTCTAGTTGGAGAAATATGCCTGACCTGTAAGAGAAGGACAGTGATAGAACTTCATAAAGCATATCTTCTTTTACCTGTTGAGAATCCTGCAATCTGAGCAATAAATAGGAAAAGTTCTTTCTTAACTATATGAATTACGTTGGTTCCCTTTATAAACTGTAAGTGTTTTCTATTAAACTTCCTAATAGATCCCTTCCTGTTTTTTTTTCTATCTATGCACTCATGTGGTATGCATGCCTATGTTTGTCTGGGCATCAGTTGCAACTGATAATACATATCCAAATAAAATCCCAGAAGGATTTGGTACTTTGACGCATTTGTCACTCACTTAAAGCCATAGCCAAAGCGGGGGCGTTCCTGTGAACCTCTGGGCCCCCTTGGAGACCTTTACTGGAAAGAACAAAGCTATTTTAAATATTTTTAAAACAAGGGGAAGTGAAATGAGTTTTTAAAAAATTGTGTTGACTCCGCCCCCAGGTTTTTTTATACTTTTATAAAGATGGTATAATACTAAATACAACATCTAAAATGAAAATGTGTTGTTTTCATTGTTGGAACAACCACCATGATAGTGTCACAGATTTGAAACTGTTAGTCTATTTCTGTAAGGCTTCGCCTCTAAAACCGTAAGTTGTTGTTAAAAGATACAATCTTAACTCCTAGAGGCAACTAGATGAAGCAATGGAGAGACTGCAAAACCTTGAATCAGGAAGACTGAGTTCAACTCTGGCCTCAGATGCTAGCTGTGTGATCGTAGGCAAGTTTCTTAACCTCTGTCTCAGTTTCCTCAACTGTAAAACATGAATAATAATGGCTACCTCACTGTATTATGATGAGGATAATACTTATAAAGCTCTTAGCAGAGTTCCAGGAACATATTGGGTGCCTAATAAATGCATATTTCCTTTGGATTTTAAAATCTAATTCTTTCAGATCCATTCTTCTAAGACAGAAATTGACAAGATGATAGGAGTTCAGTTGGCCATAATACCATTATCTGATACATTCTAAGTACTGCATTTAAAAATTTAAATCACACTCTGAGAACTCTAAAGGACCCTAGCATCAGCAAGTCCAGGACCTCATTTCATAAATAAACTGAAGCCCAAACAAGCAAATGGTCCTTGATTTTTCAGGTTTTAAGTGCTAGAGCTAAGAATTGAAGTCAGGTCTATTTTACATAAAACCCTATTTATTTCACACCACACTGAAATATTTTTTATCATTCTAGTAAAAAAAAATTTTCTTTCACAAATTTCCCAAATGCTCGAACTTCAGTTTATGTTTGCTAGGGCCCATTGACTATTCCCTGATTCTGTCCCTTTCTACAGCATCTTGACTATGAGTTTACATTGACATATTGGCTTCTTGGCATTTAGGGACCTAAAATGCAATGGAATCAGTTATCTGAAGGAAAAGATACCAAAGTGTCTTAGAAGCTGGGGTGTAGTATAGGAAGGACCAGAAATTGGAATCCTCTGCTTCGCTTAACACCAAATTTATGCAGTGATATGGGCATGTTCATCCCTGCAGATAATTAATCAATTTATTTAACATTTTATGGCATTTTATTTATAAATAACTTTTTCAAGCTGGCACATGTATACGCTAATATAGAATGAAATTTGAAAATCAAATAGGATTTTCGAGCTGCAAGGAGCCTTGAGGACTATCTAATCATTCATTTCAAACTCAGATTTTTTGTTCATTTCGTACGTTTTCGGCACTCATATCAATATTTGTGTGTCTGCTTTCTTCATCTTTGTTTCTCTTCAAAAAAGATTTGTTAAGTGGATTTAGTAATGATTTGAGCAAAGGGGTACAAAGATGTACTTTGAGGTGTTTAAAATATCCATTATTGATAACAGAGGGCTCGAGATCCTTGATCCAAGCCAGGCCTTTCCTAAGTGAGGAAGCTGGGTGTCAAGGAAGTCTCAGGCAACTTACATAAATTTGCTGCTTCTCAGTAACAAAGTTGGAAGTAGAACCCAGGCCTCATTGTTCTTTCCATTGCCCCACAACATCCAGGAAAACCTGCCAACACAGCAAGAGACACCGTGAGGATGAAATAATTCATATAGTCTCTATTGCTGGAGGTGATGTCTAGGAGGTGATTGGGATTGGGATTGGGATAGCATTTTGGCTTGATGAGTGGAGGACAAAAATTCAAGAGCAGAAAAGTCTGGTCATGTATCTTTACTTGCAGATATGTTAGACATGAGGAACCTCTATGATTGTAAATCAATCTACATATTATTGGTGTTTTTATTAGCATTATTTTCTACAAATAGATGTTTAATTCTGTGGCTAATGTAAATATTATTCAACTTTTTATTCAGTCTGTCAATAAAAATTTAGTAAATGCTTACTATGCACTAGGATAGATGATGAAGATACTAAGGCAAAAAACCTGGTGCTTCCTCCCAAGAAACTCACAGGCTGATAGTTGTACATGATTTGGTAATGCAAAGAATGTTATTAGATGGGTTCTTCGCATATTAACCATCAGGTGATACTTTTGGTTTTTTGGGGGGGTGAGGGGATATAGCAGCTTGTGAGGAACATCCACCAAGTTATACAAAAGGGCTTGTGTTCTGCTGTAGTAAAGGGGATGTCTGCATCAATTGCATCATGGAAACTCCATGTCAAAGTCAGTGAAATAAGCAAATTATGAAATAGAGCATGGAAAATTATTTTTATCTACATAAAATATTTGTTGTAGTGGTAGTTTTTCTAATAGGTTTTGATCCACATTCATACATGCACTTAGGTTACTGTTACTAATATTCTCTGTAACAAATGTTTTTATTTTTCCCTTCTTTCTGATTATTCAGAATTTGGTGAAAATTTATCTTTTCAGATGACATTCCCAATGGGTGGTCTTAGCTTAAATGTTAATTGTTTCAGAACAGTTATAATTAAAAGCAACAAAAATCTTCAGCTGTTTAGAATAATGAAAACAGTGAATTTCTCTTTGACTTTTTTTTTTTTAAAAGGAGGGAACACTCCAAGTATCAGATGCTTCAAATATGGCTGAACTTTACAACTTTGCCATCCACAGGGAATGTGTGTCTTGCTGAGTTTGGAAAACAATGGTTTGGAACTGACAATTTTAATAGCATTTGTAAATGCCAGAGTGAGCATCTGCGGTACAAAATGTTATTAAATGATTACATGATGGTTGATAAATACAAATGGAAAGTTTGACATCAGAACTTTTCACTGCAATCTAATATATTTGCAGACTTTTTTTTTTAAAACTCCCAGTGCTAATGGAGGTAGAGGCAATGGTACAGATAATAGAAAACAAGTGCTTGAAAAACCTAGAAGAAAGCACCATCATTATGCAGTGCATCATTATATGGAGTCAGATGTACCACTGGTACAATCACATTCTCTAAAACATAATACATCTAGGAAAAGTCCAATAGATCATAGCTTATAGCGTGAATATTAGTCCTCATTCATCAAAATACATATTAGAGCTTCAAGTTGCATCATAATTTATATTTGATATGGGGATGACTGATTATTTTAATGTGGACATATCTAAAAGTCTTACCATTGGATCCTTGAAACACTATCAATGAAGTTAATTTTGAAGAACTAACTTTCCAGCTAAAGGAAATAGAATATTTGCTAGACACCACTTCTTTTATCTAACCCCTTCTCTGCCCTACTCTAATTAGGTATGTATTGCATCATTTCTAAGAGAGAGTGTAGCTTTAGTTCTCATTTCAGTCTTTGTTTCCTATCTAACATCTTCCAATCTCATCAAACAAGCATGCATTAAACTCCTACTGTGTGCACAACGTATTCTAGGCATTGTGACCACAAAGATTAACTTCTTAAAAAATGTCTTTCTCTCAAGATGCTTATGTTCTATTTGGGAATACAGCATATAAACAGATAAACATACGCAGAAAAAAAAATATATAGGCAGCTAGGTGGCACAATGGACAAAGTACTGAACTTGGGGTCAGGAAGACCTTTATTCAAACCCAGTTCCAGATGATGTTCTAGATCAGCATAACTGTCCAAAGTTGCTTGACCATTTTCTGATCTGTAAAATGGGCATAATAATAGCATCTAGTTCACAGGGCTATAAATTAGATAATACATGTTGAATCCTTTTCAAACTTTAAGGGTCTATACAAACACTAGTAATCAGTATCATTATTGTCATCATTATCCTCTAAGGATGGAGAAAAAAATAAAAAAACAGGGAGATATCAAACACTTTCCCATTGGAAAGGTCATATGGGTAGAGCTTTATAGAAAATCAGGAAAATTAATTCCAGTCATGAGAGACAGTCTATGCAAACATAGGAAAGTAAGGGAGATGGAATCAAAGTTCAGGGAACAGCAAATAGATCAATTTAGTTGGATGGTCAAGTCTGTGAAGGGGGACAATATGAAGCATCCCACTAGGAGGTAAAGTTGTATAATGCTGGATTTGGATTTAGGAGGACCTGAGTTTAAATCCCATAATTGACACCTGCTCTTTGATCTTGGGCAAATTACTTAAGCTTTCTATGACTTTGTTCTTTGTATGTGAAATGAAGATGTTGTATTTGATGGCCTTCAAGGTCTATTCTAGCTCTAAATCTGTGGTCTTATGGTTAGCTGTAAAAGATAACTTTGAGTTAGATTGTCATTGTTTTTAGTTCCTATGCTGAAGTATTTGTAATTTATCCTAAAAACAATAGGGAGTCATGAAAGGTACATGAGCAGGAGAGTGATGTAGTCAGACTGGTGCTTTGGGAAGATTATTTTTATAGTCTGTGGAGGATGGATTGGGGAGAACAGTAACTTTAAGCCTTGTGTCCAACTAGGAGACTTTAGCAGTAGTTGAAATGAGAGGTGATGGGCTCAAATTAAGATAGCAGCTATGAGAGTAGAGAGAAGAGTATAGATTTGAGGGACTCTTTGGAACTATCAAGATGACTGATTAGATATGGAGGAGGATGTGAAGAAGAGGGAGAGTTGGGGAACCTCAATTGAAATAAGAAAGTTTGAACTTAGTGGAGAAGATGAGTTCTGTTTAATCCTGAATGAGCTTGAGGTGCCTATAGATCAGTCAGTTGGAGGTGTCCAAAAAGCAGATTATGTTGTGATACTGAAGCCCAGGAGAAGCATTATCATTGAACAGCCTGGAAGCTATTTGCATAGTGATGATAATTGAACACATAGGGTCTGATGACATTAAGAGAAAGGATGTAGGGGGAGAATAGAAGAAGTTCGAGGACAGAGCCTTTGAGAATACACAGTCAAGCAATAGGATATAGAGGATGATCCAGCAAAGGAAACTGAGGAGGAGTGGTCCAGGAAGAAAGGAAAAAAGGAAGTAGACCAAAGAACAATATCAGGACACTCCGTGGAAGAGGAAATATCTAGAAGTGAGTAGTCAACAACATTAAATGCTCCAGAGTAGTCAAAAAAGATGAAGACTGAGAAAAGATTCAGCAATTAAGATAGTGATAATCTTGGGGGGAACTGTTTAATAGAGGAGTCAGGTCAGAAGCTAAATTATAAGGAGTTAAGAATTGAGTGAGAAGAGAAAAATGGAGTATAGGAAGTATTTTCTAGGAATTTTCTTGTAGAAGGGAGTTAGAATATAGGAAGATAGCTTGAAAGGATGGATGGTGATGAAATAAAATTATTTTTTTTTAGATGAGGGAGAATTGGGTGTATTGCTAGGAAGTAAGGAAGGAGCCAATAAAAGTAGAGGGACTTAAATATAGGGAGAGGTATCTAAGAGTCATATTCCCATTATAGATGGGAAGAAAGAATGGGGGACAGGAAAAGTACCACCCAGGTCATTGAAATCTCTTCCCTTAAGTTTTATTGTGTCCACCAAATGTAGGCACAATTATAATGTCATGTTTAATTAATGGAGAGTGAAGAATGCTCTTATAATCCTTTCCCTACTTCCTGTAGACTTAAAATTTCTATTACTTTGTTCCCTTTCACATAAAGCACACTTATGCCGTTGTTTATGCATAATGAAGATATATTCCTTCCTTAAAAATGTGTTTAACTACCTATTTATTTGAGTGCTTACTATATTCCTACAATTTTCCTTGGTGATTAGAAGGAGAGAAAAATCCTAAAGTAGCATATAGCCCTTTGACGTAAGGCAGTGTTCAAGAACCAATAAGACAGTATAAAATACAGGACCAAATGTGGCTAGAATTATCAGCTGTATCTTAGCAGCAGCATAAAGTAGAGGTTAGTATCATGGACCCCCTCCTCAGAATAATATGGTTAAGTAATTGAAGGAAATGCTAAATTTCAATTAGAAGTTAGTGAAAGATTCATTTTTTTCCCAATGAAATTCATGGACCTCCTGAAATCTATCCATGGACTTATGGACCCTAGATTAAGAATCCCTAGACAAGCTGATCTTCAAGATCCTTTCCAGTCATATCATTCTATTGTAATATAACTTTTCTGTTGAATAAGAAATTGTGAAACTGGGCTATAATTCTGGCTTCTCCTACAAAGTGTTTAAATAATCATGATGGAAACAAAGGTGAGACACTGAAGACTTTTGATTAGGAAAGTGACCTAATAAAATTCTTATTTGGGGGAGATTAATCTACTGTTGGCAATCCTATGTTTCATAAAAGACAGATACTGAAATTATTTAATTTATTCATTCATTCCATGCACATTTGTTATCAAGCATCTACTTTGTATATCCTATTAATTGGGTATGGGAGTGGTACACAAAAATACAGGCAAAAAGTATTTTGAAAGATGTGGCTAATGATACTGGTTTAGCAAGCAGAAGAGCAGGAAGAGGGTTAATGACTCATGTGCAAAAATTAGAACTTAAGACTTAGCCTAGATTCCATCTTCCCTCTAATGGATGCATAGACAAATTCTTTCTCAGTCTGTTGATAATTAGAAACCACACACACACAGACACACACACACACACACACACACACACATCACCAAACAATTTAAACCCCATAAAAATTCAACAAAGCCATAAAAACAGTTACCTTTTGAACAAAGACCTTTCATTAACCAATTAAATGAACTAATTTAAAACATAAAAGAATGTTATTAACTCTACCTGCACCTTTTCTAAACTAAGCAAACCACAAAGAAGAAACTATACTTTCAGCTCCAATAAAAAGAGATCAAATTTTAAACTTTCTATTCTGACATGAGATACAAAGTGACACACACTCTCTCCAGTTATCCTACCAAAAATAATATTTCATGGATTTGTTTTTGTTTTAAATGACCTACAAAACTATGTTATCTAAAAGAGATCCGACATCGGCACTCAATTCATATACCTATTAGAATTCAATGTCTTAAGACTGAAAAGGAAAACTACTACCATTCATTCTAGCCTGTGAGCTTCTCTCTTTATACACTCAAGCTTTCTTAAAAGTTCTGATTGTCTTGTTTTGTCAAAAGCTTCTATTAACTCTAAGGTCTCCCAGATGTATAGATCCCAAATTGTTCCACCCATTTTCCTCTGTGAGTCAAGTCCCTTTAGTTTTAGCTAAGTATGAACTTCCTCTGTAAAATATAAATCAAAAGGCTTTAACCATTATTAAGTCTAATGTGGTAATTATACCCTCTCAGAATCAAATCTAACTTGAATTCTCTTTAGAACTAGGTTCCCCAACAGTCTTCATCACAGAAGGAGGAAACACACCAGGTGGTGCCATAACCAATTGACTTAGATTTCAGGCCTGGAGAAAACCACACTGAAAGTGAATAACTCTTTTTTTTAAGAGTCTAGAACAAAATAAACAGTTGGTCTTGTTTTAGACTTGGAGTATGCTTAGATATGCCAGATGTGGTTTGACTTGTATCATTGTTAATGTGGTTTGTGTCCACACCTACATTAGTGTAGCAAACCAAGTTAAAATGGTCTTAAGGGAATAATCCCTAGTACAGTCTGATGACAACGTTTGAAATAGGAAATTCCCTGGTGACATTAGAACAAGAAACCACACCATAAAAGTATTACTTATAGTTGTATTTGTAGGCCATTGTCTGCCATACATGCCTAATGATTCTAATTATGACTTTAAGTTACAATGGAAAAAAATAAAGGTTCACAAAGGAACCTTCCCAAAATTGCACTGTACGCTGTCATGAAGAGGAGATTGGGGATAGAGTGCTAATCTCACGATTTGTCATCAATAGAATTTCGACTAAACCCCATTTACAAATCTGTTAGAACTCAGTGTGTGTTCATCCTTCATTGCCAAAGACCAAGCCATCAGAGAAATGATGACATGACTTGCACTTGACTTTGTTTTTTTTGAGTGAGGGAGGGCTGTACAGGTCACCAGCCTCACTTCTCCTCCAGAGCCATCTGAATTCAGTGACCAGATATTCATCAGGATGACTGGAGATGACCCAGGATGAGGCAATTGGGGTTAAGTGGCTTTCCCAAGGTCACACAGCTAGTGAGTGTCAAGTGTCTGAGGTGAGATTTGAACTCAGGTCCTCCTGACTCCTGCACTGGTGCTCTATCCACTGCACCACCTAGCTGCCCCTATTAGAACTCAGTAATGATTTATAAAGTACTCAATATGTGTCAGGTACCATCCTCAAGATTGGGGATAAAATATAAAAAATGAAAAATGTCTGTTTTCTACCTGGCGTGCATGTTCACAGCATGTTCACAGACAAATTAAATATGTAGGTATATAGAACATGATGGAGGTTGGGAAGGTATATGAGGACCACTAATTGTGGAATTCAGGATGAGCCTTTATTATCTGCTTTCCTTATCTTTGCCACATCTAAATTCTGTTAAATGAAATGTTGCTCAATGCTTTTTTACATGCTAAATTAAGCATGTACCATCCCTAACTGGTTCTAACTGAATGTTACCCTTTATATATCAAATGCCCTTTAATTTTCCTCATCCATGCATTTCCGCAAATATACAGTGTTACAGTGACCCACTGCTCATCCAAGCTTTTGTGATCCATAAAGTGAATCATGGGTTTGGTCTGGACCATAGCATGAGATCTTACAACGATAGTTTACATTTAAATTAATATGATTGGCTCTCATTCCTATTAAGGAGTTCACAGGTGTTAGGGAAAAGCTGCTTATTCTTTAGGAATGAGGATGTTGGCTTTGGTCAGCTCTGGCCAAAACCCATGGTATTTTGTGTTGCCTACTGTGACTGAAGAAATCTGTAGCTGTTTTGAGTGCCCCATTTTCTTAATCCTTTCCCTCCAGGACTTAGATTTTCTAGGCCTGACATCCAGCCTTGGCAACGAGCACACCAATGCCAGTAGCGCCAAGGAGTTAATGAATTTGGAAAACTTCCCAGATGATACATCTGCCCTTCTAACTTGTATGGCAGAGCACAGGCTGTGGCAAGAGAGACACTTAAGAAACATCTATACTTCTCTTCTTATCTCTAGAAGTCAGAAGTTACCTATTCATAGTCCTGACACAGTAAAAAGTAAAAACATATGGCATTAAATGTATTTGCTTTTGGTCTCTGGCTGGTACCATCTACCAAAATAGTGTCACTTTTGTCATTGGGAATTTCTGGGTAAAACCTTCAGTGCACAGAAATTTTAAATGTGTGTTTTGTGCAGACGTTTCATGGGTTTTATATAACATTTATTGGATCCTCACAAATTATGTGATGTGACTGTACTAATATGAATGGACATCCAAATCCACATGCTCAGATCTGAATTAAAAGATGCAAAAAATAATCACATGATAAATATGAAGTTAACATGTTTAGCAAGGTTGATTAGAAAAATACACAGGAATACATGCCATTCACTGACCCCTACCAGTGGTGGATGTAGCCACACCATACCCTGAATAAGCAGCCCCATTGGCTAAGTATCCTTAGCTTCCTGCTTCCTGCTAATGGGACTTAGTGAGCCCTGTCAATAAAATAAAGAGGAAATGTGTGGGCAACAGTTAGGACCAATACCACCCATCTTGAAAAACTCAAAATTTCCTTGGCCAGAGTACATTTTATGCCCCAGTAAGAACTGGATGGAAAAATAATGGCACTGCCCTGGTGATATATACTCAGGTAGTCTCAAGCGAGGCAATTTTTAAGGCAAGGAAAGTAGGGTTGGTGTAGGAACAACTAGAAAGTGAAGGGTGTGGGGCAAGGAGGTGACTTATTAGGAGTTGGCAAGAGAGGCAGCCTAAAGGATCCAAAGCAAACTGAACCCTGGCAGAGAGCAGAATTTAAGTTCCATGAGGACAGGGATTATGCTTCTTTTTTATTGTGCCCCAAGTGCCTAGCATGGAACCAGACACGTAGTAGGTACTTAATAAATTCTTGTGGATTAAAATGAGAAAGAAGAAACTCCAGTCATTCGTGAGTGTTACCAAACAGGTGGTAAATGGTATTAACCTGATCTATCCCTGCTGCCATACACTGCAAAATAAGACGAGTTCCTCATTATCAAAGGGCTTACATTTATAGCTATTGTCAGTCAACACCAAGGCATCTGCTAATAAGTGACTACGTAAACACTGTCATATAATGAATTCATTTCTTAGGCATAAGTTAGGTCTGGTTGTTTTCCCCCCTTAAAAAATAATCATTTCACATGAGAGTATAGGCATGGAACACTGTGTGTATTATAAGGCTTAGTTGATGGCTGGTTAGTTATGCTGCACTGCTTTTTTCCCCCCTTTATTTTCTTTGCTGTCATTTTTTTATTCTTTGCTATAAGTGTGAGTTCTCTGGGTGGAGGGCGGGGCATATAAGGTGATACAGACAAAAATACCAATACACTTTTAAGAATAGTATCATCTAAATGCAGATGTCTTAATGGAATTTTCATTTCAAGCACTGTCAACAATCAATGCTTCTGTTTGATATTTTAAAGGTTCTATCCTTTGGAAATTTAGGATGGAACCATCATTAGAAGAAAAGAGAGCTAAGTGAGGGCAAAGTATCATGATGCTGTGAGAATGCTCTTTGGTGAGCCAGGGAGAGGATCGTATGTGAGGTTAATGACTAAAACACACCACACTTTAGGTTAACATAAGGGCCAGCCTTGATTTCAAAGGACTGATGACAAAACATTTTCCTCATCTCAACAGAGAAGCAGTGGATTGTGAATGTAGGACTGTAGCTATATACGTTGTCAGATGTCGTCGATGTCTCTGTTTGTTTTGCTTAACTGATTTTCTTTGGTCAATGGAGGATTTTATTGAGGCAGACTGAAAAAGGATAGTGATTTTTGTTTCATCAAAAAGCATCCTTATTTTCCCCTTAAGAATGAATTTAGTGGTAGTTGGGGGAGAGAAGAGGTAGGTGATGATTTGAACATTCAAGGCTGATACTGGGATCTAAAATACTACAAATTTAAAAGATCCCAAATCCTGAATTTGGATAAATTGAGTTATAAATAATCATGCCTTTGGGTCCACCTTGAACATTTGCTATTGGCAGCAGTAGATCTGAGCTAGCAAGACACAAAGTAAAAATATGTGACATTAAATGTTTGTTTCCAGTCTCTCTATTTACCATTAGGAAAGAGGAAGGAATTAATTGGCAGAAGGATCTTATCTGTCTTTAGATAATCATTCTAAGACAAATCTCAGCTTACCTGGTAGTGAGGGAATTAGAATAAACAAAAATAATGTAACAGTTACAAAGTTTTGATCTGGTTTGGTTTAGTTTGTATTTTTTTTTTTTTTGAGGCAAAGTAACAACATTTGCTTAGTTGTCTTGGAAAGACCAAAACTAGTTCCTCTTTAGTAAGGAATTGTATATTTGCCCTAGCTGAAGTAAAAAACAATTAGCTTTCTTGAAAATGGTGTCAGCCCTGCACTTGGTGTGGAATGGTCCTAAATAGTTCCCCAAACCTGGACAGGATGCAATTGGTGGCTCCTATGTGCAGGAATACTGCCATGATTGTAGAACAAATCAAATAAGCAAAGATGTGTGAATTTTGGCTGAGAAGTCTTCAAGTTTTTGAAAATAAATTTTATTGATAACTTTTATTGCCTATATTTTCTCATATTCCTTCCCCTCTGCTTCCTGGAAACCCATCCCATATAACAAATAATTTGTTTAAATACAAAAGAAAAAGAGAAAGAATAGAAAAAGTAATTAGCAAAAAACTGATCATATATTGAAAAATCTGAAAATATAACTCTGCAAGATACAAAAGAGAGGTATCTTCTCATATCTCTTCTTTGGGGCTATGCTTATGATTTGTAATTTTACCGCATTCCTTTTGTTGTTTTATGATAGTCATTCTTTCAATTTATCTATATAGCATTTAAAAAATATCTTATTGATTTTTTTTTTGCATCATCAAAATTTCTCCCAGTATCTTTTCCCCTCTCTCTTCAAGAAAATATCCTATATAACAAATATAATTTTTGGTTTTGGAGTTTTTTTTAAGTGGTTTTTATTTTTATTTTTTAAAATTAATTTATTTGTTTTCACTTTTGTACAGTCACTTCTATATAGCTTAGACTTTGCCCCTTTCCTTCCCCACCTTCCCCCTTCCTCCCTGAGATGGCTTGCAGTCTTATGTAGGTTCTACACATACATTCTTATTAAATATATTTTCACCTTAGTCACGTTGCATAGAAAAATTAAAATGAATGGGAGAAGCCATGAAAGTAAAACAAAACATAACACAAGAGAAAATGGTCTGCTTCATTCTGCGAACCAATTCCACAATTCTGTCTCTGGATGTGGAAGGCATTTTGCTTCAGGAGTCCTTTGGGAATTTTTTAGGTCCTTGCATTGCTGTGAAAAGTTAAGTCTACTAGAAAAATTCCTTGCACACTGTGGTTGTTGCTGTGTGCAAAGTTCTCCTGGTTCTCCTCCACAAATATAATTTTTGAAAGCCAAAAAAAGAAAAAGAGGAAGAAGAGGGAAAATCAGTAAAACCAATCAATACATTTAAAAAAATCTGAAAGTATATTCCATGTGCCACACACATGGACTCTGCCAAAGAATTTTAAGGAATATTAAAGTTAGGTAGATTCAGGGCAACTAGTTGAAAAACTGTATTCAAACAGTCTTAGTTTGGGGAGTGATATCAGCCTGCAGTAGAATCTTTAGTGCAATGTCCCAAGTATCACTCTGAGGAGTCATATTCAGTTCTTTGGTCTGATTATTGACTTGCAGGCATATATGTCATGCTTATCAAATTTGCAGGTGACACAAGTTGGGATAACTTCAGGAACACAGTATCAAAGTCCACAAAGATATTAGCAGGCTACCACAATGGGCCAAATCTAATAAATCAGATAAAAACTTAATAGAGTCAAACATGAAGTTCTTCATAGGCAGGGCTGCCTAAATGGGCCACTAGAGAAGAAACAACATTCCAGTAGAGGGCAAAGAGTGACAACTTTGGGATTTGAAGACTAGAGTTCCCGTGGGCAAGTGTTTTAACCTATCTGAGTTGGACTAGATGCCTTCTAAGGTCCTTTTCTGTTCTAAATCTGAGATCCTGTAATCGAGACCTCGAGATGAAAAATAACATGATACAACCTATGAAAAAAGCTAAAGTGATTTTAGGTCATGCTAATGCAGACATGGTATCTGGAACAAAGAAAGAGAATAGGATCCTTATACCCACCATGGATTGGACTGTATTTGGATTATCTTCTTCAGTTCCAGGTACTCTGACCAGGAACCTATCCATAGTAGGGTAACCAGAATGATAATGCCATATAAGTATCATTGTTTGTCTGGAAAAGAGAAGAAATGGTAAACATCTTTAATTATTTGAAGGGTTGTTATGGGGGAGAGGCTTTTGCTTCTTGACCACAAAAGGAAAAAAGAGTCTAGGAACAATAGATTGATGCTGCAGAGAGGATGATTTCAATGAGAATTGTTCCCAAATGAAATAGGCGGTGAGATCTCACCAGAGATCTTCAAACAAAATCTTGAACATCAACAATGATATCCACTGGTTAGGAACGTTATATAGGAATTCCTGTTGAGATGCAGATTGGACTAAGTAGCCACTGAGTTGAGAGATTCTTTGATTCTCTGACATGATAGTGCAAAATCAGAAGTATTTTTCAGACTAGAAAAATGGCAAGTGAAAATGTTCAGATGTGAACACAAGTGAGTGATATGCGAGGGATGTCCTACAAGGGAAGCTGAAAAAGAATGTGAGGTAGGAAATGATAAAAGTTGTGAGGAGTCATCTAGCAGAAAATCTTGAAGCATGTGAGTAGGAATTTGGAGATGACAAAATGGCAAATCAAGACCCAGAATCAACATAATAATATTGTGTTTAATAAACCAAAAACTTCAAACTGCTGTATGGAGGATTCTCTATTTGACAACCTCTGGGAATAACAAAAAGTTTGGCATAAATAAAGAATATACCAGTATTTTACAACATATACTATAATAAACTTTGAATAGATATATGAAATGTAACAAAAAATTAAAGAATACAGAAGTTACCTTCTATACCTTTATCTAGGAGGGGGAATTCTTAGCCAAACAGGAGATGCTTGCAAGAATAAAGATTAAATAGACAATTCTTATGAGAAATAATAAATGCTTTTGCTGAAACAAAATAATTCAATATAGGGCCTTCTAGATGGGGCAGTGTATAGACTGCTGGCCCTGGAGTCAGGAGGACCTGAATTCAAATGCAGCCTCAGACACTTGACACTTACCAGCTCTGTGACCCTGGGCAAGTCCCTTAAACCCAATTGCCTTGCCAAAATTAATAGTAATACTAATTCAACATAGAACAGGAAGAGAAACTCAATTAGGAAAAAAATCTTTATAACAGATATCACCAATAAAAATCTGATATCCATAGTAGACAGGAAATTGACATAAATGTTTATCTCCAAGTGCCTTTTCTCAGTAGGTAAGCGGTCAAAGGATATGAACAACCAGCTTTCAAAAGAATTGCAAGAACTCTGATCAATATAGTCATGCATCAGTCATGGTTTCAGAAGACTGATGATGAAGCATTCTTCCTCTCTTGGCAGAGAGGTGATGGATTAGAGGTACAGACATACATTTTCAGACATAGCCAATGTATTGATTTGTTTTCCTTGACTATACTTATTTGTAAAAGGAAGGGCTTGTTTCTATTGAAGCAGTCAGAGAGTTGATGGGTAGTGTTAGAGATCAGAAGGAAAAAGAAAGAAAATACATTAGTGAAATTATTTTAAAACACGCAAAATAGCCGAAGAAAGTTCAAAAGACAACAGACAAGTAAGACAATTTTGTTACTCCCTTATTAATTTTAATATGTATTTTAAAAAACAAAGTATAGATAACAGGTCACAGTTTCTTATGCAAGCTCCCTTTCTCATCTTCCTTTTATACTTAAAGGTTCAAGTTGTTAATGTAATGTATTACATAATACATATTACATTGTTCATGTAAGTTCATAAGAATTTTTTGAAGAATTGCAAAGTCAACAACCATATGAAAGAACGATCAAAATTACTACTAAGAAAGTGATATAAATTAAACCAACTGAGCTTTTATATCATAATCATAGACAAGGAAAGGCAATAAAAGACAGTGTCATTGTTAGGGAGTGAAGGGGGATGATCTTTCTCATAAAGTTTGTTCTGTAAGATAACATCGAACTTTATGAGAAAGATCATTGACGTTTTCACATGTTTTGGTCCAGAGATCCCATTCCTGAACACATACCTTAATAAGGTGAAGAATAGAAAATTCCCATGTATGTCAAAATATAAAAGTATCAAAGTGTTCTCATCTCTTAACACACTCATCATCTCTCTGACCCCTTCAATGGAAACAAGCCCTCCCTTACAGCAAATAAATCAATATATTGGCTATGTCTGGAACTGTGTGTCTGTACCCTTAATCTATCACCTCTCTGCCAAGAAGTAGGGAGCAGGCTTCCTATATGTGGTCGAAGAAAACTGGAAACAAAGTGAGGGCCTGTTGAATGGGAAAAGAAAAGCTGTGCACATTGTGATATATGAAAGAAATTAAATACTATTATGCTCCAAGAAATAACGTGAATATTTCAGAAAGAAAAACAAAACATGGGAAGACTTGTATAAATTGACAAGGAGTGAAGTAACAGAATTGGAAGAACCCAAGTGGAGTTATCATAATGACTAGTCTTGTTCCCAGAGAATAGATAATGAAACAGCACCCTCTTCTCAGTAGCAAGGTGCACATCACTCATGGGAGCAGATGCTGCTTAAACTGTCAGACTTAAGTCACTGGGTCGGTTGGCTGCATTTATTATTATTTATTACACGTGAGGATTTGAAGTGGAAAGAAGGTAGTACATCAGGAAGTGATTGTGATGCAAAACCCAAAAACATCAATAAAGTATAAAAAAGAAAGAAAAAGAAATTGCTATAGGTTTCACAGCATGTAATAGATATGAACAGTATGATTCCTAAGTAATTATTTGTATTAGTTAAGAAATATTGAGCTAAGGGGACCTTGAGAAATATCTAGGCCAACCTTATATTTTCAGAGAAGGAAACAGAGGCCCAGAGAGGCAAAAGTATTTGTTCATGGTAACACAGGTGGTTGTTGTAGTTTCTTCTTCTTCTCCTTCTCTTTCTCCTCTTCCTCCTCCTCCTCCTCTTCCTCCTCCTCCTTCTTCTCCTTCTCCTTCTTTTCCTTCTCCTTCTCCTTCTCCCTCTCCTTCTCCTATACAATTCTTCATATAGGTCATCAGTGTTATCCAGAGGGTTTTCTTGGCAAAGATGCTGGAATGATTTGGCATTTATTTCTCTAGCTTATTCTACAGATGAGGAAACTGAGGCAAACAGGATTGAGGGACTTGTCTGAGTCTAGATTTGAAGTCAGGAAGATGAGTCTTTCTACCTCCAGGCTCAGCATTCTATCCACTGTGCCACCTAGCTGCTCACTTGCTAAGGGTGGCAGGCTAAGCACCCTTTTCCACTTTTAAAACAACACTTAGATTTGCAATAGATACCACTATTTGCAGGGTCTGGTGAGGTTTTAAATTCTTTTGGATTCATCTTCTGCCAAAAGTCCTGACCTAAAAAAACCAATAACACCATAAGCTTATTTTATCAAACATCTTAGCCCTAAATTTAAAAATTTTCTAAATGCATACCCATTTTTTAACTTTCCTAATATTTTGATTAGTGAAGTAAATAAATTCAGTAGTTACTAAATGTCTTTTATGGTGAAAAGATCATGATGTCAGGCACCACATAAAAGACATTAGAAAAATGACACAGCCCTTACCAAAAATAGAACTGCAATTTTAATGAACTTCCCCAATACATAAGTTCTTTGCATCACATGGCAATCATCAGACTTTTAGAACTTTCTGAGATGTAGCAGTTATCCCAAAAGTCATAGCTAAGGCTTTAAACTGCACTAAGATCTTTGGGACACCCTGTAGATTACACCACATCTTAGGTAACAGTCAAATTGATGTTGGAAAAAAACCTTTTTTTTTCTCCTTAGTTACATATACATCAATGTTCTTGGTTTCAGAAGTTTTTAACACAGTATGTGGGTTTAGAAGAATAAAAATGGGTGAGACAATTCTGAAGTATTTAATAAGCAAATACCTTGGCCCCTTTCATTTGGGTATAAAGCTGTGAACTCCATGAAACTTTGTAAAGGAAGAAGTGAAGCAAATATTGAAAGGAAAATAAAACTTAAATACTTAGAAAAAAGAAAAATGACACAGCAGTGTGTCATCTAGTTGAAAGTTTGAGCAGCTATTACTACTGCAAGCTGCTTTTTGGGTACAAAATCAACTGAGATTAGTGGTGTCCTTGTGTCACATTTATTTTCTTTTTATGGGACTTGTGTTTGTCTGACCTTTGTCATTAATCTTGAATTGTCCATGTGATTGCACAGATTAAATTAAGTAATAATCCCTTTAAAACAGTTATCAGCAACAGTTAATTCAGCTGGTTAACTAACAGCTCAAGATGAAGCCAAAGGCAGTTACCAAAGTTAATGATCAATTTCATCTAGGCTATTATCATATTCAGCGGTTTGTAACAGCTATAGATTTTCTTTGCAAATTAACAGCCCTCCAGAAATACAAAGGATCTGACAGCTACCAATTTCATACCAAATCATCTAGGTTTAATTTATTTATATCATTAGAGGGTTTTAGATAAATCAAGCAGCTACCTTTTTTGTTATTTTAATATTGATAGAATACAAGTGGATAATGATCATTTCAGGAAGAAATCTGCATGAATTTCCCAGTACAGTTTTGAAAATAAATTTAATATAATTAAATATAATATAAAGTACTGATTCTCTGTTTTGAACAATAAACAGGGCAGTTTGATACCCCAAGAAGTTATGCTTGGTCCCACAGATATCCTTTTTTTGTCTGTCTAATTTTGATCTTATGGGGATGAAAATGTAAATGTAAGGTTGGTAGGTACCTCAAAGGCTTTCTGTTCTGATCATCTCACTTAAGTGACTTGCCCAGGGTCACACCACTGGAAGGTGCCAGCAGCAGGATTTGAGCCCATGTCCTTTGATTTCAGAGCCAGCACTTTGTTTTTACTATGATCTGAACTGCCCATCTTGAAAGATTACTGAGCTAATATAGTGATTTCAGAAGAACTGAATTGGAATCCCCCAAACTGCATGACCGACGAAAGGTTCCGTCTCTTTTCTTTCTCTGTAAAATGAGGATAAAAATCCTTACACTACTTGCCTCCCTGGATTATTGTGAGGAAAGCACTTTGTAAATCCTAACGTCCCACACAGAGTATCCCAAAGTGCTAACCCTGAAGCAGAAAGACATGAGTTCCAATCTAGCCACAGACACATATTAAGTCACAGTAGACAAGTCACCTAATATTGCTGTTTGCCTCAGTTTCCTCAGCTGTAAAGTGGGAATGACAGTAGCATCTACCTCCCCAGGTTTTTGTGAGGATCAAATCAGTAATTTTCATTTAAGTGCTTAGCACAGTGCCTCACACATACCAGATAATATATAGATTCTTATTCCTTCCCTTCCCTCATAGAAAATACCCCCTGTGCAGTTTTTATCCATAATTTAAGTCAACCCAGATGGAGCTAAATATCTTGAGGGGTAATAGGGCATTAAAACCATGGTTTGGATGGGAGAACCTGATTTCACAAATGAAGTGTTTTAACTCAGCTTTCATGAAGAGCTTTCAAATTGTCCAAAGAACTTTGACAAACATTACATCTCTCAGGTTTTTAGTTTGTAGGATGTGGGAAAAGACTTTTGAATATGTACTTAGGACCTCTAGTTTCTAAATCCCACCCCATTTTGTGGCCTGGAAGTTGTGTGATCTGCCTTTGTCTGGGTCAGAGTTTCTACATCCATAAAATGAGAAGGTTTGACGAGGTCATCTCTCAGGTCTCTTCCATCTCTGCTGTTCATTGACACTGCAGTATAGGGTGACTGCATTGTATCATCTGTGGCCATATGACAGAGTACAGAGAAGGGCTGGCCTTAAGGCTCCTAAAAACCTGGATTTAATCCACATTCAAGTGCTGTCTCCAAGACTTGTTAATTGTGTAACCATGGGAAAGTAACTTAACCTTTCAGTATCCCAGGCAACTTTGTAAAACTACAAGATTCCAATCTTTATTGGTGGACAATTTCCATTCTAAGAAAATTTTTTACACCAATTTCCAGAATAATAAAAAAAGAAACAAAATTTAAAAAACAAAAACTCAAATGCAAAATGTACATATATTCTCAGTATGTGTGCATTGACAACATTAAAAACTAAGCTAAAGGTCAATTTTTCCTAACCTCTTTGTTGTTCAGTCGTTTTCAGTTTTGTCCAACTCTCGGTGACCCCATTTGGGGTTTTCTTGGTGAAGACAATGGAGTGCTTTGCCATTTCCTTCTCCACTCATTTATAGATGAGGAAACTGAGGCAAACAGGGCTAAGTGACTTGCCCAGGGTCACAGAGCTAGTAAGTGTCTGAGGCCAGATCTGAACTCAGGAAGATGAGTCTTCCTGAATCCAGGCCTGGTGTTCTATCTGCTGTACTACCTAGCTGCCCTTCCTAACCTCAGAGCTGCTTATACGTATATATATATATATATATATATGTATATACACACATATATACGTATATGTACATACACACACATATATATGCACATATGTATTATTTTATTGTATTGTAATACATATTATATAATATATAAAGATATATTATATAAAAATATATTGTACATAAAAGTATATAATAAAATATATTATATATAAAATATATTAACATATTAATTGAATGGAAGTAACAGTAGATTATTGCTGAGTCAATCTCTTAACCTGTGAGCCCATGGGAAACACTGACTGTGTGTAGATGGGCAGCATAGTGTATATGTACTATATAATAACAAAGTTCAATCACTCATGTGAAAATTACCTGCCTAGTAACTGTGAAACAGTAACTGCTACATTGAGGAAAAAAGCAAAATACTTATTTAAATTTGGCCATTCTACTCTACTGTGTGTTCATCCTTAGTTGCCTAAGAAGACCATGCCATCAGAGAAATGATGACACAACTTGCACTTGACTTCGTTGTTTAAGTGAGAGAGGGCTGTGCAGGTCACCAGCCTCACTTCTCCTCCAGAGTCATCTGAATCCAGTGACCAAACATTCATCAGGATGACTGGAGATGTCCCAGGATGAGGCATTTGGGGTTAAGTGACTTGCCCAAGGTCACACAGCTAATGAGTGTCAAGTGTCTGAGGTGAAATTTGAACTCAGGTCCTCCTGACTCCTGCACTGGTACTCTATCCACTGCACCACCCAGCTGCCCCATTCCACTCTACTATGATATGTATAATAGATGTATATTTTAGGAAAGGGGTTTAGATCCAATAATACCACAATATAAGTAACCCCCTAGGAAGATATCTTTGTATACTTAAAATGAAAGATTTTGGGGTTCACCTTGGTGTTTTCCCATATTAATAATATTATTTAGCCTATTAGTATAATTTTCTATATTCACAAATTATTGAGTGAGGAGGCATTAGTCTTGGCACAGCAACTCATAAATTGAAGTTTTATAGAATGCCTGTTGTCTCATTTTCAAAAAGAAAAAAATTGTTCCAGTGGAAGACATGAATAATTGATAGATTGTGTGCTTGAAAATTAGTATTCAATGTTCTTTTAGCAACTGCTTATTAATTTTATTAGGTACAAGTCAAACCTTGTTGCCCTAGACCTTAAGGAATTATTCTTATTATTTACTTGTTTTGAATTTTTTTATATTAAATAATTCTCAAAAGAAAACTGTGGATAGATAGGGGGATGTGGAAATACACAAGAAAATCTTAGAAATACTTCATTTGGTATAGAGATATTTGTTGTTATAGGATTTGGCCTGTGAAATTAAACTTCAAATCCTAACACAAGGGCTTTTGGTTTTTATGCCATGTAACAAGTTTAATTTCAGATGCTGTAAAGTATGAGTCAGAAGGTATCTATTTTATTATAAGAGAAAAATCAGATTTCAGTGACAAAGAATATTTGAAATCTGTTGAAAACCAAGAGTAACATTAAGAGACCTTATTAGATGGGTGGCCTAGGTGAGTAATGTAACTTCCCTGGGCCTCAGTCTTCTCATCTGTAAAATAAAAGGCTTGGTCAAGATAAATGTTTTTTAATCCCAACTCTACATCAAATGGATAAAATATTTGTGTTCTTTTTTTATGTTGTCTTCACCTTCATCATGATACCTCTTGGCTAATGGAGAGTAGAAGATGGGGAGAAGTGGAAGGAGGGGAGACAGAAAGATCAGGTGTTATTTTAATTTATTTTAAGAAAATCTTGGATAACAAACACTTTTGCTAACCAGTAGAAATTTGCTATAACTCAGAACCAGTCTGCGTAACAGCAGTTAGAAAGTACTCAACTAGATAGATGAACACGGAGATCTTTTCTGGCTCTGAAATTTCATGACCGTATGAGTTTCTAGCTTGCAAAAATGCAAATGTTTTTGTGAATGTCTTTCCAACTTTGATTTGAAGGAAATAAAATACACATTCTATTAAATATATATTGACCAGATACCTTGCATACTTAAAAAGTAGAATTTATCCATATCTGAAACACATTTGGGCAAAGAATTTCACAGAATTTAGAAGAGGAAATGCTCTTGACTTCTTCAAACTCTAGGGAGGCTTTGGGTAGACATGATGATGAGACACCAGCCCAGTGTAATTATTAAAGGAAAATGAATTTTGTTTCCCAGATAACAAGTCTATGCCAAAACTGCAGACCAGAAATACAATTAAGTGATTCATCTTCATTATCAGTATCACAGACAACTTACCCTCTTATAATTTTCCCAGTGGCTCATCTGCTGCATTATCATTTCAAGAAGTAAATTCTTCTGTATCCCCATCTTCTCCCCACCCTCCTCGCAACATGACTTTTGCCTTAACTGCATATTAAATTACTGATTCCAGCCCTTTGGCAATAAAGGAATTCATGGTTACCTCTCAGCTTCTGCTCCCAGTTGAAGAACTTGAATTCAGAAAAAGAAGGGAAACAGTGGTGATCTCCAAGTTGATTTATATTGCATGTGTGGCTTTCATAATGCCGTAGAGAGAATACAAGGGAATAGCAATGATACCTCTTAATGGTCTCCATAACAGCATTCCTCTTTCACATGGGGCTATTAAATGTGTTTTCAACAAAATGAGGCCCATCCTCAACCTTAATGACCCTAAAGGTTAGTTAATACATTTCTCCTAAGAGTTAGAACATCTGCAGGTATTTTTCCAGGGGGCCACCCCACATCTCAGGATAAGTCAAAATCCTAGGCTCTTACAAATATGTACCCCAGATTTTCAGACAAAAGTAATAACACATTGTAAATTCCACAGTTTCCTACTTTTCAGGTGTAGTCATGTTCTCTAAGATTTTATACCCATATAATTCAATCTACTAGGAAAGGACAGATGTACTTAGAGCTGTTCCTTTGACAAGCAAGTAATCAACAACTGTTTATTAAACACTTGCTGTATGCATGTTACTGTCCCAGAGTATTGAAGGGATGTCTAGCTTCTCAAAGGCAATTCCAGTGAGCCGTAAATTCTCATTGGTCTTAACAAGATGGAAAAGTTCCTTAGTTCTACTGCTACTATCTGTTATCTGAGAACCAGGCTAGCTAAGTTGTAAGAGACCAATCCCCAGATTGGTTGCCAGGCTTCAGTGTGGGAGGGAAAAATAGTAACTTAGAAAATGATTTGCTAAGGTATGGAGGGGTTGCTTTCTACAGCTGTGGATGAAATGCATCTGTACACTGGGAGAATGAGCAAGAATAGAAGACATGGCCACTTTATTTAGGGAGCTTATCATCAATTTTAAAGACACAGAACAATTAGAAAACAAATATAAGAAGCTGGTACTAAATTATGTGATATAAGCGTTAAGGGAGGAAGAAAGGAGCAAGTGAAATCAATATGACCCCTAAGCGCCATGGAAGGTTTCATTGAGGGAGGTGAGATTGGAGTTGAGCCTTCAAAGCATGGGTTAAATGTGGGTGGATGAAAGCACCAGGGAGAGAACGCGGGCAAATGTATGGAAAGAGTAGACGTCATCGTATGACCTCATTTGAATTAGGTTAAAGTTATTACCTATTTCACAGATTTGTGAAGAATGAACTTCATAAACTTTAAAACTATGTAAATGTGAGTTATTATTATTATATGACTTGACTTGAATTTCATTATAGTTTATGTGAGCAAACCATAATATCTTATTAAGTAATTGTTTTACTCCACAGATGAAGAAGGAAGCATTGATTAACTGTAGTTAGTAAAGAGTAGCAGACAAATCTTATGCTGAATCTAATGAAGAGTTGTGTGTCTTTTCTTATTTCTTTCCCCTCTGTGTGATATTTGACATTACTAGCCATCTATTCTTTCCTTTTGCCTTCCTCAGCTTCCAAAATGCTCTCCACTACTTGTCACCTTCTTATCTATTGGATTGCTTCTCCTTTCACAGTCTTCACTTACTCATCTTCTTCCTTCCAAACCTGATGTGTAAGGGAGCCTCCAAAGCTCTGCTCTCAGACCTTGGCACATTTGTCTACTGGAGTCAGTCAATAAGTATTTAGTGCCTACTGTGTGCTGTACACTGTGCTAAATGCTAAGTACAAAAAGGAAAGGCTTCCTGGGGGTTACAGTACATTGTCTTATACTAATTATGTATATAATGTTATATCCTTAACATCAAAGGTTTCAGTTATCCCAGTTATGTTTATAACTCAAAAATCGATTTTTCTCCCTGCTACCAAACTCCATTTCTTATTACCTACTAGATATTTGCACCTAGGTATCCCATCAGCACCTCAAATGGAGCTTGTTCAAAATTGAGCTCATCGTCCTCTCCCCAAAGCCTTCACCTACTCTTACTTTTTATTTGTGTTTAAAAAACCACTATCTTCCAGTTCACCAAGGTTGGAAAATTTTCAGTGACCTTTGACTCTTCTCACTCCATCACCCCAAACTCAATCAGTTGCTGTGTACACAACATCTCTTGTGTTTATTCACTTCTCTCTATTCATGCTACGCTGATGCCCATCAGGAAAGCAGTGTATTACTGTGTTGTAAGAAATCATGAGCATGACTGATATAGAGAAACATGTAAAGACCCAACATGAACTAATAACAAAGTCAAGTAAGAAGAGTCAAGAGTACTCTTCCTCTCTCTCTCTCTCTCTCTCTCTCTCTCTCTCTCTCTCTCTCTCTCTCTCTCTCTCTCCTCTCTCCCTCTCTCTCTCCCCTCCCCTCTCTCCCTCTCTCTCTCTCTCTCTCTCTGTCTCCCTCTTCCTCTCTCTGTGTATATGTATATATATATGTGGGGCAGCTAGGTGGATAGAGCACCAGGGCAGGAGTCAGGAGGACCTGAGTTCAAATCTCACTTCAGACACTTGACACTCACTAGCTGTGTGACCTTGGGCAAGTCACTTAACCCCAATTGCCTCATCCTGGGTCATCTCCAGTCATCCTGATGAATATCTGGTCACTGAATTCAGATGGCTCTGGAGGAGAAGTGAGGCTGGTGACCTGCACAGCCCTCCCTCACTCAAAACAAAGTCAAGTGCAAGTTATGTCATCATTTCTTTGATGGCATGGTCTTCTTTGGCAACGAAGGATGAACACACACACATATGTATATACACATACACATGCATACATATTTGTGTATATATATAATACACACATATGTGATATATGTATAGCAACATTGTAAAAAGAAGGAACAGTAACCACATAAAGTAATGAAAACTGAATGTTGCAAAATTATAAAAAAAAATATGCCCCCAGAGAAGAGTCATGACATGACACCTCCCCACATTCCTTTGCAGAGATCAGGATCAGTGGGTTTGGAATATTGTATATAACTTGAGACTTTTTAAAATATGTTGATTGTTTTTTCAGAATTTTTTTCTGTCTCTTTTTAAAATGCTTTTTCATTAGGGATAACTCTCTGGGAAGGAATATTTAAAAAGCAATATAAAAACAAAAGATATCCATAAATATCTATTTTAAAAAATCTTTGTTGACTTCCATTGCCTAATTCAGCAGTCAGTAAACGACAGCCTGCCATCTATTGGCAAACTAAGATTGTTTTTACATTTTTAAATAAAGTTGGGCTATACAAAAACAACAAAGGAGAAACAGTTATTGGCCTTCTAGGGTTTGCTGAGCCTAGCCTAATGGATAAAATGTGACCTCCTTAGGCTGGCATTTAAAGCTTTACAATCCAGTATAACGTAACCTCTTTATGATAGACATTGATCCCTTGTTTGTCTTGATGTCCTTAGCCTTCCACAATATCTTGGCATATAGTATGTCTACTAAATCTTCCTGCGTTGAGCTGAATCTTATTCTATCTGTCTTTATTTCCTTTTCCGCACTCCATGTTCCGCCTAAACTAAGATGACTGGGTATTTTAACGTTCCATCCTTTCTTCCTTTTGTTCACAGAAGCTGTTTTTATTCTTCAGATATGTTCTTCCCCTCATCTCTGCCTGTTAAAATCTTTCTCTTCTGTTAAGGATTAGATCCTCCATAAAGCTGCCCTCATTCTTCTAGTTGAAAGCGATTACTCCCTTGGCAAGTTTCTTCTAGACTTTGGAGCCCTTCGTTAACCTTATCATGTACCTACCTTGTGTCTTTTTGTGTCTTTAGATTGAGTTTAATAACAGTGTCATTTTTCATTTTTTGGATTCTTAGGTGATTAATAAGTGCTGAATTGAATGCTTCAGCAATCATCATTTGCTTAGTTGGGAAAAATTCTTGAATGTATTGTGTAAATCAAGAACTTTAAATTTATCTCCTCTCTAGCTTGATTTAAAATATTTTCTCTAATGTCATATTATAAAAGGAAACAATCATATTTTATACAACATCAGCGGTTGCTAATTAATCAACTAAGTTAAGACTAAACTGCAGACAGGCTGTCATTTGGGATCTTCACTAAACCTTGGTGAACACAACCATCATTCAAGCTTCCAGCCTCCTCTGACAACAAAGAGTGTTGACTTTGAAATGTTTTAGAGTGAACTGTAAGCACTCCTTAATACAGTGACAAAAAAATTGTGAAATGCTAATCATTGGGGATTTGGTGATCAAGTAAATGAAACACTGTGGATCACAGTGTATTGTGACAAATATGCATTAGTAAAAGTAAATAAGCATGAAGACAGCCCCATTAAACCCTGCTCATATAATTGGTTCTTGAAAACACTTCATCCCAATATATTAGCCAAGAAATTATCATTAACTTGAAAACCAAGTTGGCTGCATTTTAGTACTCAAGAAAAGAACCGCTGGAGTTGTGCGATTCAAAGTTGATCTCATGACCAAAGCTGATATTGATTCAGATTTCTGTCTAATAAACACTATGCCCTCCGTAAAGTTACAGATTCCTGGGAACATAAGTTAGAAAGAATTAAATTTAGAGCAAAGCTTATATCTGCTTTGAAGCAAGAGTCAATTGGGGACCATGCTGTACTATGATTCCCTATGATTCTCTGTTAGTTATTTGCAAAGGAAAAAAAAATGTAGCCACACATCTTCTGACTGTTGATATTTGTGAACCATTATCTATAAGTAAAAAGACCAGGGGGAAGATATATAGGCTTGAGAAGAGTACAGAAGTCAGTCAAGGGTGCATCTTAGGAAGTATCGCATATTTAAAAAACTTCTAAAATAAGAAAAGGGTTTAAGGCTTATATAATCAACAGCTATTTATTAATGATGATAATGTAGGACACTGTTAGCAATTCTTTTGTACAATTTCATGGAAGGAGAAATTGTTCTTATGTGAAACTTTACCTATTGATAAGAAATGGTGCTTTTGGACAAAAGGAGGCCAACTGGCTCTGCCCAAAGCTAGACAGGCTTTGGGGGCCATTCAAAACCATTAGTATTGTTGGCTCTAATTTCAGATAAGCAGGTCAAACAAATCTTTGTCCAAATGGGAACTAGACCTCCTTTGCTTTCTACTTGGCTTCATTAAAGCAGAGTCCTGGAGGTCTAAATGTCTCACAAGGACCTATTAATGGATTTCATTGTTTGGATTATTTTACTTATCACTTAATTGCACTTGTACTTATGCAAGTAACTTCTTTCCATTTGCATAACTAACTAAAACACTTACCAAGGTTGGAAGCTTGTTGTCTTTTCAGTTGGTACTGAGGGGTGGTCTAGTTAGGAGGTGATAAAGATAGGTGTATGTGTATACATAAGTGTGTGTTTGTGTGTGCATGTGTGTGTGTGTGTTTGCGTGTGTGTGTGTGTAACATTATTTCACTGAACAGTGCAAGCTAATAAATTTATCAGAATGCAGACCAATTAATTTACACTAAGAAACAAACCTACCAGACTAACTGGAATATATTACTTGCTACATACATCCTTTTGTGTGGCACTGGAAAATAAGAGTTCCTTTGTGACTTGGAACAATTTATTTAGTCCCTCTATCCTGAAATAAGCCTCCTTCCAACTGAGCAAATAATGTTCTACAATATAATTTGGATATGCTTACTTTGTTTGGTGATTGTTAATTCGTGACCTGAGGCAAGTCCCTTCACTCTGTTTGCCTTAGTTTCCTCATTGTAAAATGAGCTGGAGAAGGAAATGGCAAACCACTCCAGAATCTTTGCCAAGAAAACCCCAAATGGGGTCACAAAGAATCAGACATGACTGAAACAACAACAAGAAGAACTGGGGGGAGAGGGGATAGAGAGAAGGAGAAGAAAGAGAGAGAGAGAGAGAGAGAGAGAGAGAGACTCTGTGAGTCTAATCAGAAAGTCTACTTGGGAAATCAAATGTCTTATTAAACAGAGTCAGAGCAAAGGTAGATGGTTGACCTTAGTGGATATTGCCATCAAACTATTCTAGTCTCATACTCTCTCCCATTGAAGGGAAGGGAGTTAAAGGGAATTCCTACCAAGTTGCCTTTGATTTCTTTTAGTCATTTTTCAGTTGTTTCCAACTCTTTATGAGTTAATGGACTTGCCTAGGGTCACACAGCTAGTGTCTGAAGCTGAATTTGAACTCAGGAAGATGAGTATTCCTAACTCCAGGTCCAACGCTCTCTCCACAGCATCACCTGTATGCTCCTTTCTAAGATTTGGGATACAGAGTTTCCTTGATGCAGGCAATCAAATGAAATGCTCTATGTAAAGTTCTTTCTAAACATTTAAGGGTGGTACAAATATTAACTATTATTCTGTAAATTTAGGAGAAATCCCAAATTATTGATAAATCTAAGGGAAACACCACTACAGTGGAAAGAATGCTGGATTTGGAGCAAACAGACCTGGGTTGGAAACCTACCTCTGCCACTTGATATCCTTGTGACCTTGGCCAAATCGCTTCACCTCCTTAGACCTCTATCTTCTCATTTGTAAAATGATCTTTTAAGTATAGAAGACTAAAAATCTTCTAAGGTCCCTATACCCATATCTTATCACACCAGATGACTAATTTCATTCATTTTATCTGATTCTTACTTCAGTTTCAGAAGCTGGTTATTTTCTGACATTGTCCCCAAATTCTGGCAAAGAATCTTGTCTAGAAGCCATAACCTCTTCTGTAACTGTGTGTGTGGGCTATGATCCTTTTCCACTCTTGGATAGGACTTATGGGCCCATTCCTAGATAAACAAAAACATCTGAAATGGATTTATTTACCTCCATATCATTTCTACATATAACTCTACATGTCATTAATTCAATCATAGTGTCATTTTTATTTTTGTGTCCTTGAAACTTAATACAGTGAAATCCTTGCATTGATGGTATAAATCCCACCTGCTTATAGTGTATAATCCCTGTGATATATTACTGTAATCGCCTCACTAGTCTTTTGTTCAGAATTTTCACATTGATATTCAGTATGGAAATTGCTCTATTTTCTTTCTCTCTTTTAGCTCTTCCTGGTTTATGTATCAACACCATATTTGTGTCACAAAAGGAGTTTGGTAGGACTCTTGCCTATTTTTCCAAATAATTTATATGGTATTGGAATTAATTGTTCTTTAAATATTTGATAGAATTCACCTGTGAACCCATCCAGCCCTGGGGATTTTTCTCTGGGAGTTCATTAATGGCTTGTTCAATTTTTTTTTTCTAAGATAGGGTTATATAGGCATTCTATTCCTGATCTGTTAATCTGGGTAATTTATATTTTTGTAAATATTCATTGATTTTGCTGAGATTCTCAGATTTATTGGGATATAATTGGACAAAATATTTCCTAATGATTACTTTCATCTCTTCTTAGTTCTAGTTCCTTTTCCTTCCAGCCTATCATGTTCCATGAACTCTGTTCCTTTCATGCTGCAGCTGTTAAATCCTATGTAATCCTGGTTGTGGCTCCCTGATATTTGAATTGTTTCTTTCTGACTCATTGCAGCATATTTTTCCTTGACCTGACATTTCTGAAATTTGGCTGTAATGTTCCTTGGTGTTTTTATTTGGGAATCTCTTTCCTGAGGTTATCAGGCCTATTTTGCCCTCTGGTTCCAGGATATCAGGTCAGTTTTCCTTGACGATTTCTTGAAAAATACTATCCAGTTCCTTCTTTTAACCATGACTTTTAGGTAATCCAGTTATTCTAATACTGTCTTTCCTGTATCTATTTTCCAGATCAGTTGTTTTTCCCATGAGACATCATGTTTTCATTCTTTTCAATTTATTTGGTTGATTCTTGATGTCTCATAGAATCATTAGCTTCCACTTGCTCAGTTTTAACTTCTAAGGAGTTGTTTTCCTCAATTAACTTTTGTACTTTCTTTTCTATTTAGACAATTGTACTTTTTAAGGAGTTGTTTTCTTTTCCCAAGTTGTTGACTCTTTTTTTCATAATTCTCTTGCATTCCTATCATTTCTTTTCCTCATTTTTCTTCTACCTCTCCTGTATGACTTTTAAGCTCCTTTTTGAGCTCTTCCATGAGCTCTTTTTGGGCTTGAGACCATTTGCACTTTTCTTTGGGGTTTTGCCTGGAGGTGTTTTGGTATTGTTGTCCTCTTCTGAGTTTGTGTCTTGGTCTTCCCTGTCACCATTATAGCTTTCTATCGTCAGATTCTTTTTTGTTGTTTTTGGCTCATCTATCTTGTTCTTTTTCCTCTCTTTCAAATTTGAGCGCTGCTCCCTGGGTGGAAGGGGCACTGTCTCAGGCTTCTTGTGCCAGGGACTGCTGGCCCTGCCTATTTACCTAGCATTGATGTTGTACTGATATTGCCCTGAGGCCCATGGGGGACCCTCATGTCTGATGCTACTCTGAGGGGTTAGTGTTGAGGGGGTGCAGAGGTGGGGGGGGTGGCTGGTACTGCTGGAGATGTTAGGGCTCTGACAGTTTATCTGGTGTTGAGCTGCAGTCCTAGTGATAGTATCTTGTGTGTTCTGAGGTCACTAGGGTGTTTTTGCATTTCCCTGGGCAAACACTGAAGCACATAGGGGTCTGACCAGTTGCCTGTTTACCCAGACTACCCTTAGACATCCATAGGATTGGTGTCTACCTGTTTGCCCAGGGCTATACTGAAGCATGTGGCAATTCTCAGAGCTGGAGTCTGCCCATTCCCCTGTCTATGCTGAGGCATTTGGGGGGGATCTTGGTGTTGACATTTGCTTGCCCCACTACATTGGGGCTCAGGATCTACCATTGGTTTAATGAGGTAGGGCTTGCTGGTGGCTTGCTGGGACCCTTCCTCTCCCAGATGCACTCCCCTTTACTCAAGTAAGATAGACCTTTCTTAGTGATCTTCCAAGCTTCTTGGGCTCAAAGATTGTTTCATCCCACCTTTTTGCTGGTTCTGCTATTCCAGGATTTGTTTCAGGGTTCTGTTTTATGGATTTTTGGAGGTGATTGTGGTCCACTTACTTAGCCATCTTGGCTCCTAGAAGTTGAGAAACACTTCTAATATTTTCATAACATAGATGTTGAAAATTATCCACAAAATTTTGTTCACGGATTTCTGAATATCAGCCTCAACTAAGGTATAAATCACACATACAACAAACTTAGAGAGAATACGTCTTTTTAGACTAGCTCTGTCAGTCTTCTTTTTGAAGGAGAAGAGATACTGCTAGGATTTTTCTGTGTATCTCTGGCACATAGTAGGCATTGACTAAATGCTTGTTTAATTAATCAGTGTTCCTTTTATAGTTTCAAAACAGTAGCAAAGCTGTAACAGAATTTTCTAAAATCAAATGACCAGATATTTTCCTTTTACTTGTAAGGGGAAATTTAGCTCAACATCCAGGATTTATTGAGCATGTACTCTGTGCCAGACACTGGTGAGACAAAGACATGAAGGAAACAGTCCTTTACCTTTAAGGAACTTGCATTCCAGTCTGGGAAAACAGCTTATGCATAGGTAACTACAGCTTATATAAAATATAATTAAAAACTAATCTGAAAGGAAGAAAAGGTATCTTCCTGGTGCTTTGGAAGTAGCTGGTGATTTTAAGAGGCAGTGATAAGAAAGAAAAGCATTCCAGATGTGGGCAGTAATCTGGGCAGAGACCTGGCAGCTTCAGTGTCCTAAAGTAAGAGGGAGTATCAGAATAACAGATAGACTGAATGAGGCGATAACATGAAAGAACTCAACAGCTATTTTGTATGAAGAATAGACAGTTCCTAGAACTGCATAGCTCTTAATATTCATAAAGAAATAGTGAACTGCATTACAAAGCCAGAAGAGACAGGGTATATGTGAACATGAATTTTTTAAAAATATAAGTAATATTTAAATTCAAAGTGGCATTATTATTCTAGCTACTATTATTGTAAATGATTTTTTGGAGTATTTGCTGGTTTACATTATTAGCCCAGATAATCTAGATATGGCAGGATGGAATTAATAAACTTGTTGGTTGATTTTCACTAAGATATCTGAATCTTACTTCAGTTATTATGACCTGGAGCTATAGTAACTATTATCTCTCCAGTGAGGTTAGCACCTCCATTCTCCATTTCTCTTTGTTTCCCGTTATTCAACAAAGTTTCAGCATTTCCTGTCCAGGGCCCTCCTAACTTTGCAGAAACTGTTGATTGATTTTTATTGAGTGCTGGAGGGGAGGAGAAGGGAAGTCCTGCTTCATGCCCCTTCAGGAGCTTAGCCTGTAATCAGAGTTCACACCAACAGGGTAGAGGACCTGTGGCCATCTTTTCCTCCCTCCCTGGTGATTGAACTTACCACAATAACACCTGCTCTTCTTTCTGTACCTCTTGGGGATCCAATCTATGTGATTTATCCACTTCCCTTGGCTGAGTTTTTTCCTTTCCATATTTGGCCTTTCTATTAGTACTTCCTTTTTGCCACTTAATTCCCCTAAATGATAATTTGAAAAAAAAATATTTTTTTTTACAAATTGACCTACTTTTTAAGTGTTTCTATGTGCTAACATTTATTTAACATTTCATTATTTTTCTGTTCTTAACATGATGTTTCTCTTTGGCCACCACTTGAGTATTAACCACAGAATATATTAAGCCAATTTTTAGGTCTTTACAGACTATTACAATGCCTTTTATGTCTTTTGTATTTATGGTTATTGTGTAACTTTACTCGGGGCCAGTGGTTATCCACCAAGTGGTCTTTAACATGGACCTTTCAATGTACATTCCCTGCCATTCCCAATGCTCCAAATATAAACTCGTTGAGAGCAAGAACTCTTATATTCCTGGAACCTAGCACAGTGCCAGGCATATGGTAAGCCCTTAACAAATGCTTATTCAATTCATTAATTTTTCTTTCATAATTTGAAAGCAGCCATAATGAACTTTTTTAATCAGTTGCCCAAACCTTGCCCTTATATGCAATCTATGGCATTGTTGCCCCTCATTTCTTCATTTTATTGCACTGCCTTATCTGGTTGATGTTTGTAACTGGAAGCCAACAAGAGCTTTTCATTTTCTAGATGGCTATCTCTTCTGGCTTCCTATCTGCTTGTGGATCTTCTGAATCTGTGTTTAAACATGAAAAGAGGTGGAAAAAGTATTTGAGCAAGCTTGCTAACTTGAGCGATTGCCAAATGTTTGAGGGGGAAGTGAATATAAAGAGGTCCCAGCTCATCATAAATCCATCCTGATGGCTAATGTCAGCAGCAGCCAGCCCCTATCAGAAAGGGGAAATCTCTGGAGTGTCATGGATTAGCAAAAACTTCCTCATTTACCTCGCACTGAAAATACAATTAATAACGTGTATAGGGAGAAGAAAGATAATGAAAACACAGGTCCCTGAAAAGCGTATTCTATCCAGGTCATGAAATACAAGCTCATGCATTCAAGCTTGGAATATTTATAGAAGAGACATGGTTGTAAAAACCAGGAAAGGCCTCCTTTCGAAATGATCAGAAAGATGTGATTGTTGTCTCAAAGCCAGGTAGAAATAATGCTTTCTGGCTGCTGGCTTAGGTCAAGGGAACTGCAGAATTGGAAACACAAAGCATGAGGAAAGACCTCTGTGTCCAGGGAGAAGTTTAGTAGAGAGCTTTGATGCCATTCCTGCCATTCACAATGATAATGCAGATTGTTCTTGGTGATTTGAGGGGGCAATATTCCCATTCATGGGAGCTGAAGCCACAAACTCAAATATGGTGGTGATGCTATCATACATTAGTCTAAGAAATATGCTTAAAGAGTCAGCAACACATATATCTGAAGATAAAGTCAGTGTCCAATGTGTCCCCCTCCCCTCCAACATCAGCGCTTCACTGATGATAGAACACAAGAAACCAGCTAGAAAAGAAATTTAGGACAGGAGTGCCCATCCGTTTCACCATCACTGTCATTTTCTTCCTTACCCTTCTTGCTTCTTTTCCCTGCATGACCCCTCATGCTTAGCTGCTCTGTAATCTTCAGCAAACACCCTAGATATAAAATACACTCTCTGAGATGGGAGTTGAATCTCAAAGACCTCAAGTTCTTTGGCGTTTATATAGTATTTGTGGTATTCTCCTTTTCTTTCTTTCTTTTATTCTTGGCAAAAGAAAGGACAAATAGCTTTGAGAAAAAGCTGAACAAAGACAATGAATTTTAAGGAAGATGAAGGGATATTGCTCATGACAACAAAATAGAGAGAATATTACGGGAGCGAAGGAGGAGGCAGGTGAAGGAAGGACAGAATTTAGGACTTATAAAAGAAAGACAGTCATTACAGTGCTGTGGCTATAGGGGTAATGTGGAAAAGGAGAAGCAACTCTTATCAAACGATGGCCTTCTCTGAGGTATTTTCCTTTCTAGGTTAGGCTCTTCTAACCAGGTACCCCAAAACACTAGTCTAAAGCTTCAGTAGACATTAGGAGTGCCATGGTGAAGAAGGTAGTGCTCTGAATTGCATGTTAAGTAGGTTCTGGTTGGAATCCTGCCTACAAGTTTCTGACCTTGGACAAGTCTCTAAAATCTCTATTTCCTTACTTACAAGATGGGAATAATCATTCCAAGAAACTATACACTGAGGGATTGTGAGGGCCAAGTGAGATCATAGAAACACAGCTTTAGATTTGGAAAGGATCAAAAAGGTATCTGTTCCAATATCCTTATTTTAGAGATGAGGGAACTTGGGACCAAAGGAGTAGAATGAGTTCCCTGAGTGGTTGCACAGGTAGTAGTAAGAGGCAAAGCCATGATTTAAACCTTGTTCCTCATGACTCCAAATCTAGTTCTTTCCACTGAATAAGATCAAGTATGTAAAGTACTTTGTCAGCATGAAAGTACAGTGTAAATGTGAAGTATCCTGATACTTGTTGGTCATAGAGCACATGCATCATGCTGTCCCAGGAGCTATGGGAGGACACAAAAGAAAGAAAAGAGATGGTCTGCCCTCAAAGATCTTGATATCCAAGGAGCAAAAAGGAATAGACGTGTGAAATAATAAGACACCTTTTGGAGAACCATACATAAATAAAGAGCAAATATGATAACGTAGACTGGGCACATCTGCTAAAAGGAATGGAAAGTGGGGAGCTGTAACAAGGAAGGTTGGAGAAAGGGTGCTTTAAATCAAGTAATCTTTTCTGTAACCCATCTCATGGAATAGTTTGTAACTCTGAAAGGTACCACAAAATGTCCTAGAAATGGCACTGCTAGATTTCAGAGCCAATTCTGAGGCATGTAAATTTAATTTATAGTTATGTTTTTCTCTATATATTTCAAAAAATCCTTCATCTTTTTTATGAAATTTATAGGATTAGCCAATAATAATAATGATAACTCACATTTATATAGTGCCTGCTATGTGCCAGGCTCTGTGCTAAGTGCTTTGGATGTGTTACCTTATTTTTATGCTCACAATAACCCTTGGAGCTAGGTTTTTATTTATTATTTTTATTCATTTACTAAGGACCTGGATATGGAAGGAGATGCAAAGAAGCATAAGATGAGATCCTCCCTGTCAATAAGCTTATATTCTAGCTGGTGAGATAGAATGCAAGCATATAAAAGCTAATTAATATGCCTGGAAATAATGAATGCTTATTGGACAATATAAGCAATTAGTATATAGAATGGCTGATTGAGAGTGAAGAGTCCTTGAAGATCATCTAATCCAACCCCTTCCTTTGACAGCTGAAGAACCTGAGTTTCACAATGATCAAATGTCAAAGGTCAAATGTAGTAAGTTACAAAGCTAGATGTTAAAACCTAGTCTTCCGATTCCAGACTAAACTCCCCTTCAACCATACTGGTTCCTCTAGTTGAGATGAACTTGATATCTATGATGTAGCAAAGGAATGATCATTTCGACTTGAAAGTGAGAAAATGTGTCTTAGAAGAGCTTTGAGGAGTGGACAAAATTTTGATAAGTGAAATAGAAGGAGGTATGGGGAGTTTTCTAGATCTGAGGGAGTATATCAACAACATCATTAAAGGAATTGGGAATGAGTAAAAGTAATATTCTGGCCATTCCAAAACCTTGCTGGAAAATCATCTGCATGTGACTAGGTTAACTGAAACAGCATTTCATATAGAGTAGTGATATGAGAGATGGCTAGAAAGGCAGGTGGCAGACTGGGTTTGTTGAGGACCTTTGACAAAAGAATTTTCAATGTATGTTCTAAGTACTAGGGAGCCACTGAAGCTTTTTAAGCAAGAAAGTGATATAATAACACCAGGATTTAATTAAGCTTAGTAAAGTGGTAGTGTGCAGTATGGGTTGAAAAGAGGAAATATGAGAGGCTACAAGACCAGCTAGATGGCCATTTATGATTGTTCAGCTGCATAGCACCAAGGGAGAGGACTGAGATGATACCAGTGGAGATAAAAAAGGAAGATAGATGTGAGGGACATTGTGAAGGAAAAGTCATCATGTCTTATTATAGAAAACAAAGAAGGGAATCCAAAATTAATCTGAAATTTTAAGTTAAGATTACACAGAGAATAGTGGAGAGTTTTGACAGATAGAAAAGCAAGAGGGCCAACTGATTTTAGAAAAAGGTAATGAGTGTAATTTTACACTTTTTGAGTTTTAAGTGGTGAGAGTGAGTATCTATGTGAAAAGGACTAGGAGGTAGTTGAAGATGGAGATGCAGGACTAGACTTTGATGTAAAGATTAGAGTTGGAGATATAAATTTGTTAAGTCCTTTGCAAAGAGGAAATAATTAAAGTCATGAGAATAGAGATCTATTATAATACATATGTGTGTAATATATTTAAACATATACAGGGAGAGAGAGAGACAAAGACAGAGAAAAACAGAAAGAGACAGAGATCGGAAGACTGAGGACTGAATCCTAGGAAAGAGGTAAAATGGCAGTATCTTGCACAGTAAAATGAGCATTGAGTTACTGAATTTGGAGTTTCAAAAGCTAGAGGACATCAATTCAGACTGTCCTGTCTCATATTACCTGGGTGACTTTATATAAGTCACTTCACCTCTCTCTCATCTTTGAGATGAGGGGATTAGACCATGTAACATTTAAAGCCCCTTCCGGTTGTAAATTTATAAAGCTATGATGCTACTTATCTTTGTTATCGATTGTGTGGGAAGCACCTGTATGAGGATAATGAAGACAGTGGAAAACTGTGTAGTATAGGTTACATTTATGCATTGGGTGGTGTAGAGGATGACACTACCTGTGTGACCCTGGACAAGTCACCTCACCTCTTTTTTGCTTCAGTTTCCTCATCTCTAAAATGAGCTGGAGAAGGAAATGGCAAACCACTCCAGTATCTTTGCCAAGAAAACCCCAAATAAGGTTGGGAAGAGTCAGACACTACTGGACAGTAACAAAATCTGTAGGTTTCATAAAATGGTAAGACAGGGAGTAAGAATTTTTACTCATTATGTTAAATAAGTAATGATTTTAGTTCATATAAAAATTTAGAAAGTTACCTAACATTACTTCTGTGCAAAATGAGAAAGTTTGCCCTCAAACTTCAGATATTATTGTATTTTCTCTTCTTTAGTTGATTTCACTAATAACATGATCATCAAATGGAGTTCACTGATAAGATTGACCCCGCCTCCTTCCCTACAAACTATCTTCCTTCATCAGAGATGCCTTTCACTAGCCAAACTGAGGTTATTCATGTGAAGGTACCACTTTTTCCTTTTCTGAAATGTGTTAGGTCTCAGAAATGTCTCTACTTCAGGAAGTGTTTTCATCCCTCCTTCTTTCCAGCCCTGGGCTTGTATTTGTCATGACTGTAATCCACTGGCATTATTTTTCATCACTGCTGCTCCCAGTATGTTCCTTCCCACACTAATGGGCTTCCTTGCACTATTTGTACTCTTTTTCATTTATTTCATCAATTGCTAGTACAGCTTAATTTCTTGTTTCATATTCAAGAGCAGCTTACTTTCTGCTTTCTGGCTAATGTCCTACTTCCCGTAATTGCAAGATGGCATCTGTGAATTCCCAGCTCTTCCAAAGGGTGAGCTAAATTCATGTTATCTGGTGAACTACTGAAAAAGCTGTAGTACAGGGTGTCCCTCACATCTCCATGTAGCTTAAAACTGCAAGAAGTCTTCTGGGACACCCTGTATTTCTTCCTCGATCCCAGGTTTTATTTGTTTAGGAATTGGAGACTGTGGAAAGGTCCCTGACCCAGTGATAGTATTTCACACTGAAATACTTTGAATTGCTACTTCTCCATTGCTCCATTATATGTAGGATTCTTACTCCTTTGGACAGATTCCTATACCATGTTTCATCTTGACTTATTCTAGTGGCAGACATACTGGAAATTAATGATAGGAACAGAACTTCATTTTACTGAGCTTTGACTCAGAGGATAGCAGAGTCCCCCCATTTTCTAACAGAGAAAGTCAGAACAAAGACTTCTTGATTGCAAGTTAGAAAATGTGTCTCTTTATAAAGTTAGATTTTTGATGCGTCAGAATACGTCCTGTATTATGCCATATATGAATGTAGGTCTCTTGTTTACCAGCACCTTGAAACTGTTTTATCTGACTGAAATGGTGGATTTTTTTTTATTACCTTTTTTCTTTTTTTTAATTTTGCCTGTTTATTTTACCTTTGAAATTACCCTTTTGACTTACTTGTAAAAAAGTCACTGAAAGTATGTTTTTAAATGTTAAACATTTTAAACTATCAGAGATGGCTCAAAGATGACTTTTGTGGCAGAATGTTTATTGAAAGCTACAGATTTCTTGTGTCCAGATGCACCAGTGAGTGACAGATAACTTTAATTGACTTGAGTAACTAATTGCCCCCATAATGTTCCTCCCCCCCCCCAAAAAAAAACCTTTTCAGCTGGAATACTGTTACATATGAAATACCTCAAACTCTTTGCCCCAAAGAAAATTGGATGTTTCCTTCCCGTCCTGGACATTTTTAAGTGCTAGTAAATAAATTTATGTAACCTTTGCTGAAAATATAGTCTTAAATTGACCATCTTTCAGGATTCACCAGTTTTCTTCTTTTGTGTGACTCAAGTTGTTTTTGTCCTTGGTCATCAGACTTGTGGATTTGTTAGTTATTACCTAAATGGTTCTCTCCATCCTGGATTAAAGAAGAAAGTTTTTGCTTGAGAAGGGGAAGCTATTGTAAAAAATTGTCCTTTTTGAGGAGTCAGGAGGGATTAGGTTCAAGAAGATATCAAATTCCTAAAACAACCCTGTAAATAAGTATCTAAAAGTCTGATGTTCCACTAAGGCTGAGATCTCTTTGTGGTATCTGTATGTTTGTCATCAGCTAATCTACAAGTAGTTCTTCGATAAGGTTAATTCTCAGTTAATTACCCAGAGCCTTGACATGAAGTCTGTTTGCCACTTGGCTAACAGATATTTGATACTTGTCCATGCAGAATTTGTAGAGACCAAAAGAGGCAAGTTATTGACTGATGGCAAGCAAACCAAATAAATACAGTATTTTATGTACTTTTAATTCGGGGCCAAGTGGATTTGGATGAAGTGTTTATTTAGTTTGCTGGCTGTTTCAGATTCTGGGGCGTATTGATTCATTTTATTACTAGCAGCCATTTAACTTGACCTCTTCTAGATCCAGTATTTTAAAAGCCATAAATTTTAACTTTACTTATGAGCAAAGCCCGAAATGCTGTGAAAGCCTTTTTATTAGTCAAGCTTCGCCATGTTCTACGTTCACATGTTACCCACAGCAGCAATATTTAGGGCTTCTTAAATGAGAGTGGCTGTTGGACTGTTGAGGAGGGGACAGAGGCAGCTATAAAAAAAACTCATAAACATTTCAAGGGAGCAGAAGTTGATGACCAGAGAGAGTAGACAGGTGTAGGAAGGAAGGAAGAAAGAAAACTCCCCAAAACCCAGATCTTGGCTAATCATATGAAACAAGTCTTGGTTTTAACATGTCAGTTATATTTATGAGCATTAAAAAAAAAATCTAACCACCAGCTAGAATGTCATTGTCATCAGTTTTTTTATGAACGTTTGTCAGGGATGTATAGAAATATACATGGAAAGGTGAGATTCATTTCCTCAACTTGTTATTTGTTCCCAAAGAGAGAAAGATGATGAATTTAGAAGTTCGGCCCAACGTGATTTTCATTGAGATTTTTCCTTTCGTTATTTCGTTTTAAATATTTAAAGAGGAGGAAAGGAGGGTGAGGAGAATGAGGAGAAGAAAAAAGAAACAAAGCTGGAGGCAAGGCCCAACCCAAGATTCCCTTCTCTGTCCTGGCATTCTTGAGCCATTTGTCTGGTGATATATGCCTCATGCTAGCAAGTTACCTGCCATTGCCTTTAACTGCAGAAATTCGTATTTTAAATAATTTTAGTCAGACCTCTGCTTTAGAAAATAGACAATTTCAAATCATGACTCTTTAATTTTGTGGAGTGACTATCCCTATTAACTGAGGAAAAAGGAACCATTTTATATCTCCCACCAAATCAAAGATGTTATATTTTAAAGGTGCTAGTAATTGACCCTATAGTCAACTTGTACTTGAATCCTTTGGAAGACTTTATCTATTTTATATTACATACATAAAATATCTATTAATGTTACAAATGCATATAATATGTATATATATGTGTGTATGTGTAGATATATATTTATATGTGTATAAATATATATATCTACACACACACACACACACACACACGTACATGTACATGAGAGGCAGCAAGGCTTATTGGATAGAGAGCTGACCTCAGAACTGGAAAGTCCTACCTCTCATAGATACCGAGTGTGTGGGCAAATCCCTGTGTTCTGTAACCCAAGGGTCAAACACACAGTCCTCAAGTCTCATATTCCCAACAATACTCCCAGGTGTGGCCAAACTAGATTAAAATATAATTGGGAAATTTTTAACAGAATAAATAAAGTTAATGTGTGGTTTTCTAAGTCAATATGTGACTGCAGGGATCCTTACTATAAGGGTCAGAGAAGACACTGACCTACACTGGTACTTTCCTTACTTGGAAGTTCTCTATATCATCGAAATCACAGGTCCAGTTCACATTTGAACTTAGGAAAATGAGTCTTCCTGACTTCAGGTCCACTGCAACTATCCACTGCAACACCTAGATACTCTATGTGTGTATGTATGTGTGTATGTATGTATGTAGAAACTGTACCATGGTGGTTGTGGTCTCACTGGTTTTTCCCTTTTCATTCTCAGTAACATTGGTCTTTTGCTTTTCAGAAAATTTCCTATTAGTTTTTCTAATTATCTGAGATGTTTGTTTAAACAAACGTTCCTTCTCCAACCTCTAGACCCCTCTTATTTGATCATGCTGCGAAACTGTAATGCTGAATTAGTGGGGTTATATAAGCAAAGAATTATCACTTCACCAGACAAGGAAAATCCAGGCTATGAAAAAGAAAAACTCATATTGAAATAATTTAAATAATAATGCTTATAACATAAGTGCAGTAATGGAATAAAAAGCATTTTGATGCTTATCTTTGCTGTAACTTTTTTATGATTAAGCTAAAAGTATAATTTCAAAAGTAAAATAGCCCATGAAATTAATTTATCAATATTTCAGTTAGGTGAAAGAGAAACATCTCCTTTTCCTCCTCATAGCTTCAGAATCTCAGGAACCTGGAGGTGATGGAACACAGAGCATAATTCTTGGCTTTCACAAAATCATACAGTGTTAGAGCTCAGTGGGATCTGAAAGGTTTTCTGATCCTACCTCACCATTTTATCAAGGGCCTCAGTTTCCTAAACTTACTTTTAAAAAAACACCACAAGTGGATTTTAAACCCACTTCTTGGAATCCCTAGTTCTTTTCTATCTTCAGTTCAAGTTCCTCCATGAAAAGGTCTTTCCTCTTTCCCTCAGTTGCTAGTGTCTCTCTTCCCATACCTACCCCATGATCCCTTCCCTGCTGCCCACCAAAAACAAAAAACACAACCCTTCAATTTATTTTGAATTTACTTATCTGTATACCTATTTTTCTCCCACTAATAGAACATAAACTTTTTGGGGTAGAGTGTCTCCTTTTTTTATTTTCCTATCCCCATTAACTATACTTGACATGTAGGAGATGCTTGTTTGTAAATTGAATTGGAGTCCCGATTAAAAGAAAGCAGTCCAAAATGACATAAAGATCAACCTTGCTAGATTTCTACTTCCTACATATTTTCCTCTTTTTTCTACATATAGTACTGAACAATCTTTCCGTTATCATATAATATAAGGCATTTCCATGTTTGATGTCCAAGTATCTTAATTGATAAGGACACTCCTTGACTTCTCATTGCAATGCACCACCAGTGGTCTTTGTCAAGGTCAAGGTGCCCTTTTCCTCTAACTTTCATATTTCTTGATCTGTTTGTTTCAAACAGGAAAGTAATTTTGTCATTTCAAGAAGACAAATAGACAGGGATCAAAGGGCACTGGAATTCCCCTTGTTCAGTAACCTTACCGACCCTACATACACACATTGACCTTGGAAACTGACCAAACTTACTTGGGAATAGGGAGTTACCTATAACTCAGATCCCCAAATTGATCCATATCAATTTTTATTCTTCCAATGAAGCCCAAACTCAACATTTTTAAAAAACTTTGTTGACTCAGAAGCTGAAGCAGGACACCAGCAAAATATTTTCAGTGGATGTTTTGGTTTTTTCCCCCATATTCTTGTGTGAACTATTATTGGCAAGATTTGTAACTGATCCACAGAGCTTCAGCTGTCACCGAATCCCAACTGTTAATTAACAGAAAAACATTCCAGTTCTTTTCCCTGCACAATAGCCAACTATCAACAGGCTCTTCTAGCAAATGTTATTTCTTCCCTGGAGTTCTAATGTCTCTGAATCCAGAGGTGGAGGGTGGGTGATAATTTTGGATGGAATGCTCTGGGACTAATCTGAGAGAGAAGTAAAGAACCAGTAGTTACCTTAGGAAAGTTACTCAAATTCCTAGAAAAACTTTCACTTGGGTTGGCTGTCATGGTGTGAATTAAAAGGTCACATTAGAGGTTAAACTAGGAAATTAAATCAAGAAAGCAGATTATTCTAATGCCTGACATAACTTTGTAAAAGAAGCAGGATTACCAGTACTTAGTCAAATATAAATCATACAAAGAGAATAGGAAAAAAATTATTTCATCAAATGCCCCTCATGGAAGAAAATTGTGTCAACTTGCACCTTTAATTTTTCCACCTTAATTCTGTTACTGTATGAAACTCGTTACCAGTTTCTAGCTATGCACACAGTGACTGATGCCTAGTGACAAGTTGTTTTTGTTTTTCTGTTTGGAAAGCATATTCCCTTCCTCCCTAAATGATTATCTGTGAATTAACCTTTTCCCTAACTGAAATATTTGCCAGTGATAGAACACAAAAAAATGGAAATGTTTAACTAATTTAGGTACTTTGGGTGGGAGATAAATTCTTTCAGGCCATGAGGGTATCACTGATTAAATTACTAGGCCAGATCACTAAATGGGGCCCTAATGACCTAAAAGAGTTAATGCCCTATTGAAAATGTCTACCTTAGACCCAGCTTTATTCACTTGGGAGTCTCCAATCTATTAATGATAGTATTAATAACAATGGAAAATAACCCCATTTTGCTATAGATATTCTGAAAATTACATTAGAATCAATTTTTTTCTGTAACAGTGGGTGGAAACTGATGTTCTTTCCAATCACAATTCCAAATGTTGTAACTACTTTTTAAAAATCACAGTTTCTAGGTGCCATACAAGTTCTTGAATAATGAATAAGGCAAAAGCCTCTAACTATTCTTTTAAATCATCATAAAGTAATTTAATTGTATTCATAGAAAAATCTAGTAATAGTAGCTGAGTCAAAATATGGGAAAGGAAAAAATTAATTTGACAGTGACTAGAAAGTTGTCTTTCCTAACTTCTTTTCCCAGTTAATTTTTAAATAAGAATAGGAATGTCCTCTTGGGGGGGAGGGGGGATCAGACACCCAAATGAAATGCTGCTTTATTTTTTTAAAAAGAGGGTAGCTAACTTTTGTATATATTTATTGTCATTGTGGCCAGTCATTGTACAACTTTGTCCAATGGCCGGGGTTTGAGGGAGCGGGGTGAGTGCTACCACAATTTCTATTGTGAAACTGATGCCTAAATAGTTCAGTTCTCTTAGACTTTAAATTTAAGTTACTAAGCCATAAAAATTAAATAAATTCCAAAAGTTGTTATGGTTCAACCATTTCCCCCTTCCCCTATCCTGTTTGGTCACCAAGAATAGACAAGTATATTAGCTACATGCTAATTTAGATTGGGTACCAATTAGTAGCACCCAATTTTCAATAGTCATCCTTCATTTCAACATAATAAAGTCTAATCTACTTGGTCTAATGTTGGTATTCATAATCGTGTCTCAGTCTGTCTTTCTAATCTTATTTCTGACTAATCTTTTATATGTAAGTCTTCTACTTTTTTTAATTAAAGTTTATTTATTTATTTTTAGTTTTCAACACTCATTTCCACAAAATTTTGAGTTCCAAATTTTCTCCCCATCCCTCCCCTCTTCCCACCTCAAAATGCTGTGCATTCTGATTACCCCTTCCCCCAATCTGCCTTCCCTTCTATCACACCCCTCCCTTCCCTTATCCCATCTTCTCTCATTTCTTGTAGGGCAAGATAGATTTCTATACCACATTACCTGTATTTCTTATTTCCCAGTTGCATGCAAAATCAATTCTCAACATTCGTTCCTAAAACTTTGAGTTCCAACTTCTCTCTCTTCCTCCCTCCCCGCCCATCCCCACTGAGAAGGCAAGTAATTCAATATAGGCTATATATGTGTAGTTTTGCAAAAGACTTCCATAATAGTCATGTTGTACAAGACTAACTATATTTCCCTCCATCCTATCTTGCCCCTCTATTTATTCTGTTCTCTCTTTTGATCTTGTCCCTCCCCAAAAGTACTTACTTCTAATTACTCCCTCCTCCCATTTGCTCTCTCTTCTATCATCCCCCCCACTTATCCCCTTCTTCTCTACTTTCTTATAGTGTAATATGCATTTTCATACCAAATTGAATGTGCATGTTATCCCCTCCTTAAGCCAAATGTGATGAGAGTAAGCTTCACTTTCTCTCTCTTACCTCCACCCTTTTCCCCTCCATTGAAAAAGCTTTTCCTTCCCTCTTTTATAAGAGATAATTTGTCCATTCCATTTCTCTCTTTCTTCTCCCAATATATTCCCCCTTAATTCCTATTCAACTCATCCTGTACTCTCTGTCTATGTTTGTGTGTGTGTGTGTATAATCCCTCCAACTACCCAAATACTGAGAAAAGTTTCAAGAATTACAAATATTATCTTTCCATGTAGGAATGTAAACAGTTCAACTTTAGTAAGTCCCTTATGATTTCTCTTTCCTGTTTACCTTTTCATGTTTCTCTTGATTCCTGTGTTTGAAAGTCACATTTTCTATTCAGCTTTGGTCTTTTCATCAAGAATGCTTGAAAGTCCTCTGTTTCATTGAATGACAATTTATTTCCCTGAAGTATTATACTCAGTTTTGCTAGGTAGGTGATTCTTGGTTTTAATCCTAGTTCCTTTGACTTCTGGAATATCATATTCCAAACCCTTTGGTCTCTTAATGGAGAAGCTGCTAGATCTCGTGTTAACCTGATTGTATTTCCACAATACTAGAATTGTTTCCTTCTAGCTGCTTCAATATTTTCTCCTTGACCTCTTATTTGGCTACAGTATTCCTTGGAGTTTATCTTTTTGAATCTCTTTCAGGAGGTTATCGGTGGATTCTTTCAATATTTATTTTACCCTCTGGTTCTAGAATGTCAGGGCAGTTTTCCTTGATAATTTCGTGAAAGATTATTTCTAGGCTGTTTTTTTGATCGTGGCTTTCAGGTAGTCCTATACTGTTAAAATTGTCTCTCCTGGATCTATTTTCCAGGTCAATTGCTTTTCCAATGAGATATTTTACATTGTCTTCTATTTTTTTATTCTTGTGGTTTTGTTTTATAATTTCTTGGTTTCTCATAAAGTCATTAGCCTGCATTTGCTCCATTCTAATTTTTAAAGAACTATTTTCTTCAGTGAGTTTTTGAACCTCCTTTTCCATTTGGCTAATTCTGCTTTTTAAAGTATTCTTCTTCTCATTGACTTTTTTGGACCTCTTTTTTCCAATTGAGTTAGCCTATTTTTAAAGGTGTTATTTTCTTCAGCATTTTTTTGGGTCTCCTTTAGCAAGCTGTTGACTTGCTTTTCATGATTTTCTTGCATTGCTCTTATTTCTCTTCCTAATTTTTCCTCCACTTCTCTTACTTGATTTTCAAAATCCTTTTTGAGCTCTTCTGTGGTCTTTCACTGTTGCATATTTATTTTGGAGGTTTTGGATACAGAAGTCTTGACTTTTATGTCTTCCTCTGATGGTAAGCATTGTTCTTCCTCATCCAAAAGGATGGAAGAAAATACTTGTTTTCCAAGAAAGTAGCCTTTTATAGTCTTATTTTTTCCCTTTTTTGCACATTTTCCCAGCCAGTTACTTGACTTTTGAGTCCTTTGTCAAGAGGAGGGTATACTCTGGGGACCTATAAGTTCTCAGTTCCTACAAGGTGGCACAGTCAAAATGGCACAAGCCTGTGCTCTGGTCTGGGAGGTACCACAAGCTTTTCTGTGTAAGATCTTTGAAGCTGTTTTTGGCATTTGTGAATTGAGCAATCTGGCAACTACAGCTGCTGCTGTTGCCAGGGATTTTGCCCCTGAGGCTGCTGAACTCTGAGACCTGTGTGATAGACCTTTTCTTCCCAGAATCTGTGAGTGAGGTTCCCTCTCCACAACTGCCTCCAGCTCCACCACGCCAGCATGCTCCTCCTCACCACAGGGCCACCACTCAGGGCTTAGATCCAGATCAGCTGCTTGATTCCCCAGGGCCTTTAGGTGGAGGGCTCCTAAAATGGAAGCTGTGCAGCAGCTACTACTGCTGCCCTGGGACTGCTGGGGCCAGACTGCATTCCCTTCTCCCCGAAATGAAAGTGCTTTCTCACTGATCTTTGAAGCTGTTTTTGGCATTTGTGGGTTGAGTAATCTGGGAACTGCAGCTGCTGCCAGGGATTCTGCCCCTGAAGACTGCTCATGCTGCATGGCTAAGGCTGTGCTGTGCTGTGAGGACTGTACTCAGCTCCAAGCCTGGTGCAATTCTTGTCCACCTTCCAGGCTGTCTTCGGCAGGAAATCTCTTTCACTCTGTCATTTTGTGGCTTCTGCTGCTCTAGAATTTGTTTAGGGTCATTTTTACAGGTATTTTATGGGCTACGGGGAGAGAGCTAGAGTAGATGTGTCTTTCTACTATACCATCTTGGCTTTGCCCCACTTAAATCTTCCAGTTCAAGCATCTGATCCATTCCTTTTTCCCAAAACTTATCTTCTATATTCTCACTTCCATGAATTTACTCATAGCTCTCACCTGGAATGATCTCTCTTCTTTTTTATCCCCCAATTATACATTATCACCTTCATGCCTTTGCTCAGAAAAATCCACCCTGCCCAGGACATCCTTCATTCTTCTTTCTGTCCATTTAATTCCTATCTGTTTTTCTTGGCCCAAGTCAATCCCACTTTCTCTGTGACACATTGCTTATTCTCCAGCCTAATGTAACTCTTTCCTCCTCTGATCTTGTTTTGTTGGGTAAGAAAGCCAAGGGATGAGCAAGCTTTTAATATAACAATAATTTATTGATGCCAAAGTGCTGTGAGCTAACCCTACCATAAAATCATTGCAGCATAGAACTGAATGAAATTCAAAGGAATAAATCTACCAACTCTGCACCAAGATTTGACCTGGGATCCATACTTAATGCCCCTCTGCTCTCTGCTGACATAAAAAAAAAAATCACAAGAATTTAATATCTTTGTAAGAGGTCAACTCTTTGTTACACTTGTGGGTTTGGAAATACCAGCTTATGCTACTTTAATAGCTGTGGTCCCTGGAAAAAGCACTATTGCTTCCTACATTTTGTGGTGGACTTTTTAAAGGGAAAGCCCAAAGATGAACTCTTAAGTTCAAGATAACATACTCAGAATGGTCTGTTGTTGTCAAAGTCTCAGAAGACATGGTTTCATATTTGATCAACTTAGTCATGCCACACAGGCATATCTCTACTTTGAAATTATATGTCATAGACCTCAATTATATTGGCAGGGTCCAGCCGTGGTTCTACTCTATAGTTCTGAACAAAAGCTTACAATTATAGTTATTTTTTTAAGTGAGGAGTAGTTTCAAACAGAGCTGTATCTTAAATATTCTTCTGTTTTTCTTGTAAATTTTCATCTTAGTCTGGATAGAGATGTTTGAAGCAAGTCTTGAGAATGAAAAATGTTTTCATGAATATATTGAAGCTTCCTGTTATGATTCACTGGGGCAGGGAGATGAGCCAGAGTTTTCAAAGACTTTGCCAGATAGACCCAAGCTCTGATAGGCCCTACCAAGCTGGAATAGTTTCAAGTAAGGACTTGCTAATAGATTGCATTTTTGCTAGCTGAGGACCTTAGCACCCAAGTCCAGACATTCTCATTACCAGATTGGCTGCAAGATGAAATTTTTTTTAGCCTCAGAAATTCTAGAAGTCTGTAGAGTTTGGAGGCATTGTGATCTGCTTTGGTGAAGAAAAGTATCCACATCACTGAAATTACAGAGCCTTGAAATATGATTTCCAGGGATATTTCCCCACAGGTAATTCAACAGGGTTCACTACTGGTATTGCATCGAGGATGATAAATTAAATGACAGTCAGAATTCTGGCAAACCTTGTTTAGACTCCATCAACAAACACCTCATGGCATCCTTATCCTTTACTATCCTTTGCACCTGACTTTTTATGGTGCATTAGTGTATTAAAGCATAGTGAAGACAGCTAAGATAAGTTTCCTGCCCACAAATTATTTAAACTCAGCACAATTAAGAACCCATTATCAGAAATAATAGGACTTGGAAATCTATGTATTTGAAATAAATAGCTTAGCACTGTGATTTCTGTAGCAGAATTTGTTGGTGGATCTAGAAACGCTTTGAAACATTTTGAAAAGTAGTCTGCTGTAATCAAGAAGGTCATTCCCTTAAATATCTCAGTAAAAAAATCAATATGTGTGGATACTTGACCAAGTCTCCCTGGTAACCTCCTGTGGAAAAGCATGTACCTTTGGGGGTTTTGCCAAGTAATTTTGCATGTAATACATACTTTTAATCTTTTAAATTTTAAAATCAATATTAAACCACAAAAGACATAGCCTTTAGCTGGTGCTTTTATGCAACAGTTCTAAGGTATGCTACATGTAGTGTGGCCAAGATAACAAGATAATCTTCTGTCAGAAGGAAAAGAATCATGATTCCCCTATAAACTATATGCTTTATGGATAGGCAACTTGTGTTTATGTCTTTCAAATGTCTTTTCTTTCTCAGGTAGCTATTCTTTTGACTACCTATTTCTCATTCAGTGAACCATTGTGGTAAGCAAGGGTATAACATGATTGGAATGGAGACATGAACCAGAGAGGTCTGATAAGATCAAAATGTATACAAAGAATAACCTAATGAAAATATACATATTGTGTATGAGCCAAAGGTGGGCTTATCGTCTATTCCAGTGGCCATTGCAGTGACACACAGGCTGCCTCATTTGTTCTCTGGAAATGGTGATACTAAGGCATGGTCACTTTTACATACAGAAGTAGAAAGAACATATGTGGCTTAGGATAGTAGCACTTTTAAGGCATGTAGACAAGTATCATGCGTTTTGGGGAAAATATTCTACATTCATGGTGACATAATTATCCTCAGTGAAGAGTCCCTCAGTGGTTCATTCTGCCAAAAGGTAATGACCATGCCATAGAAATTGTTTTTGGAATTTCTAGGCTTTTTCAGTGTAGAGACCAAGCTATAATTTGTTGCTGTGAGTGAGGGAGAGTGGGAAATAGGGTGAAAGTTACCAAACTTTTTAGTCTTTTCCAACCAGGCCAAACTTTTTGGTTTACATACAATTGGGGAACACAATTGGGGTGAAATTGAAAGCAGTTTCCACAGCAGCTTTTACACTGAAAGATGCAGCCCTCTTAAACCAATCTCCCATCTGGTAAGGTATGAGGAAAGTTATGAAACAAAAAGAGTTTCTGGTCAGTTGAGAGTTGAATTGAAACAGTCAAAGGACACATGGAAAAGAGAGACGTTCAAAGAGCAAATATGACATTAGCCTAGAAATGTGCCAACTTATGTAATCAACCTGGCTAAAAGGAAGAGATTCCTACCCATATTCATAATTAATAGCCGAAAAAATTAGGTGGAAAATCTATAGACCTTCTCTATTAGATGATGGACAAAGTGGTGAGGTATCCTTGAACGCAGCACCCAACCAAAAAACTATAACTAATACCCAGTGGACTACTGGAAGATCTATAGCTTCCCCTTATGGGATGCAAGGCTTACTAACCACAGTATCCTTCAGATAATAATGGAGCTAAAGTAGCTGATTGATAGAGGTGTAGCCCTTTCCTGAAGGAAGGAGCCTTATAAACCACTATATGATGTAGGAATCTTCAATAGTGTATGAAGTGGCTCCAGAGATAATCTGGATAAGTAAATACCAGCTATCACAGAGAAAAGATAGGTACCAGAGTACTGTCATACCTAATAGGAAACATATGCAATATGGTACACTTTGGGGAGCAGCTGGGGTATAGCATTCAGTGGAGAGGAGCAACACCATGAAATAAGCCAAAGACAGTGGCAAGTCTTTAACTTCAGAAGTGTGAATTGACCTTTCATTCATGTTCCCTGGTCACATGTATCCTCTGAATATGTGTCCCCCACATGGGCACCGTGACCACACACACACACATACACACATACACACACACATATATTTATATATACATCTACATAGTCCATATATTTTCCCTTTTCATATCCACTCTTCTCATTAAAAGTCTATGTATTTTGTGAGTGAAGGAACGCCAAGTACTATGCAGGATAAGGTCATTTTGTCATTACTTTAGTACTATGCACCTGACTGACTAGACAAAATAAATACATCAGTGGGGGCTCCTGAACTTTGGAAGGGATACAATTCTTAGAAAGGTATAAGAACTCAAATTAATTTTCTGGGAATCAGTGGATATGGGGACCTCAAGTCCTCCCTCAGTATTTTTGTTGTCGATTTATGCATCATTTATTCTGTAAAAAACTTGCTTCTTGATTAGTCACTTGGTGATAAACACAACTCTAGCATCTTAGGGTGAAGCATCATAGTATGTATGGTGTATTTATTATTGTTATCACAGGGAGGAAAGGAAGTTAGTTGATCTGTCAGAAGAGAAAGGCAGTATGTCCTGCAGACCATTCTGATGAGGGACCAGCCTGTTTTCTCCTTTGAAGCCACCACTGAGTGGTATGTAAAAGCAAGGTGATTCCGAGTCTTTGGGTTGGTGTTTCAGAATGGTCCATTTTACCCCAATCATAGTACATTAGTGTAGAAGGAAGGGAAAGCTAAAGAGCTCTGTAAGAATCTTTACGGTATAGTAGTATGGTTTCAGGAGTCATTTTGTTTCACTGTATTGTATGTGTTCTTGGGGAAATCACGTAGGCCAAGTTGTGCTGCAGGCTACCAAGAATACCTTAGGGCTGGAAAAGTGATGAATCTTTGTAACAAACCCTACAATGACTTTACCATTGACAAGACTTGTGACTTTTTGACTCTTGGGCATTCCTATGTCAGAGGTCAATAAGACTGGCGGTCAAAGGTCACAGGACGCTGACAACTGGAACATACTACCATAGATTCAAAAGTCAGTTCCAGATGGACCTTCTGGTGAGTGTCCTCTTGATGAGGAGTCTAGCATCATCTCACCCCATTCATTCAGTGAAGTAGTTCAGCGGTGGTTGTTGTCTTTTATGGCACATAAACATGGTAGATATTGAGTAGCCCCAGAAAGACTTGAAGCTCTTTATTTTTGGAGTGGTTAGGTACATCATCCACTATGCATATCTTTCTGGATTGTTTTGTTTCATTAATTATACATTTATATTTTCTCCTTGATTAATAATAAGAATAATGACAGCTAATATTTTTAAGTTTTTTTAAAGTGCATTACTTATATTGTGCCTTTTGATCTTCATGACAAACCTGTGAGGTACATACCTCACACAGAAAGGAACTTGAAGAGAAAGGAATTGAGACTCAGAGAGGTTAAATGACTTACCCAGGGTCTCACAGCTAGGAGCAGCAGTGAAACTCAGGGCTTCTGGTTTCCAAGTCTAGTGCTTGATCTACTATACCACCTCACTTATTAGAGTGGAAGCTCCTTGGAGACAGGGACTGCAATTTATATATTGTCTCCCATAGCAGGAAATACAGTGCCTTGTATATACTAGGTACTCATTAAGTATTTGTTGGTGGATTAATTGGTCGCCATATCTATTGCAGGTGTAGAAACTGCATGTTTTTCACCATTTTTTTAACAGTGAAAGTTTTAATAGTGTTTGCTATTTTGTTCACCATTTACATACATTCCACCAGCGAAAAATTCCTAACTAAACAACAGATCTGGAAACTTCTCTGCAACATTATAATTGACACAAATATGCTGATGAGATACTGATCTTTTTTAAAGAAACTAATGCTCATGTCCTTATTTTCTCCCCAAACTTCAGTTCCACTTTTGCTTAGTCATAGGATTGGTAGGGGAGGAACGTACCCATAAAATTGATGTCAGGTTCATTGGGGTGGCTCTAAATTCTAGAAGGGTATGTTTAATTAGTGCAGCTGTAGGCAGGTTAGATGAACCCCTGGTCAGCTAAAGCAAGGATTGATTTTTTTCTTCCTTTTTTTGAGAAGAAAGCCTTTTTTTTTTCCTAAAGCACATAACAATTAGTACTATGTCTATGGTAGTTAGTAATGATTTGGAGGATAACCCACTCAAACTTTTAATGAGTTGCATCTAGCAGAGGAGTCAAGAGGCTGCACTGAAAGAATCTGTTTAATGAAAGTTCTTAGTCTGTCTTATAAAAGTTACACCACTTAAAAAGCACAGTAAAGAATGAACAACTCTGTAAAAGAATTGGCAGCTCATCACCTTTTTCAATGCAGTAGTCAGCTCTGTAAGTATGGTGGCTTCAACTGGGCATTGAAAGAAGAGGATTCTTCCCCAATTCTAATGTGTCAGCACTGGCTACAAGGTGATTTTGTCCCAGTGTTAGAGAAATGATGATCACAAGAGATACTGGTCAGGAAGGGATGATGTTAAGTGATTTTAGATTTTGAATGTGTCAAAGAATTATGTTGCAGGTTGGGACCATAAAAAAGGTTTGAAGTTCTGGGGAAACTCACACCCAGGGGAGGGATCCTAGAGTCTCTAACAGCAGTAATAATAAGATGAGGGTAGGCAGGTCTGGGACTGAAATCTAGATTTTTTTTATTACCAATTTATTATATTTTCTAGCACACCTCAATGTCTTTTACAGAATAGAATTTCCATAATATTAGAGTTTGGATGTAAGAGAAACCAAGAAAGATCTCTGCCTAAATTCACCCCTAAGCTCCTTGGAGGTAGAATATGGTGATATTACAGTGTGCCCTGGAGGGTCCGTACAGCCCAGTCTAAACTAGCTATGAGGCAAATTGATCTTAGGCTTTGAGTTTATTAATGGAGGAGCCTACCTCATTATAATCCCTGTGACTCAGAGTCCACATTGTAAGACTGCATTGTAGTCAAACTCCAGTGTATTAATAAATTTAACAGCAGCATTAAAGTAGGACCACCTTTTAATATTTACCACCTAATTTGTTTTGTATTTCCTCGTGTTTTTTGTTTCATTAGCTTTGTTGGTGATTGTATTGCAAAATATACAGTAAAGTGTATTAGACAAATGACTGTGTTTGAAGACCACCTGCCGAGAGTCCGTAACTTTTAGAACCATTTTTTAATTTCCTTTAGGAATAGTGTATTTTGACATTATTTCAAGACCACCTGCTTATTTTTCTTCAAATACTACTTAATGTTATAATAGAAACATTATAAAGATCACAAAATGCATTAGGTGCTAAAATAGTCTTTTGGGGCATAAGTTCAAAATATTTGGGTTCAAGATACCTTCCTAATAACACTCCCTTGGCAAGTCTCTGTCTCACCTGTGTTTAAAGGCCTGACCATTTTTTGTTTAGTCTGTGTTATTACTGTATCTTTTCATTCCATTCTGTTTTATTCAAAAGGTATGTTTTAAGTGGCTCCTATGTTCTACCAGGGATGGGAAACCTCTGGCCTCAAACTGCAGGTTCTCTACCACTGTACCTAGGCACTATGTAAGGTTATGGGAGTACAAAGACAAAAATAAAAATAATTTGGGCCTCCCAGAACTTGCATTCTACAGTTTTGTCTTTGCCAAGATTAGACATATTATTGCATTGTTTTATTAACAGCTTACAAAAAATATGTGCCTTTAGAATGGTATGTTGATCTGAATTCTTATTATTTCAATAATTCCAGTATCCAAAGTTTTATCAGTATAGGAGGTCTTCGCTGCTAACCTAGAATGCTAGTGTGTAGATGACCTATATTCGTTGTAGCAGTTGAAAAATTTATCATGCTGCAGCCAACCTGGTGATGAGTCTTTCCAAACTTAACTAGGCTGTTGTTAAGACAATATCTATATGGCATAGCACCAGATCAGTACTCAAAGCCTTCCAATTCAGCATGCATTTATTCATCAATTACTGCATATGTATATGTATGTATGTATGTAATATGCTTTTCTATAGGGATACAAATTCTATGGCAATAGAGATACAAAGACCAAAAAAGAAAAAAACCTCACCAACCCAGCCCTGGGAAATATGCCCCAAAAGTGTTGTAACAAACAATAAATATATGAGCCCAAAGCTCGGAATCACCTTGCTTACATATACCACCCAATGGTAGCCTCAAAGCAGAACAGTCTTGTCCTTCATCAGAATGGTCTGCAGTATGTACAACTTTTCTCTTCTGAGAGATCAACTAACTTCCTTTCATCCTTGTGATAACAACAATAAATATACCATATATACTATGAATGACTCAAAAATTCTCATTTTACCACAGTACGTAAATGGGGGAAAAACTGGAAGAAGCTAACGGTTCTGCAATGAGGGAATAGTTAAAGAAATTGTAGTACATTAATGTAACTCAATTCTGTGATGCTTGACTGGCAAACCTGAGGGATGCAAAGAACCTCAGAACCTCTGTAAAATAATGCAGAGTGAAAAAGGACTTGGGAAAAAGCACTCCTTCCTTTACTACGACCACATAATATTAAAAGTGCATGAGAATGAATGGAAAACAAAGAATGCTGATGGGGACTTAAAGGGAGTAACTGAAAAGTTGTTGTGGTTCCTCATGCATTGAAATTAATTAATTTAATTGTAAATATTTACCAGACAAGTTTACTTGGCTGTCTTGGTATGCAATATTGTTTTTAATAAAGCATTTCATATAGATGGGCAGGCTTTGCTTTGGGATCTTTTTAAGCGCTATACAGTTTAACAAAAACAAAGTAGCCCAAGTCACTTCTCAAAATTCTGGGCCCAGGTGGTTGACTAACTTCAGAATCTGCAAGAATTAGATGGACCAGTGTACCAGTTCTGTGAGTTGTCCAACTAAATGCATTTCACAATCTAATCTAACAGTAGGCAGTATGGTACAATGATAAGAGGTCCTGGGTTCAGATTTGGGCTGTGCTATTTCAATTACTTAAGCTTTCTCAGGATCCATTTTCTAATCTGTAAAATGGCAGGATTTGGCTACATGTCCTCTAAGATTAAGATCCCCTTTGAGGTCTAAACCCAATTGATTGGCAGCAGTATAAAGTAGCCTTCTAAGTCCATGAAGTGGCCCTAGAAATCATGCCCATCCAGCAGTCTGGCTTTCCATCCTGGCTACTTACCATCTGTCTGCCATACAGGTGTCTTTGTGATTAAATACTGTTTTTATGCTACTCTGTTTCCTGTGTTTTCATTTCATTTCTCCAGTTAGATCATAAGCCCTTTTAGGGCATAGGCTATGTCTTAAATTTCTCATATGTTTTAAAATATCTAGAACACAGTCGAACACATGAGGTACTTAGTAAATGCCTATTTTTCCTAATTTTAGTTTAAAAATTAAAATTAATTTCAATATCAAATTTGTACCCCCATTGCCATGAGAAATCTAAAATTTAGTATATTGGGGAGATATATATATATCTATATAAATATTGCTAGTGTTAAAACTTGGCAAGAAAAAGCATTTCCCACTGTTTTGCCAAGAACCCTGAAGTTGATCGTTTCTGTGATTTCTATGTATAGTAACTTGAATCTGAAAAATAGTAAAAGGTGAAATTGAAGAACTTAATACTAATTCCTTTGTCTTTTAAATACATGGTACATGGTAGTTGAAAATGAAACTTCAGCATCTAATGAAGTTATCTTAACACGGGAGCCAGCCAAGAAATTTAACTACATTCTGACCTTTTTCGTTATGCTAATGATTTTTTTTGAAAAATCTTGATAGTTTTGGCTATTTAAAAAAAAATCATGATGTACTATTTTTAAGACACGCTCTGCATATAAGCCCCACAAAGATGTAGTCCACTCCACAATCAAAAGGCCAATGTGCTCCTGAGGAAAGCAATGCAAGGAGTAAACGGCAAAGGGAAAAGATCATTGGAAAAGTCAGTGTTACAAGTGAAAAGTCTGTTACCAAGGTACAAGATTTTTAAAGAAGAAATTGAAAGAGAATAAAAATGTTCTTGACAAACTGTAAAAATAAAACTATTTAAAGCCGAGTAGAAATGGCAGAAAAGGTTAATATTATAAAGAGGGAAATTAAGCACGAAGAATGAGTTTATAAAAGAAAAGGGAAGGATAGTAGAAAATGAGGGAATAATTATAGGTACAACAGGGCATGAGTAGAGCCTTGAAGGTGAGGAGACAGATCTCACGGAGGACAGGAGTAGTGGGCTGCCTTCCAGTGGGCTGAAATAAGGACGAAGCATTATTTCTAACTATGGTGCTCTTGGAAAACAAAGGAGTGTTGGAGAAAGGGCACAATACCCTTCAGAAGGTGAAAAGTGCTGTTATTGGTCCTGTTTTCCTAGATGAAGACATTTGCTCTTTGGGTCAACTGTGAAGCTAAAATTCAATGCAGGGCTATTGGACTCAGTGGAGAATTCATGCTTGAGGGAAGGAAGGAAGGAAGGAAGGAAGGAAGGAAGGAAGGAAGGAAGGAAGGAAGGAAGGAAGGAAGGAAGGAAGGAAGGAAGGAAGGAAGGAAGGGAGGGAGGGAGGGAGGGAAGGAGGAAGGGAAGAAGGGAGGAAGGCTAACTTTTTTGTCTTTGGTAGTCACTTTTTAACATTTTGAATCCAAAACAATTTATCAAATTTTCTGCCTACATAGCCTTTAGTCATAAGGCAATAACTTCACATTTTAAATACATTACTGACTTTGCTTCTGTCTTTTATAGGGAAATGAATAAAAAAATTATGAAAAGGCACACTTCTAAGGATAGAACAACAGTTTTAAGTTTCCTTATTAGAACTCTTCCATGGCATTGCCTGAAATATTCAAATCCTAAGACTAAATTTATCCAGAAAGATTATGATAGTAAAAGTAAAGTAGAAGTGTACCCACTGACTCATTAATGTTACCTGAGTCCATTTCCTATTTTGTGAAATGGAGAAAATCATCTCCAGGCTTCTTGGAGAGGGAAAAAGATGCTACAAAAATGTTTTAAACATTTATAGTCTTACGTCCTTCACCTCAAAAAAAAAAAAAGTGAAACCATAAGTAGGCTTTGTGGCATATTGGAAAAATCTTGGGATTTCTAACTTGGGAGTCAGAGAGCCTGGTTTCAAATCCCAGCTCTATCACCATCCCCTGTGTGACCTTTGTCAAGTCACTTCAAGTCTTTGGGCCAGATTCCTCATGTGTAAAATGAGAGGCTTGGATGAAATGAATTCCAAGAGCCTTTCCAGCTCTCCCTCCATGATTCTGTTTCTTTCTCTAGACTTAATAGGTACTTAATAAATGTTTGTTGAATTGAATTCTTAAAAACTTTTATTAATCTTCACAATTCTCATTCCCATTTTCTAAAAGTAGTTGACTCCCCCAGTTTATTGGTAAAGTCAACTGAAGTCTACAAGATAGATTTTTCCCTTCAATAATTCCTCCTTCCTAAGAAAGAGAAACAGAAACAAAAAATACAGGGAGAGAGATTTTTTTTTTTATCATTCTATGTTTCTGTCCTATCTCCCCAAACAAATTTGAATTCCTTCCAAGGCAACGATATATTCTGTTGTTGTTCAGACATTTTTCAGTTGTGTCTGACTCTTTGTGACCTCATTTGGGGTTTTCTTGGAAAGGATACTAGAGTGATTTGCCATTTCCTTCTCTAGCTCATTTTACAGATGAGGAAACTAAGGTAAGTAGGGTTAAGTGACTTGCCTAGGGTCACATGGCTAGTAAATATCTGAAGCCAGATTTGAACTCAGGGAGATGAGTCTTCCTGACTCCAGGTCTGGTACCATATGCGCTATGACACTACCTACCTGCCCTTAGGGATATATTCTACTTCTCTGTATCTTCATATGTATTACTCCTATCCTTAGGAGGTCCTTTCACTAGGAGAGCAGTAAATCTTTGTTTATAAAGTTAATGATAATTTGGAGATAGTTCAATATAAGTTCAGTAGATTATGACTTTAGAGTATTAGCAAATGGATGCAAAAGAAATGGTTAGCATGAAAAATAAAATCCAAAGACAACTTGATATATAAGATGTAATTATTAACAAGTTGTCTACAAAGCAGATTTGTGCAAATTATATCATATTTTTCCTTGACTTTGATTACACAATTTGAGAATTTTCAAAAATATTTGACCCCAAAACATTATAAAATCACACTTAAGAATGTAGTAAGATTTTCAAAGATCTATTTTAAATGCCAAATTATCATTTCTAACTAATAATAAAGTAATACACAAAAGCCAAAGAGGCATTATGACCTCATCCGTCTGTAGATGTGCTTTTTGATGCAGATGGAAATTTCAGAAATTTGGGTGCTAGCTAGTAAAGTGATAGTATAGTGAACTAGGTGGGGAGACATCCTTCCTACTTTAATAAATTTGGTAATTTTTTAATCCATGTCATCAGCCTTAAATTTTCTAATTTTAAAAAATTAGGGGACTTGTTTTATGGTTTTTCTGTAGTCTAATCATTGCTTACACTTAGGTAGCCTCTTTCTAAACAGGGTACCTGTTAGTCTTTGTCTGGATTTTGATTAGATCATTATTAGGGATCTTTGGACAAAAAATGACTCTTCAGCCCTGGCAATGGAAACTAGACATTTTTCGTACCCATAGTCATCACTGCACAAAAAGTTAAACTTTAGGTCAACAAGAGAAGGAGCCAACCTCAAGGCATAGCAGATAGTAGGTGCTTAATAAATGTATATTGATTTGACTTGAGCCACAAAATCCATGGCTATTGCCATTTTTTACCATTCATTTTTAAACTGCCCACTATGTGCATGCCAAATATTGTACCAGACATTAAAGGAAATGATAGATCACTAAGTCATAGAGATTAGTGTTTGTCACAAGGGACAAGATGATCTGAGGTCCATAAAGAATTTCATAAATCTGAGTTTTAAGGTAACATATGCTAGATCTGTTTCTTGACTGACAAATGTAATAAATTCTTATTTCTCTAATTGCTGTATATCAAAGGATAAAAGTATCAGGTGAGTAATCATAATAATGAAAACTAGCATCATTTAATGCTTGAAGGTTTATAAAGTGCTTTCCAAATATCTCATTTTATCCTCATAACAATCCTGACAGGTAGGTGCTATTGTTGTCCCTATTATACAGATGAGGAAACAGAGACAAAGAGGTTAAATAACTTGCCCACAGTCTTGGAACTATCCAATATCTAAGGCCAGATTTGAACTTGGGTCTTCCTGACTCCAGGTCTTGAAAGAGGTTGAATTTAGGACAGTGAATTTGTGGTTTAAGAAGTAGGAAGGTGTGTGAATAGTATAAAAGAGTCAAATATGACATCACGCTTCTAACTTGAGTTGACAAGAAAGATAAGAGAGTTAAAAACTCTTCAGTAAAATAGGTAAGAAAGAGAATTGAGTCTTATAAGCAGTGGAGTGGGGTTCAGGACACTAGGCTTCTGGTTCCTTTTCTGCTATTACCTTGCTGTATGGTCTTGGGCAAGTATCTGGGCATCAGTTTCCAAAGCTACAAACTGAAATTATGGATTAACTGCTGAAATCCTTGAAGCTTTAACATTCTGCTTGTCTGTGAGGCTCATATCCGTATTAAAACAATTGGCACGATTTTCAAGAGGTTATAGAGACCATTGGAGTTGTGTATGAATTCTTAGGACTGGAGATTTTTAAATTGCCATGAAAGGAGCTTAAGCTCAAACGAGAGCAGATAATGTACAGACCAGATTACATTTTGCCCTCCAATAATGAATAGGAAACAGGGCACTGTGATAAGCAAGGGATGATGATCAATATTTGGAATACTGAGATAGGAAAGGAGGTAATTAGGACCATTATAGACACAGTTAACACAGATAATGTAATTTGGAAAATTATACATTTGGATATTATGAGGATTTTTTTCTAAGCTAATGGATTTGCTATGATATCTGTTAAAGCACATGAGACTTTTTGCCTCTAGGGAGTCTACTAAAAAAAAAATCAAATATACAAATTTTTCAGTAAGTATAATCTAAAATGGAAAACCAAAGGGAGAGTTGTTGGTGAAGAAAATACTGTTGTGGCTTCCTGCTTGGCGTTTATAATAATTTTTCATTCAAAGAGTCTTAAAGCACTCTATCTATTAATTTCACATCACAACTCCCCATGAAACAAGTCAAGCATTTTTATTGTGTTTGCCCAAGTTCATTGCACACAATAAGACAAGGCAGAATTGGAAATGAAACCTGGGCATTTTGATTCATTCCCAGCCTTGCACTGCTTCACTCTGTGACCCTGAGAAAGTCATGCAATCTTTTGGACCCTTGGTTTTTTCTGTTGGGCAGAAAGGCTGTAATAACACTTTTCTTCTCTCATGTGTGTGTGGGTGTTTTAAAACATAATTATTTTTATCAGGTTTCTTGAGATCCTCTGCATAGTATTGAAATGTGTGAATTAATATGTTAATATTAATTTATAACAAAAATATGTTAATCATGAAGCTGTAGCTGGAAGGGTACACTTCCCATGCTTTTGGCTAAACGAACACCTTCCCTAAAATCATTCCTTTTTTTTTTAATAAGGATGTATTGGTAGCACTTTCATCAATAATGGAAGATCCAATTACTTCTCTTCTGGATTAAGGCATTCTTTTATTGGGAGATTTTAATGCTGGAGTGGGAAGTTCAAACATTGCCGATGAAATCCCAGACTAATTAAATGATTATAGCCTAAAGGGAAGGGCAACTAAGATGCTGCTATTAATCTTCCTAAGAATAACCTGTATATATGGTTGCATAAATGGATATACCTTGATTTTAAAAGTATAAGAAATAATCAGATGCATTTCACTTTCATTTTTTATTAAAAAGTAGCACACTTAGTACTTTCACACCATTTTAGGCAGAGGGTAATTCCATTTAAGAATATCAGAATGGATCAAATAAAATGAATTCTGCTAGGTAAACCCTCCTCCTCATGTTTTAGACATGGTACAATGGTGGTGTGTTAGATGAATTAAATACTTAGTTCTGTTTTGAACATTATAATGAAACCCTTACATGGTTGCCCAGCTAAAGAGCTATGAAGGGTGGAAAATAAATAGTAAAACTCAAATTTTATACACAATTGTACAAAAAATGAAAATCAAAGTTTGGAGCAGAGGGATAGGAGTGCTATACCATTAAAGGATGAAATGGCTTTATGGAGACTTGGCTTGTAGGCCAAAGTTGTCTCTGCTCCTCTTGTCTTATCCCTGAACCCAATTTTCAAATAACTGTACAAGTGGCAGAATTTATCTAGATTTGTGGCCAGGATATGGCAACAGTGGGAATCATTGCAAGGCAGGTAATCCTTTCTTTCTTCCTGCTGCATTCATCCTTTCTGAGCCTAAGAATCACCCTGAAAGGAGAACTGGATACAGAGAGGACAAGGAAAGGTTAGGGGGCTTGATCAGTTTGGATAAGTACTTGACTATATCCAAGGGACTTCATTCAATAATCTGGAAAGATGGTTTAGATGCCTCTATTATAATATTAAATATTGATCCTCTATTACTGTCCCTAAAAAGGAGAGCTATTTTTAGACTTGATCCAAAGAACTTTGGGAGAATAGGGGAGAGAGGAAGGGGTTTGGTACCATATTTTTCTTTCCTCCATTGGTCATGTTGTATTTTTTTAATCACCAAGTGGAATTGCTAAACACTATCTTGATAAGATCCCAGAAGGATCACCAAAGGACCTGAAATTGGGAGGTCTCCCGGCACAGCAGTTATATACACCTACCCTGTTTAGTTAGAAGTTTTGCATAAGGGCCAAGTTCTTGATGGGACTCAATGACTTTTTATCCCTTAACTCTTGTCTCTCTATGGAACAGCATTAATTCTCCATTTAGGGCAGGGGATTCCTCATCTGTGGTCTGTGAACTTGGTTTATTTTGTTTAATTTGATAACTACATTTCAGTATAATTAGTTTCTTTTGTAATTCTAGATACTTTACTTTATGCATTTAAGACCACTGCTCTAAGAAGGGTCCATAGACTTCACTAGACTACCAAAAAAGGCCCATGACACAAAAAAGTTTAAGAACCCCTCCCAATCCCCCTCACCCCTGATTTAGGGATATACGGATTTAGCCAATCAGAAATAATCATTTAAACCCTGCCCTGTGGCAAGCGCCTATGCGTCCTTGAATTTGCTGGGTTTCCCCGAGTCTAGTCACATGACCTGGCATTAATGGTGTTAATTCTCTATAGAGTCAAACATGTATAACTGCACACAGTTCCTTTAATCTTGGCAGAACATCAACAAACACATCAATGGTATCTAGTAAAGTGGTGCAGTGGATAGAGCACCTAATCTGGTCAGGAAGACCCAACATCATGAATTCAAATCTAGCTTCACACACTAGCTGTGTGATCCTGAGAAAGTCACTTAACCCTATTTGCCTCAGTTTCCTCATCTGTAAAATGAACTGGAGAAGGAAATGGCAAACTACTCCAGTATGTTTGTCAAGAAAACCCCAAATCAAAACCACTTGGTACCAGCTAAGAAACAGAAGGATAGACCAGTGGAATAAGTTAGGTACTCAAGACACAGTAGTCAATGAATATCACAATCTACTGTTTGATAAACCCAAGGACCCCAGCTTCTGGGTTAATAACTCACTGTTGACAAAAACTGCTGGCAAAACTAGATAACCATGTGGCAGAAACTGGGCATAGACCAATGCCTGACATTATACACAAAAATAAAGTTCAAATGGATACTTATCTAAGTATAAAGACTGATAATATAAACAAATTAAGGGAGCAAGGAATAGTGTATTTGTCAGATTTATGGAGAATGGAGAAATTTATGACCAAACAAGAGATAGAGAACGTTATGAAGTTCAAAATGTGTAATCTTTATTACATTAAATTGAAAAGGTTTTGCACAAACAAACCCAATGCAACCAAGATTAGGAGGGAAGCAGAAAACTGGGAAATAATTTTTGCAACTAATGTCTGTGATAAAGACCTCGTTTCTAAAATATATAAAGAACTGAGTCAAATGTACAAGAATACAAGTCATTCCCCAACTGATAAATGATCAAAGGATATGGACAGCCAGTTTTCAGAGGAAGAAATTGAAGCTATCTATAATCATATGAAAAAATGCTCTAAATCATTATTGATTAGAAAGATGCAAATCAAAACAACTTTGAGGTACCACATCACACCTACCAGACTGGCTGACATGACAAAACAGGAAGATGATAAATGTTGGAGAAGATGTAGTAGAGTTGGAATACTAATTCATTGTTAGTGGAGTTGTGAGGTAAACCAACCATTCTGGAGAGCATTTTGGAACTATGCCCAAAGGGCTACAAAAATGTGCATACCCTTTGACCCAGCAATATCGCTTCTTGGACTGTATCCCAAATAAATCATAAAAATGGGAAAGGGTCCCAGGTGTACCAGAATATTTATAGCAGCTCTCTTTGTGATGGCCAAGAAATGAAAATCGAGGTGATGCCCATCAATTGGGGAATGTCTATACAAGTTGTAGTATATGAATGTAATAGAATACTATTGTGCTATAAGAAATGATGAATAGCAAGACTTCAGAGAGGCCTGGAAGGACTTATATGAACTGATGTTGAACCAGGAGATCATCGTACACAGTAACAACCACAGTGCGCAAGGAATTTTTTTCTAGTAAACTTAGCCCATCACAGCAAGGCATTCCCAATGGACTCTTGAGGCAAAATACCATCCACATCCAGAAAAAGAACTACAGAATTAGAATGCAGAATTATTTCTCTTGTGTTTTGTTATGTTTAGGTTTTTCTCATAGTCTCTCCCATTCATTTTAATTCTTTTATGCAGGATGACTAATGTGAAAATGTGTTTAATAAGAACGTATGTGTAGAACCCATATAAGATTACATGCCATCCCAGGGAGGGAGGGGGAGAAAAATCTAAGACTTATGGAAATTATTGTAGAAAACTGAAAACTAATAAATTAGTAATAATAATAATAAAAGAAAACCCCAAATGGAATAATGACAAATCAGAAACAACGAAAATGACTCAACAACAAAAATAAAACAACATATGGTAGAAACCAAGAAGCTACCAAGTCATTCTGCACTTGCTGCTCTCTTGGACCCAAAAATCTTCCAGATAGTACAGGATTAGATTTGAATACAGGAGTTCCACAAATAACAAAATTTGAGTTTGTTTAATTCTCTACTTAACCTGGACCCTCTCTAAGTAGGTACAGAACAATTTCCACTGAATATTTGATTCATAGTTCCAAGCAGGAATAGCCACCAGAAGAAGATTCATGAATTTTGCAAGAACTCTGGGCACACGAGAGAAAGGATTTGGGTTATTGGCTCCTGTGGTATAGAGATATGGGCTTGGACAAAGACAAAAACTGTCATAGCCGTTTTGTTGTGGTTTTTTTTTTTTAATCTTGACTGTAATGTCATTGGTAGAGACCTCTGGCCTCTTCTTACAGCAGCTAACTCATGGAGCAGGTAGACTGGACCCAACAGTTCACCTTGGCGTTGAGAAGCTATTCTGTACCAGCATCTCTCTCTAACTTTAACCATGAGACTTCTCTGATAACCAAATTTTGTCACTTTCCCTCTTGTTTCTCCACTGGAAGAATGCTTTACAACTCCATAAAGTGAAGAGAGGGACAAATAATACGAGAGTTGGGTTACATATTCTACATTTCAGTAGATTGTGAACTTGTTGAAGACAAGGTCTCTTTCATTTAGGGTTTTGTATCCCCAGTATCTTGCATGTAGTTGGCATTTAATAAGTGTTGAATTGAATTGTACATGCATTTTAAAGGGAGCTTCACATTGCTGCAAGGCAGACTCATTTGCTTTTCAAGGGAAAGTAGGATTTGGTAGAGGAGCAGCTGCCTACCATAGAAATGATTCCCTTTGATCAAGCCAGAAATATGAACCTTAGTCTTTAAGTGGATATCTTTGATAATAGAGATGTCATGCTGGAAAGCTAGGAGGTAACAGGACTGATAAAAAGTGTCATATAATAATTAATATCTTTAAGGGACCTTTCATGTCAAAGGACCAATATTTAATCCACAAACTAAAACTGCTACTTTGGTAGAGGAGAGAGAGCTAATACAGGTAGGCAGGGTTTGCAGCTGATATGAATTTATGTGTAGAATATTGATGTTCAGATCACAGATACAGAGCTGAAAAAGACCTGAAAAGCCCTCTACTCCAACGTTGTAATTTTACAGATGAGCAACTTGAGTCCAAAAGAAGTAAAATGACTTGCCCGAAGTGATAAAGGTAATAGATGTTAGACCATGGATTGGACCCAGGTCTCTCATTTAAGAGCCAAAAATTTTTCCACTGCACCAGATAGCTGGATGAGATTAGCTGATTCTATTATGTGTTATCTACAGTCAAGAGCGAAAACACATTTTATTTGCAGGGTGTCTGCATTTGCAGAAGGCTTCTAGGGTGCAATTTGGTTAATTGGTGTTTTAGTAACATTGTATTTTGACAGAGATTTCTATTTTGGTAGGAAAGCAGAAAAAAATGGAATTTGTGTTGACTATGCTAGAAATGAATTTAGAGTACTGAAATATCCTACTATGAAACTCATCCTTCTCGTATGTGGGTAAGATGCCCAAAGCTGTCTCTGCCCTAAATTGCAAAAGCCTGATGATGAAGGTGGGGAGGAATTTTTGAGTATGATAATCCATTACATTCTGTGTCTTTAGCCTGTAGGCTATACCGCCCCCTCCCCCCAAGTTTGCTCTTGGAATTTAACCCTAAACTTCTGTTAAATTTAATATAATCTTTGAATTCTATTGCATTTACATTCTCTTAGGAGCTTTTGTATAACAGAGAATGATGTCTTGAAATGACAGACAATATGTGATCTTAGCTGAATTTCAGTATGACCTTTAAATTTAGTTCACTTCCCATTAGTAGAACTTTCCTGGTATAGCTTTCAAGGTCCTGGAACTATTTGGTCCCTGTGACTTATTGCGTAGCTAACTTAAAAGCTAAGTAACAGCAAGTAATTAAATATGAGGGGTGAGTGAAAGAGTTGAGAATGACTTTGGGATTGTAAACCTAGAAGGATGGTGCCGTCTTCAAAATAAATGGGGGAGTCTGGAGGACAAACAAGTTTTTTAGGGTAACAGTCTTCTTATATTTACACCAATGGGAGCCGAAAAAAGCATCAAGGGTGAGAATGTAGAAGAAGGAGGAAATGTTCCAGGACAGAACTTTGAGGGACACCAACATGAAGAAATAGGAGATGCATGAAAAATCAGCAAAGGAGACTGAGAGGAAAGAGGAAAACCAAGAGAAGTGCAGCGTCACAATTGGATAGTGCATTGTATAGAACAGTTAGCTTCTTATTCTGTCAATTATGAGGGCATTACTCTTATAAAGAGTACATATCTGCATGCATCTCATAACTTCCTTATTAGATTATAAACTTCTTGAAGGTAAGAACTTTGTTTTTCTTCTTATGCTACATCCTAGCATATAGCACCTGTAGCATAGTAAGCCCTCACTATTTAATACTTGTGATCCTTAGTGCCTTGTGCATAGCAAGTACTTAATCAACAAGCATTTCTTTTTAAAATTTATTTATTTTGATTCTGTTATTAGTAAACACTAAATAAAATAGGCATTTACAAGTACTTAGCAGAACAGAAGAAAAGTATTAATATGAAACAAGGTGTGTATATATATATATACATACATATATTACTGTATAATAAAGTCAACCTGTAGGTTTCAGAGCTACCTTGCTTAACTGGCTCTCTGTTCCCTTATGTGCATTTTAAAAAGATATCTTAATGTTCCACTTTATTTTCTTTTGTCTTTCTCTTTTTTTGATACTCTATATTATACACTCTCTTCTCATCTCTCCCTTTGGGACTTAGTCAGTAAATATATATTAAGCTCTATGTGCCAGGCACTGTCCTAAACTCTTAGGATACAAAACAAGGCAAGAGATAATCCCTGCCCTCCACAAGCTCATAATCTATTTTCTCTTTGACCTGGGAACACTGCAATTTGGCTACAATATTCCTAGGAGTTTTCTTTTTGAGATCTCTTTCCAAGGAAGATCAGTAGATTCTTTCAATTTCTATTTTACCCTCTGGGTTTAGAATTTCAGGAGAGGTTTTTTGTTTGTTTGTTTGTTTTTATAATTTCTTGAAGGATGTTGTTTAGGCTATTTTTTTTTTATCATGGCTTTCAGGTAGGCCATTAATTTTTAAATTATCTCTCCTGGATCTGTTTCCCAGGTTATTGGTTTTTCCAATGAGATATTTCACACTGCCTTCTATTTTTCATTCCTTTGGTTCTATTTTATAATTTCTGGATTTCTCATAAAGTCATTAGCTTCCATTTGCTCCATTCCAAATTTTAAGGAATTATTTTCTTTAGTGAGCTTTTGGACCTCCTTTTCCATTTGACCAATTCTGCTATTTAAGGCTTTTTTCTCCTCAGCTTTTTGAATCTTTTTTGCCATTTGGGTTAGTTTTTTAAGGTGTTATTTTCTTCAATATTTTTGGGGTCTCCTTTAGCAAGCTATTGACTTGTTTTTCATGATTTTCTTACGTCACTTTTATTTATCTTCCTAATTTTTCCTCTACTTCTCTTACTTGATTTTCAAAGTCATGGCCTATGAACAATTCATATTTTTCTTGAAGGTTTTTCATGTAGGAGCTTTGACTTTATTGTTTTCTTCTGGTTGTATGTTTTGATCCTCTTTGACACCAAAGTTAGATTTTATAGTCTGAGTTTTTTTATGCTATTTACTCATCTTCCCAGTCAAATACTTGACTTTCTAACTTTCTGTTAAGGTAGCATTCTGCTTCTGGGGGTGGGTGGGGGGTGAGGGTGGGGGTGGGTGTAGCTTATGCCAGGCTTCAGGGGTTTTATATCAGCCACTGGATCCCCCACCATCTGTGGACACAGAGCTCTGGAACCAGCCTCTTTTGCTTCTGATGCTGTTGCTACTGCTACTGCCACCACTGCCACTGCCACTGCCACCACCACTACCACCCCCCACTGCCCCAGGGCTGGGGCTGACTCAGGTCAGACCAGGCACTCCTCTTTCACCCAGGTCCCACAGAATTTTCCCATTGACCTTCTATGCTGTCTTTGGTGTTGGTGATTTGAGAAGTCTGAAAACTGCCACAGCTGCCAGTGATTAATTCCCCTCCCCCTTCCCCCATACCCTTCTCCCAGCCTCCAGGCCTGCTCTGGCTGTGTTGTTGTGACCCACACCAGACTGTGCTCCATTTCCTGCCTGGTGCGATGTATACTTACTGTTGACTTTCCAGGTTGTCTTGGGCTGGAGATTCATTTTACTCTGTCATTTTGAGGGTTCTGTAGCTCTAGAATTTGTTTAGAGTCATTTTTACAGGTATTTGGAGGGCTTTGGGAAGGAACTAAAGCAAGTCCCTGCTTTTTCTCTGCCACCTTGGCTCCACCCCTCTGAAAATTCAAATTATAATCAAATGGGGTAATGGGGTCAACAAGCAAACAAATATGTGCAAACAATTTATTTACAAAATAAATAGTAAATAATTAAAAGGGGGAAGGCACTAGAATTAAGAGTTGTTGAGAAAGACTCCCTGTAAAAGCTGGGGTTTTAGGTGGGACTTAAAGGAAGCCAAGAAAGCCAGTAGGTGGAGATGAGGAGTAAGAGGATTCCAGGCATGGAGAACAAATGAGAAAATGCCTGTAGCTAAGAGATGTAATGTCTTGTTCACTGAACAGCAAGGATGCCAGGGTCACTAGAACAGAGTATATGTCTGGGGGTAAGGTATAAGAAGACAGGAAAGGCAGAAGGGGGCTGATTTATATAGGGTTTTGGATGCCAAACAGAGGGTTTTGTATTTGATTCTGAAGGTGACAGGAAACCACTGGAGTTTGAGTATGGAGGTGATGTGGTTGGATCTGCACTTTAGGAAAATCACTTTTGTGATTTTGAATGAAAAATGAATTGGAGGTGGGGGGAGAAAGTTGAAGCAGGTAGACCCACCAGAATGAAAGGGAAAGCCAAATCCTTGGAGGAAATTTAAATAGTCAAAAAAATAAATTTCCATATTGGTCATGTCCAACAGTATATCTCTTAATCTGTATCTTGAGTCAACTACAATTCTTCAGTTGTATCTGCTTGATTATTACTAATCTAGAATGATGAATTGTCATTATGTTGATCAGGAATCTTAAGTCTTAACAATTGTTTTCCTTTCCTTTTTTGTTATTGTACACATTGTTCTCTGGATTCTATTCCTTCATTCTGCATCAGTTAAAACAATGCCTTCCCAGGTTTCTCTGAAACCATCACTTTCATCATTTCCCAATTTAGTGACTTTTTTGGTCAGAACTTTACATTGCTTTCCAAAATGTCTGTACTAATTTACAGCTCCACTAATAGTGAATTAGTATGCCTGTTTTCTTATAGCTACTCCAATATTTGTCATTTTTCTATTTGCCGTTTTCATGGTATGGGGTGGAAATTCAATTATTTACATTTGCATCTCTAATTATCAGTGATTTGGAGAGCACTTTTTCATATGGTCATTGATAGCTTGGATTTATTCTTTAAAAACTCCTTTGCACCATTTGTATATTGGGGGATGGCTCTTGTTCTTTTAACTTTAAATTCATTCTTTATATATATATATATATATATATATATATATATATATATATATATATATATATATATATGTGTGTGTGTGTGTGTGTGTGTGTGTACATATATACACATATGTATATATGTATACATATACATATATATGAAAAGATTATTTTCCAATGATTCTGTTCTTGTTTTATATGCATTGATTTTGTTTATGCAAAAACTTTTAAATTGAATAATGTAATCAGAATTGTATATTTTATCTTCTGTTGTGATCTTCTCTGTTCCTCTATTCACTCCTAGAGTGATTTTCCTAAACTCCCCCCCTCCCATAAATCCAAAAGATGGTTGTCTAATTTATTTATGATATAACCTTTTATTCCTAAGTCATGTACCATTTGGAGTTAATCTTGGAATATGATATGAGATATTGCTCTAACATAATTTCTTCCAGACTGCTTTCCAGATTTCCCAAACTTTTTTGTTGAAGTGAGTCCTTCCAGTATCAGGGGACTGTGGGTTTATCAGACACTAGACTACTTGGTTCATTAGGATTCATATATTATTCCATTGATCAATCTTTCTTTTTTATCAGTACCTAATTGTTTTGAAAATTAGGTACTTTGAGATCTAGTATTGCTGAAGCCCTATCCCTTTCTTCACTTTTCATTATTTCCCTTGAGTTTCTTGACCTTTTGTTCCTTTCCTTGAATTTGGTTATTATTTTTTCTAGTCAATTAAGTATAACTTGATATTTTGATTAGTAAGATAGTGAATAAGTAAATGAGTTTAAGTAGCATTGTCATTTGTAGTATATTGACAGCCTTTAACAGTTAATATTTTTCTATTTATTTAGATTTATATTTCTGCAAAGAGTTTTTTGTAGTTTTATTCATATAGTTCCAAAAAACATTTGTTAATACTTTCCATGTGCCTTGGTTAATAAATATCTATTACATATGTCCATGTTTCTGATATTATAAAATATAGAGGTATACCAGAGGTACATATAATCCTTTTTTATAAGACATGACATATATCTTGAATGATTTATCTACTTTTGTATTCTTTAGAATTCATTTGACTGTGGATGCTCATTCTTTTGGCAATTTTATAATTTACTGAATAATAATTAATAGACAAAAGAATTATTTCTGTTGACATAGTAACCAAGAGTTTTTAAAGGTATTCTTTAATCTACATTCTCCCTCCAAAAACAAAATGTCCCTAGGGGTTGATGATGGGAATTCTTTTCTGTAGGTTCTTGAAGTCTTTACTGTTGCTTCAATATCCCAGATCTATAGTCTTTTGTTTTACTTCTAAAAAAGAATCTTCCTCCATTTCAGTTACTCCTGAATTTTTTCTTGCTTATGAATTAAAAAAAAAAAATCAGAACTATAATATTTCCCTTGATTGGTTAAATAGTAGAATTGTTAGGTCTCAATTTGCACTCATCACTGTATTATGTTCATAGAATTTCACATGGAGGGTTCTTTAAATTGATGTTCCTTTTTGGGCATTTCCTGAAGAAGAAAAATGGGGATACCAAAAGCTAAAAAATAGTATGGTTTTGCCTTGAAGCATATTGTATGAAGTATAAACTTACTCTTTGTAGGTACTTTTGAAATTGTACAGGATCATAATATCATGAAATTTTCACACTGCAATTTTTTTAGATAATCATGTCCCATGTCCTCATTTTAGAGATGGGAAAATTGAGGCCCAAAGAGGTATAAAGACTTGGCTGAGGTCACAAATTTTTGATCCTCCATGTTACAATGGAACTCAACCACCTGACTAAGCATTGTTTTATTTCCAAGAAACTAAAAATCTGAGCTTCCGATGAAACTGCACCTTGGCCTGCCTGCTCTGTCTAGCTGTGATGACTATAGTACTGCCCTAGATGGTGAACATATTTATATTTGCTGTAAAAAGCATTTTATAGTTCTTTTCCATCTTTTTTATCTTCATTGTGTTACTTTGAATTTCAGAATGACTTGGCTTCACTGGGTTTCTTGCCAGATTTTCTATAGGCTTGTTTTTCGTTTTATTGCTTCTTTTTGGTTTGTAGGGTAACATGACTCATATCTTCATCATTCTTCTCCCTAACATTTTATAAATGAGTTAATATTTTAAATCCTTAATTGCCATTCATCTCCACATGGCCGATAAGTCAAATGTAAGTCCTCTTTGTTCCTTCTTCCCTTGTTACAGCCGTTGATTTTACATTGGTTAAATTTCTCAAGGAAATCATGTAATCATACTGATTGCTGTTCTTTGGTTCATATCCTTTTTATGTCAATAACTTGGTTGTACAGTTCATATTGGAATTTAAAATTTCATGCTACATCTCATTTTTATTTGTTATTCTAGCTTTTAATTAATTTTGATCTTTGACTTTAACTTATCAATGACTTGATTGGAAAAGAATGGTATATCAGATTTGAGAATAACTCCCACATCATTGATGAGTCACTTCTTGTTTGTTAAAATATAGTCAATTAATTTTTACAATGATATTTAGTGTTCATCATTCCTGTTACCTTCTAATTCTCTGTTTCAAGGAAGGATTCATCATGTCTAGGCATAAGGCTGCAGGGCATAAGTACCACTGGTCTTCAGCCTCTTACCTCTTGCTGCTCAGGCATATTTTCCAACCACCCTTTCACCATCCAAGCCTATTTCCATTTTCACATTAAAATCACTGACTATGAAAGTATTTGTAAATACTATTTGTATATGCATATATATACATATATATGCATCTATATAGGGGAAAGTTCCTATTAAGTTCTTTGTAGAAATTCTCTGTCTCTTCAACCTTTCTTTAATCTTTCCAACAAATGATGGTCCATAAGTTGCATTATTTTCAGGGGTTGTTTTTTTTTTTTCAAATTTTTTTCCAAAGTATTTCCTAAGCACTGCAATAAGAAATAAACATCTCAGTAAATGGTGTTTCTTGTTGCCTTGGACACAAGTTAAAAACAACTCTTTATTTGTCTCTCCCAGTAGAACCTGTAGTCCATCCTGTCATTTAGCTGCAACTTCCTTCTGGTACAGATCTGTTTATAGCAAGAGTGTCAAGAGTGCTCCAATTCTGATCTTCCAGTAGTATATTCCCTAATCCACAGGACAAGATGATCATATTTAGAGTACCAACAACTAAATTAGTGTTTCCTGAGGGTCTATAGTTATTTCTTAGTGCCCTCTACTTCCTTTACTTCCGCTGTGATACTGAAACCACAAAAGGGGAATGGAGTTACACCCAAAGATATTCTTCTTTTTTTCATGATTTACTTGCCTAAACCTACTGATGATGAATCTTTCTCTGACTAGCTAGACTGGTCCATGGAAAGAAGACAGTCTTTCCAGCCTTTTCAGCATGGTAGAGCAAGCCAGACATTTCATTTCATGGGTATAGATTTCCAGAACCCAGAATCACCTTCCTCACCACAGGAAGGTCATTGGAGTAAGACTTTATGAAAGGTTTTTCCTGAGAGGGGACATAGAGTATCTTTTGGGAGATCAGCCTTATAAAGGTGGGAAAGTTTTACAATCTGAAAAGACACATTGACTGAGATTGTGGGGAAGCATATGCATGCATTATATCTATGTGTGTACATAGATCTATACTCTACGTACTTTAACTCTTTCTTTTCCAGAACCTACTGGCAAAGATTTTGGCCCTACTTTGGGTTTGAAAAAATCCAGTTCCCTGGAGAGTTTGCAGACAGCAGTAGCTGAAGTCAGGAAAAATGATCTTCCTTTCCATAGACCTCGACCTCATATGGTGCGTGGGAGAGGGTGTAATGAGAGCTTTAGAGCAGCTATTGACAAATCTTATGATGGACCTGAAGACTTAGAGGAGGGTAAGTCACTGTACTTTCTTAAACCATTTCTTTATTTCATGACAATCTAGGAATTGTGGAGAAGGATGAGTACTGAACTACAGAGGAAAATGTTTCAAATCTTGTAATTATAATTCTAATATTAAAAGTAATTAATTTTCCTGATCTTTTTGCCCTTTGGCTCAGAGAACATTGGATTGGATAACCCAAATTGCAATTTATTTTTCAGTACAAACTATAAGGGGAAAATGTTCTCCCTCACTTTCCCACAAGGACTCCCTGTCATTTATCCTTAGGGTAGGAACACTAAGGATGCTTAGCCTGACATTCTTTTTTCAAGTCATTAGAAACAGCACCATCCCAAGGACTGACTGCATTAATTGGGTAGAGACAGTTAGGTTATATTAGTACTCAAAACCTCTTCTTGAAATAAACTCGCACTGTTTGCTTCCCAGCATGTGGGCTTTCTGAACTGATGAAGGTTAACAAGCCAGCTTTCAGAGAGATTAGTGTTTTATCACATGTCAGGCCTTTCATACTAGCAAATAAGCCACTCTAATAGTGCTCTATCTCACAACAAGCCTTGCTTGAAGTAACCAGATTTGAGTCAATCTGTCTTAAAAGTTTGCAAGTAGCCCCATGAAATGGGAGAATTCTGTAATGCTTCTCTTTTAATTGTTCTGTATTATGCATTTTAAATTTTTTACTAACCATAAATGGCCCCTAACCATTTGTATTGATTTTTCTTTTTTCTTTCCTTTTTCTTTTTTTTTTGCTGTGCAGACGGTATGTCTGATAAGAGCTCTCACTCTGGTCAAGGAGCTCTGAATTGTGAATCTAACCCTCAGGGGAACCCTGCACCAGTGGATATAGAAAATAAGGCCAAGAACAAAAAGAAGAAAGACAAGGAAAAGAAAAAGGAAAAGGGCAAATTGAAAGACAAGGAGAAAAAACGAAAAGAAGAGAATGAAGATCCTGAGAAAAAAGTTAAGAAGAAAGGGTTTGGTGCCATGTTGAGGTACAGTCTTTCCTAGCAAAGGAAATTAATGTCACTTCATTTCAATGCTGGTGGAATGTGCTCATTTCATTTGCCTTGGAAAACCAACATCTTTGGTTAAATTCGTCTGTATTCTGACTTGGCTCTGGCCTTTTGGCAGTGGGAAAGAGCTAAATGTTTAAGTTGTGGCGTTGATGCTCCTACCTCAGTTGACAGGAGATCTTGATGGTACCCTTGTCAGAGGAAGAACGTTGGCAGAAATCCTGCTTAGGGAGTCGTTAGAAAGGACTTCAACTCCAGATAACAAGGTCTGCTCTGTTCAAGAAACCTCAGGTTTAATGATATGCTTTCTGTGCTGTAAACCTTAAAATATTATATAAATAATAGCTATCGTTTTATTATTCTTATTATTATGTCAGCCACAGTATCCTCCCAGGGCAAAAGAGATAAGGGTGAAGAAAAACTATGAAACAAATAGGCATCCTCTGAAAATCCTGCATTTAAGTTAGAGGCAGTGAAGTAGGTAAACATCATGCCACCTCTGTTCAAATGAACGGGTATCTATTGCTGCAAACCTGTGTCCACTACAGCTAATCAGCTTTACTGTTACCACTGACACCAGCAGCCTTCCCTCTCTCTTTTTTTTAAATGCCTAGTGAATGTCTTTTCCAGTATTCCACTCTAGGAACCTGCTTTTGGAGATGGATCCCCTTGCAAAGACATCCAATGGCTTTTCCCCTAGAGGCCCTGTGACATTCTCTGATCCTGCTGGCTTCCAATCTGTCCAAATTAGCCAGATCTCTCAGGAGATTTTGTTTTCCTGTGATCCTATACACTCTTCCTATCTCTTTGTCATACTGCTTTCTGAGCCTCTTATGCAACATAATCCCAGGAATTAGAAGAGTTTATGGACTGTGACTTTCTGCATCCTGAAAATAATGGCCATAAATACTCTATAATAAAGGTAACTATTACTGGGAAGATGCTTTAAAAACTCTATATGAAGTCATAATTATTTTCTCTTGCCTCTGTAATATCCAGGGAATCCTCTTCTTTTTGCCCCAAAATCAATTGCCTGTGGAATAAAATAAAACCTCAGAAGTTATGTTCTTCCACAATATGACTGCAGCCTACTTTTCAAGCCTTATTTCCCTCATGATGTGTCCCCCCCACATCCCCAAGCACTCTGTTTTCCAATCAAACTGGCCGTCTTACAACTTGACTCACTCCTTCCCACCACCATGCATTAATTGTGGCTGTCTCCCATGCCTGAAATGCACTCACTTTTCAATCAGTGAACATTTAACATCTGTCTCCTTTGTGCAGTCCCTGTACTAAGATTGTTACCAGGAAATGAAAACCAACGAGAGCATTTAACTTAGGCACAAGGATGAGCCTAACTCCAAAGGAGTAAACTCCAAAAGTTGGGTTTATCGGAAACTTGAATTAAAACATAGATAACATACTTTTCAGATTTGCAGAACCCAAGAAATAGCTACCAAATGGAATGAGAGTATCAGAATCCCAAAATATCTTCACTGGCTAGGGTAAATTGAATCCATTGAGATATCAGAGACAGGGGGAAAGGGACTGAAACTAAAATTTTATTGGCCTTAGGTAATAAATACAAATGCTAAATCCTACATTTGTGTTTTTTTAAAAATGAGTTCTCTAAGTATAGAACAGAGGAGGCATGGCTAACAATCATTTCATGAGACCTGAATGAAACCCAAGGCTTTTAGTGTGAGCTTAGTGTAAAACCTAAGGCTTTGTGTTAGTACCTACACAGAGACAAAAATGAAATAGCCCTGCCCCCATGAAGCTTAAATCTCAATTTCTCATCTTCCCAGGTTCAGCTCGGAGCCACTTCCTTGAAGATATCTTCACTGATTTCCCTGAACTGAAATTTTTTTCTCACTCCTCATATTTTCCAAGACCACTTGCCCACATCTCACTTTTACCCTGTACTGCTATCAGACCCTGCCTTCTCAATGCCTGTACTCCATCCTCAACTCTTATTTATTTATGTCACACTGTATCTTCTCTAAGGGAACTACAAAATCTTTAGGGATGAGTATTTTTTCATTTTTTGACTTCATATCTCTAGAGCCTTACCCATAGTAGACAATTATTAAATGTTGGTTGAACATAAGCTATCTAAAAATATATATGAAACTAGATTGCTGTCCAAGCTCATATTGCACCATCCATGTTACCCATAAGTCTCTTCTTGGGGGAGCTGGAGGAAGGATAGTGATGTCCACCCTCTTTTGGCTGCCTTGCCCTTCTCCGTACCTCTACCTCAGGACTCTGAACCATTTCTGTCAGAGACTCACTAACTCCAGGTTTCTCTTTTCTCTACAATTTTATTAAAATTAGAATTTCCAAGGAGGTGTTTGATTTTATCTTCCATGCAAAATAGCAACTTGTTTTGCATAGCCTTTTACATCTGAATCTTTTTGAGCATATTGGAGTTACTGCTACAGGCACATTTTCAACAACAAAGGACACAAAAGCTGTTACCATTAGCTAACAGATTTTGCTTCCTTCCTCATCTGTTGTTCAGATATTTACTTGTTTTGTTTTTTTAAAGATCAATTTTTTTTTGTTTTGGTTTGGGTGTTTTAAGTGTAGCTTCTCTTGGACTTAGGCTCATGACTCCAAGGTTAACATTTCACAGTTTGATTTTTTTATATTCTTATTTTCAAATTCAGTATGCTTACTGAAGGCCAACTATGTTCATAGCACTGAACTGTTCACGTAGCTAGGCCCTAGGGATGCAAAGACTTGATCAAATAAACATTTATCAAACACTGCAGATCCTGGGAATATTCAGGCAGAATACCCTCAAAGAGGTTATAGTCCATCGAGAGGAAACAATTTGTAAACATATAAGCATATACTATATATATCTATATACACACACACACACACACACGCAATATATTTACAAAGAGGGAAATCTAGTGCCTACTGGAGATGAGGAAAAGCCTCATTATGGAGATGTTATTTGAACAGAATTTTGAAGGGAAATGAAAATTCTAAAAGGAAAAAGGAAAAAGTACACTCCAAAGATGGCAGACTGTTTGATCAAAGGCATGAAGATGTAAGATAAACTGTCATGGATGAGGCACAGCCTGGAAGCCAGACTGGCTGGGTTATAGACAGTATGAAGAAGGAAAACGATATAAAGTATGATTAAGGTGGCAGGGAAGGAAGGCTTTAAATGAAAACAAAGGGATTTATTTTTGATCCTGAGAGTGGAAGGCAGGAAAGAAGGGAGGGAGGGAAGGAAGAAGGAAGGAAGAAATAAAGAAAGAAAGGAAGGAAGGAAGGAAAGAGAGAAGCTTTTATCAAGCACCAATTACGTGGCAAACACTGAACACTTTATAAATATTATCTCATATGATCTTCACAACAACCCTGAGAGATGGGTGCTGTTATTATCCTCATTTTACAGTGGAGGAAACTGAGGCAGTCAGAGATTAAGTATCTTGTCCATAGTCACACAACTGGCAAGTGTCTGAGGCTGATCTGAACTCCAGGCCTTCTAACGGTTCAACATGTTTCTACTTTCTTGGTTTCCATATGAAAGCCTGTAGACAGTTCACATGTAGTCCTTTGGAAGGTCTCATAAAATTCTACCTGGCAATGAAGATGTAAGAAGCAGGGCCAATAGGAGCCTGATGATGAATAGGTCCTTTGTGGGCTCCTTCCTAATGGGACATGAGCCTTACGAGACAGGGTCAACTTTTCTGTCAGGTTTGACCATTGGTATTGACTCAAAGGCTCTGTGTTCTGTGAGCTGACCACAGGTTAACTGAAATTGCTACCATCCAAATGTATCGATGTAAAATCTCCTATTTCTAAAAGGTTTCTTGTTGTGACTTAGGCATATGAAAATACCCATAACATGGGTCCATTTGGCAGCTGTGTACCTGCTTCTGAAATGCAAGTAATTGGCAAATCACTTATGGCCTCCACAAATTATGACTTAAAAAGCACATTCTTTCTAACCTGAGAGTATTGAGAAAATTAATTTATTAATGTTGGTGAAGCCCTTTGAAAATGAAATTGCTATACTAAGGTAGAGAGTTGCAATATTATTTATCCAATATGTGTCTTGAAAATGTTTTCCCCCCTTACTGGGTATTATTTTTCTAAAGATGATTGAGTTGGCTCTGTCAGTTGTTACATTAAGTGATTAACACTCATACTACTTGGAGCCTAATATTCTATATTTACCTTTGAAACTGAATTCAGTAAAGAGAAATATGAGATAGAATCTTTAGGAATGAGTTTCTTGAATCGGCAGTAGTAAAATAGAAATTGGGTTCAAATTCTCTCCTTGGGGTTAGATTCCTCACCCTGATTTAAAGGTATCACTTCTGTTAAAGGGTGATGTTATTCTTGTCCATTCAGTTGCCAGCTGGCCTTGGGATGTTACTGGGAAAGATAAGCTGCATGATCATGATGTGGGAACATACTTAGGTAGATAAGACAGAAGCTAAATTCCAACCACCACTGGACAGGAATCTTCTTTGGCTATGTTTCCCTAGCACAGGGTTAATCTTTGCTTTGCAGACCATTTGCACCTTTGACCTTCCATCTACTGCCGACTGTATAAGGGCTGCTTTTGTCTTCTACTGTCACCAGTGTAGGACACTTACCTCAAAAACATTTAAGCAATAAATAAAGGACTGGAATTCAGCGTTCAACAGACATTTATTAATTACCTACTGCGTACCTATGATCAAATCCGGTTTTGGGAAGAAACAAAGTTCCTGTAATAGTCCTCATCACTGTTTCTGTTCTCATAGAGTTTATAGTCTCCTTATTATTACTGAGGGCCCCACTATCCTTCAAGTCACCCACACTTGCCACCTCAGTGTTATCCTCAACTTCTCACTCTCTCTCACCCTTTATATCCAATCTGTTGCCAAGGCCTGTCTGTTTGACCTCCATAACCACCCTCTTCTTTCCTCATCTGCTGCCACCATCCTGGTGCAGGCCCTCATCTCTTCACACCTGGACTATTGCAATAGCCCATTATTTGTTCTCCCTGCCAGAAGCTTCTTCCCTTCCAGTCCTTCACTCAGCTGTGAAAATAATCTTCCTAAATTGCAGGCCTGACTGTGTCACCCACTCCTCCCCACGCACTGAAGTCCGGTGCTCCCTGTCACCTCCAGAATCCTCTAGCATTCCTGATATACCCCCTTACCTTTCCAGTCTTCCTATATCTTACCTCCCTCCACATACTCTGCAATCGAGTGGCATGATTTTCCTTGTCTCTCCTTATCCAAGACACTCCATCTCAAGACTGGACATTTTCATTTATTGTTCCCCTGCCTAGAATGCTTTCCCCCCTCTTCTTTCCCTGCTGGCTTCTCTGGCTTCCTTCAAGTCCCCTCTAAAATCCCACCTTCCGTAGGAAGTTTTTCCCAACCCTCCATAATTCTAGTGCCTTCCCACCAAACTATCCCATATATAGCTTATTTGTATGTAGTTATCATCTCTCCCATTGTACTGTTTGAATTCTGCTTTGCTCATAGAACACACCACCCTTTGTGATGAGGCATACCATGCTGAGCGGTCCTGTGCCAGTGCCTCCCATGTCACACAATTAAATCCAAAGTTCTTGAGAGAGACCTTGAGAGTGTCCTTGTATCGCTTCCTCTGACCACCATGCGATCACCTGCTCCATGCGAATTCTACATAAAATAGTCTCTTTGGCAAGCATATATTTTGCATTCAAACAACATGGCCAGCCTATTGGAGTGCACTCTCTGAAGCATAGTTTGAATGCTTGACAGTTTAGTTTGAGCAAGGATCTCAGTGTCTATTACCTTATTCTGCCAGGTGATCTTCAGAATCTGCCTAAGACAGTTCAAATGGAAGTGATTCAGTTTTCTGGCATGGCGCTGATAGACTACCCATGTTTCGCAGGCATACAACAATGAGGTCAGCACAACAGCTCTGTAGACCTTCTCTGGGCAACCAAATTTTGACATAATTTTCCATAAGCCCTCATGACTAGCAATGTCAAAGGCCTTGGTCTGATCTACAAACGTGTACAGACCTCTGTTCTGCTCCTGGCATTTCTCCTGGAGTTGTTGGGCAGCAAACACCATATCAACTGTTCTTCGGCCCTTTCTGAAGCCACACTGGCTCTCAGGTATATGCCCATCTTCCAGGTGAAGGATCAGCCTATTAAAGAGGACACTAGCAAAAATCTTGCCAGCAGTGACTAAGAGAGAGACCCCACCTGTGATTGTCAGAGGACAATCTATTCCCTTTACCTTTATAGAGATGGACAATGGAGGCACCCTTGAATTCCTGGGGGATAACCTCCTCTTTGCCATATAACCTGGAAGATTTTAGTTAGCTTTTATGTGAGCAATGGTCCCCGTACCTTGTAAATCTCAGCTGGAATAGAATCGGTACCAGGTACTTTGCCACATGAAAGGAGCCTAATGGTCCTCAAAACCTCTTCATTTGGAAGTTCAGCTAAGGAGAGGTTGACTTCAACCTGAAGTAAATGATCATTGACTTCAGCACTGATTGATGATGGTCTGTTGAGAACACTATGGAAGTGTTCAGCCCAGCTCTCTAGGGTCATGTCCTTATCACTAATCAATGTGGCTCCATCAACACTGAGTAGTTATGATGCACCATAGGTTTGTGGTCCATGAATAGCTTTCAGGGAATCATAAAAGCACTTTGGATTGTTACTATAAGCATAAATCTGAACTTCATCTGCCTTCTTACTGATCCAGTAATCCTGCATCACTCTAACCTTTGCTTATACTTTGTTCTTGATGGAATTAAATTCTGCCCTCTTAGAGATGGATGAATGATCCTTTATTAAGTGCCTACTATGTGTAAGGCACTGTGCTAAGTTAAAGAAAGAAAAAAAAATCCAACAACACAGTCCCTGTTCTTGAGGTGGTTACATGCTAAATTGAAAAAACTGGATGTTTTTTCAAAGTTCTTTCAAGTGAAAACTAGAGAAATAATGATTTGTCTTCAAATATTTAGAAGGGGTTTCATGTGAAAGGATTGGACATGTTCTGTTTCACCCCAAAAGGCAGAACTAAGAGCAGCGGTTACTGTCTTGTAAAGAACGGAGCCACAGATTTAAATTCAGAGGCCCTTGGTTTGACTCCTGGCTCTCTTACTAACTGAACAAATCTGTAGAAATCACTATCCTTTCTTTTGTCTTCAGTTTCCTCTTCTATGAAATGAGAGGATTGAACTAGATGATCACTTGAGGCCCTTTGAGTCATAAATCTTATGTTCTCTATAAGTACAAGAAGGCAGATTACTTAAGGAATTCCCCATCATGGGAGACCTTTAAATAGAAATTGGATGACTAGCCTTGTCAGGTAGTTTCTGCCCAGGTACAAATAACCTGTGAATTCATTTCCACCTGCGGGATTCTATAAATGGATGGGAATTAACCAGGAGAAGGGCAGAAAGGAGGAGGATATTCCAGCCACAGGGGAGAACAGCATGAGTAAAGAGAAAAATTCCGAATGAGCAGTGGATTTGAGGTATTGCAAGTAGTACAATTTGCCCAGAATTTAGAGTATGTGGAGAAGAATAATTTAAAATGAGATTGCTAGAACTGGCATTCCTTTTGCCCTCAATAATGAATTGTGTGTGTGTGTGTGTGTGTGTGTGTGTGTAAATATTTAAAATATTGATCTGATTTAATAAACGAAATCAAACTTTTGGCCATCTGTTGATACATATAAAAGCAAAGAATCTAAAATGCTGATGGAAGTATGCAAAAATACTTAGGAAGTTAGTTCGGAGCTGTATGACTCTAGGGGACAGTTAAACATTTGCTGGGTGACCTCTGGGGTTACCTATACTTAATGCTTTTGTGGACTGGGCAAAAAGAATGGTGGCCTTTCCTCCCAGGGGAAGGAACCCTGCCGAAGGCTTACCGGTGTGATTTCCCCAGGCTGTTTGGGGGAGGCAATTCAACTGCATTTTTTTCACCAGGTGCATCTGTAGTACTTAGCATATTTGAAGTCCCATAAAAGGCTTCCTTTTCCGCATCTAGATACTTCCTGTCACTACTGCTCAAAGCAGTAAATAAAAGATAATCTTGATTATGTCCACTTTAGCACAAATGTTATCAACTCACAGTAAAAATGCTGAAGCTAGTATATAATCTGCACTCAGTGCATTGTCAGCAGAACAGATGGTGAGCTCAGTTGACAGCCACGTGGGTCATCCAATGTATCTTCCTTCCAGATACACAAGTATTTTGGTGGGATTACTTTCATGATTCTTTTCAAGTCAAGTGAAGCATTTTTTAAGTGCTTATGATGTATTGTATAATACAAATACATGCAGAAGAATAAATAGTCCTAGCCCACAAAGAGTTTACATTCCAATGGGGGAAGATAATACATAAAAAGAAGGTGGAAGGGGGGGGGGGCAGGAGGCAGATGAAGGTACTTGGCAAGTGGACACCATAGAGAAAGTCCATGAGGACCATCAAGGGAGCCTCCTGGAAAAAAAATGAATACAAAATATGGTTATGCTCCAAGGACACTTTGTTTTAAGATTTTTCTGCAGTAATATCAGGAAGGTCTAAATTCTGCTTTCTAAAGCAGAGATCGGGGTGGAAATTTCAGAGGTTTTTTTTTTTAATCCTTTAGTATATTGACTATAAAAGTTTTACTTGGAGAAAATGTATTCATACTTCAAGGTAGAGAGAGGCCTTGGACTTTATATTTGTAGTATTTAGTTCAGTTGTACTGCCTTTTAAACAAGTTTTATTGATATGTTTTGTTTTTAATGCTATAGACCTTTACAGCTTACCTCTCCTTTGTGAGAAATCTCTTGTAAAAAAAAAGTAATTAAGTAAAACTAATAATATAGTGACCTCTTCTGAAAGTGCATGTAACAATCCATGTCTGTAGCAAAGCCTTCCACCTATTTTCTATTTTTTTTTAAATTAATGGAAGCTTGTGTTCTCTCTACCCTCTCTTCCCACTGTTAAAAAAAAGAAAAGGAAAACAAGTTCCTTATAACAAATATGAACAGTCAAGCAAAGCAAATTCCCTCATTGGTTATATATAAAAGTATATGTCACTTTTTGCCCCCTAAATTATCGCCTCTCTTTCAAGTGGCCTATAATAAATTTCATTATCAGTCTTCTGGAATCATCATGTATGGTGGTTGGTATTGATCAAAGTTTTTGCAACTTTGAAAGTTATTGTCATTACAGGAATAATTATACATTTTTTCCCTGCATCTCTTTATTTCATTCTTTATCAGTTTGTAAAATTCTTCAAAACTGTTCATTTTTATAATATTGATATTATCATATAAATTGTTTTTCTGGTTCTATTTACTTCCTTCCGCATCAGTTCATAGAAGTCTTCCCATGTCTCTTTGAAATTGTCTACTTCCTTCATGTATTATAACACAGCTCTGTTCTGTCACATTTATTTACCAGAATTTATTCAACCATCCCTCAATTTATGGATATGCTTTTAGTTTCCAGTTTTGTTTTGTTTTAAATTTTTTGCCACCACAAAAAATACATAAATACTTTTGTACAATATGACCTTTTTCCTCTTTCTTTGATGTCTTTGGGGTACATGTGGGCCTAGCAGTGTTATAGCCGAAACAGAGGGCATCCACTATTTAGTAATTTTTAAAATAATGCCAAATTGCTTTTCAGAATGGTTAAACCCATTCACAGATCCAACAAGAATTCATCAATATTCTTCTTTACTCATAGCTCTTCCAAAATTTATCATTTTCATATTTCATCATCTTTTCTAATCCATTGAGTATGAGGTGGAATACCATAGCTGTTCTACTTTTCATTTCTCTGATTCATAGTGATTTGTAATATTTTTTCATATTTAGGATAACCTGGCTTACTTTCATTAAGAACTGCCTGTTCATAGCCCTAAACCATTTATTAATTGAGAAATGGTCTTTATTTTTCTAAATTTGAATTAGTTCCTTATAGGTCTCCAAAATGAGGCCTTTATGAGAGAAACTTGCTGCAAATCTTTTTCCCAATTAATCATTTCCCCTTCATTTTAGCTTTATTATATTTGTTTGTACAAAACCTTTTTTTTTAATTTATGCAACCAAAATTATCCATTTTATCTTCTGTTATCCTTTGTTCAGTCATGACCTTTACTCCTATCCGTAGATCTGCTAGGTAATTTATTTCTACATTTCTCTAATTTGTTTATGATGTGACCCTTTATGTCTAGGTCAGATATCCATTTGGAGCTTATCTTTGTATAAGATGTGAGATGTTGCACTAAATCTAATTTCTTCCATGCTGCTGTCCAATTTTCCAAGCAGTTTTTGTCAACTAGAGAGTCTTTGTCCCAGTAGATGGGCTCTTTGTATTTATCAAATATTAGGGCATTCTAGATATATTTGCTTCAATATATTATATAGCTAATCTGTTACACTGATCCATTTCTCTGTTCTTTAAGCAATAGCAAATTGTTTTGAGAATTACTGCTTTGTGGTATAATTTGAAATCAGTCACTGTTAGGCACACTTTATTCCCAAGTCTTTTTTTATTTCCTTTGAGATTCTTGACCTTTTTGCTTCCATTTGAATTTCATTATAATTTTTTCTAGTTCTATAAAGTAATCCTTTGATAGTTTATACTTGTTTTTATATAGTTCTTATGTGTATCTCATAAGGTAGACTCCAAATACTTTCTATATTTCGTAGTAATGTTAAATAGAATTTCTCTTCCTACCTCTTCCTGGTGGATTTTATTAATATTATATAAAAATGCTGACTAACCAATTTGATTTTAAAAAAGGGAAAATCAAATTACAACTATCAAAAATGAAAACAGAATTCACAACAGATGAATAAAAAATAAGGGATATTAGTAGAAACTATTTTGCCTAACTATATATAAATGAAGTTGCCACCATATAAACCAACTTAAATGAAATAGATGAATATGTATTTGCAAAAATATAAGATGTCCAAACACACAGAACCTAAAATAGAAATTTTAAACAACCCAATTTCAGAGGAATAAATTTAACAAAACATAAATGAACTTCCAAAGAAAACACTCCAGGACCAGATGTATTCACAACTGAATTGTTTAAAGCATCCAAAGAACAATTAATTCCAACATCGTGTAAACTATTTGGAAATATACCAAAAGAAGGAATTCTACCAAATTATTTCTGTGACATAGATATGATCTTGATAAATTCAGGAAGAGTCAGAACAGGAAAAAAAATCCATAGACCAGTATCCTTAAGGTACATAGATTCAGAAAACTTTAATAAAATATTAGTAAAGAGATCAAAGCAACATATCACCCCCAAAAAATATACACTATGACCAGTTTATATTTATACCAAAAATACATCATTGAGTTAGTGTTAGGAAAGCTATAAACTTAACCATATTCATAACAAAAACAACAAGTCATATGATTATATTGATACAGAAAAAGTTTTTGACAAAATATAACAAACATTTCTATTTAAAAAGCTCAACACTAGAAAACATAGGAACATATGATCCTTTACTTTAAATGATAAATAGTGTAGGTCTAAAATCAAGACTTAACTCTATATGTGATGAAAGTAAACTAGAATCCTTTCTAATAAAATCATGGGTGAAACAAGGGTGTCCGTTGTCACCACTTCTATTCAACATTGTACCAGAAATGTTGGGCAGAGCATTAAGATGAGAAAAAGAAATTCAAGGAAGACATATAGGTAAAAAAGAAACAAAATCATCACCTTTTGCAGATGATATGATGGTGCACTTATTCAATTAAAAAATTAATTGAAATAATAATTTGTAGGGTAGAAGAATAAATCCTTACACTCATCATTTCTATATAATATCAATTATATATGTGTATATATAATATCAATATATAGTACTACAGTTCCATGAAGTGATCTCATTGTATACCTTTCACACAAAGACACATTTTGACTTGATTTTTAATTTATGTTAGATTAAGACTAAACCTTGAAATCACCAGGGACTGTAACATCTGTCATGCATTTCTCTTCCATATCCTGATCCCTTAGTGGTTGTTACAGGTCTGATGTATAATAAATATGATATGGCCATGCACTGTCATTACCTCTTTCCAGACAGTGATTGTAAAATTTCTGGGTTAGCCCTTCAACTTTATAGGTATGAAGGGTAAGCCAGCTAATGTAGCTATGCCAATGAAATTTTAATAGCTGGTTCCACAAGGCCAAAGGCCAACAGACTATAGTTAGGAACACTTTGCTTTGTGAAGCACAGGGCGTATTGATAGATGAAAGTTCAGATGAGGAATGAAATCCTAACTGGACTATGGTTATAGTGTGGAGATGCTTAATTCAACTTCATTCTGGATTCAGAAAAATATTGAATCTCAAGGTCCTTAGGATAGGAATGCTTTGTGAATTGAGATTGCAAGAAATATATGAGCCTCATCCTCCTTCCCTTACCTCTTCCAATAAATTTGCATGTCAACAATTATCACATTTATACCTATCTGCTGCTGTCCATGGTTGTCTGTGCTTGAAGAAGATATAAAAATATAGAGCCTTGTAATTTTAGCTAGCTTCTGCTTGTTCTCTTTCCTCCTTGGAAGCTCTGAAATTTGTCTTTTCACAGTCCATCTTAAGTTATTTACTTTCTTTTTTACAATATGAGCCATGATTTTTTTTTACTTTTTCATCTTGTTAATTTTCCAATTTTCTTTTGAGCTAAGTGCCTCAGTGATTTTAATTTTTCATTCTAGTTGGGAAGAGGAATGACCCTTTTTTTTTCATTATTACTATTATAGGCCTTTACTCAGAATGATACTTTTTACGATGAGCAGTGTTGGGCCTATAATGGAATTGCAGAGTACATAGTATAATATACAGATATTGACTTCCATTAAGCCCAGCGGTGTGATAGCTGATAATATTTATATATTTATGTATTATACATTCTAGCTTGTGTTGATTTGCAAAGTTAAGCATCGGTGAGGGAAATTAGCACCGTAATGTGGATAGATAGGGAAAGGAAGAATTTGAAAAACAGAGAGATTTATCTAAACAGAGCAGGCAGTAGAAAGTGATGGAAATAAATGTGGAAAGGTATATTAAAAAGCTGAAGTACAGATTACTTTCTGATCAAGTGAATTTACAATTCTTTGTCAGGCGTTTGTTTCTTAACTGGAAGAGAATTTTGTGACTGATGGTACACTCACAGAAGGCATGAGGGAGAGATGTAAGCTAGTGCTAGAAGTGCCCAGAATGTACAGAATTTGTTTTGCTATCTGACTTTAATAATTTTCTCTTCAGCTGTCAAACGTGTCTGCAAATGTTTGTTTATAGTACTAACCTGTTTTTGAGAGTGTGTTCATGGAAGGGCTGGGGCATGGATGGAGTTAATTAGTATGAAAATGTAAGGGTAGCTTGTTTTTCAAGTCATTTAAAAATCTGATTGTTCTTCATCACCTTTCCCTCCTCCCCCATGCAATGCTGATTACTCTGTGGTTGTGTTTATGGTTGTCCAAAGCAGTAAGATGATTTTCTCATACTTATTACAATAAAAATGCTCACGTAGAGTGCCAACCAAAGGCTTATTTGTTTAATTAGGGTTCTCTTCTCCCCTTAATATGCCTGCACAACTCCCATTAACATTAATGTGAATTACGCAAGTGCACTAACAAAGAATAGACCCCTTTGTCTCATTACTTCTCTAAGATAATGAGGTTTAGATTTGCTAACGGATCAGGACAAAAAGAGTCCAGTGGGGGAAAAAATGGACTTAACTTTTAAAGAAACCAGAATGCTAAAAATAAATTTCATAGGCTGCAAACTACAAGGTATATCCTAATAAATAAACCCTATTTGCATTTAAGGTGAAATATAATCATTTAACTGCTGAATTAATAAAATACAAAAGATTTCTTAATGGAGCTATTTACATATTCACATTAAATAACCAGTAAAATATATTAACAACAGTTTTATTCATCTGTGTAGACAAACATGCGTCAACTTCTTGGAAGAATGTTTGTTTAATTTGCTTTGTACAGTGTCTGGCACAATGTCATGTCCTTGTAGGATGGTTAATAAATACTGTTAGGTAGTGGCATCTACCATTTTAATAACTTGCCCTGGAAATAGAAATGGTGCTTTGTTTTGCACCTTTTTGTCTGAGAATTCCAGCATAATTTATAAGCATTCATCTTTTGGATCCATTGTAGATAAACACTGGCAAGAAATATCTTCCTTTGTGGATAGAGGGTAGGAGACACTGAGAAGGTAAATAGCTTGCCTGGGGCCATACATAATTGGTAATAGCCAGGAAATCCTGTTGTTCCTTGTTGCTTCAGCATTATTGTTTAAGCAGGCATAGCACTCTAGCTGCCTTTAAAACCGAGGATTCTGTACCAGCCCTGCCCAGTAGACCTCACTGTCTTTTGGAGGAAGATGCATAAAGCCATCTTTAGGAGAATATGATAAGAGCGATGATTATAGGGGTCATGGGGGGGGCGGATTTAGGGAAGGGCTTTAGTATATGTAAAGAACTATTTTATTTTTGTCTTCATATTCCCAGTGCCCAGCTCTATGCCTAATACCTAATTGCAGCTCAGTAACATTTACTTGGTGGATGGCTAGATGGATGAAGAGGGCATGGCAGTTTTCTTTGCTACATCCCAATAGTTCTTGAAATAAAAACTAGAAATATAGCATTTCCTTCAGATAGTCAATTCAAGGCTATTATCTCAATCATGCCAGTTAATAAGTTACCTTCACCTTAGGGGCCTAGAACAAAATTGACTAATAATAAATAATAGCATTGGAAATTCAATCCTGGATTTCCATTTGCATGATGGACATCTACTCGTATGTCATGCCATTTGCTTAGAACCATTGTGTCCAAAACCAAACCCATCCTCTTCCCTAAATTCTCCTATTGCTGTCAACAGAACCATCATTATCCCAGTCACTGGGTTTTGAAACTAAAAATTGTCTTTTATCTCCTCCCTCTACCCCCACCCGTCTCATCATCACCATGATCTCTGTTGAGTTTTTATATCTTTTACACTGATTCCCTCTCTTTCATTTCCATTGCTACCACCCAATTCAGGCCCTCATCCTCTCTCACCTAGAGAGTTGTTATACTCTTTTAACTGGTTTTAATACATCATGCAGGATTTAGACCTGGAAGGAATCTTAGGAGCCATCTGTGCCCCCCAGGTTCTCTGCTTTCCACTCTATCCTTCACATCACCATCTGATTCATCTTTCAAAAACATAGCATTAATGTCCCAACCTTGACCAAGGCATTCAATGGACTCTCAATTGCTTACAAGAAAAAGTTCAAGTTTTTTTTAGCCTGGCATTCAAGAATCCAGTGTTTAGCATGGTGCTGGGAATATAGTACAGGCTTAATTATTTGTTGACTGATCGAATGACCTCTGCTGTATTGTACCAATTGACCTTTCTCCTTCACTAGAGCTCCATTTGGGCAGGTGAATGATACAGTGAATAGTCTCGAGACTACAGTCATAAAAATTCATCTTCCTTAGTTCAAATCTGGCCTCAGATACTTACTAACTGTGTGATCTTGGCTAAGTCACTTAACTGTGTCTCAGTTTCCTCATCTGTAAAATGACCTAGAGAAGAAAATGAGAAACTACTCCAGTATCTTTGTAGACTCCACTCCAAACAGGGTTATGAAGAGTCAGAAACAAAAAAATGACTGAACGACAGGTAGCTCTATTTAAAGTTTCTGCTTTAACTGGACTAAAATAATCACTATCCCCAGAATGTAGCATGAGCATTCCCATTCTTTCTCCCCTCCCATTGCCAGATATGTCGTTCCCTTCACCTCATCATAGAATTATAGGCTTTTAAAGCTGGAAGGAGAGAGTGGTGTCCCCAAAACCTAGAGAAAAGAGAGTATCAAGGAGGGGTGATGATCAGAGGCTGCAAAGGGGTTGAGGAAAATGAGAATAGAGGAAAGGTCATTTGATTTAGCCACTAAGAGATCGTTAGTAACTTTGGAAAGAGTAGTCTTGGTGGAATGATGACATTGGAAGTCAGATTGTAAAGGGTTAAGATGAGAGGGAAAGAAGGAACAGTGGAGGTATCTATTGTAGACAAGCCTTTTCCAGGAGTTTAGCTACAAAAGTCAGAAAAGATATATGATGCTAGCTGGAACAGAAGGATCAAGTGAGGATTTTCTCAGGATAGGGTAAGGTGGGCATGTTTGTAAGCAGAAGAGAATGAACAAATAGGAAGAGACTGAAAATAAGTGATAATATGGGCATGACAGAGGGGGCAATCTGTTGGAAGGAACAGAATGGAATGGGATCACTTGGGACAAATAGCAGGGTTGGTTTTGTTAAGGAGTTAATCATGTGAGACAGGGTGGAGGAAGAGACAGACAGACAGGCAGAAGACATTGGAGTGATAGGAGACAAGGAAAAGAAGAAAAAAGGGAACTCGTGGCAGATAGCCTCAGTTTTCTTTTATGTAAAATATGAAACAAGGTTCTCAGGTTAAAGAGTGGGAGGAGGGGGAGCCATGAGGTTTCAGGAGGGATGACAAAGTTTGGAAGTATTTCTGTGGAGGGTAGGATTCTCAGTTGATTTAGTAGGATTGCTTAGCAGCAGAAAGGACCCATTGGAGCTCCTGTAATATACCTTTTTAGTGGACCCAGTCAGAATGGTTGGGTGACTTTCTTCTTTGTTCAGCAGCATGTGTGTGGGAGTGAATTCAGTGAATGGTGGGAGTGATCCAAGGCTGAGGCTTGGCTAGGTATCATCAGTAATATGATGGGCAAGCCAGGGATTCAAGAAAGGACAGTATAGAGTTGAATTGATTCATCAAAGAGTCAAGTTGAGGAAAAAGAGGAAAGAGTGATTAGTACAAGGGAAATGGCCTGGGAGAGAACTAAGGAAAGGGATTAGGGGTCATGGTGTGAATGCAGAGAGGGTTTGTAAGGGAAGGCAGAAGACCACCAAGGTAAAAGATAATAAACTGTAGTTGGATAGAGGGATTTCAGAATTCTTAAACACAGATGTGGCACATTTGTGGGTGATGGCAAGATCAAAGGTGGGATCCTCTTTGTGTAGGGCTCAGGTGGAGTGGAGGAATAATTATCCCCATTTTACTGTTGAGGAAACTGAGGCAGATAGGCTAAGGAATTTGATCAAGGTTACACAGCTAGGAAAGTCTGAGGTCACATTTGAACTTGAGTCTTCCTGACTTGAGGCTCAAGCTTCTGTTGAACTGATCCTCCAAATTTCAGCAAGTATTTGTACAGAATAACATGTTAAGAGGACACCTGGTAGCAAATGTGTGTGTGATAGTGGTGGAAGGTGGGTCTGGATGTAGCCACAGGGAGTGAGAAGTGTGCTGACTCTTTCTCTAGTTCCATTATGTCAGAGGGCAGGAGAAGAGCAACCAGCCTCAGAAAAGGTTTTAAGAGAAATTATGTCTCCGGGAGAAATTTCAGTTTCATCCAGCATTAGAAGATAGAAGCGATTTAACAAGAAAAGATAGAGGGTAATTGTTCTCTAACAGTGGGAAATTAGAAGGTTTCAAAGGCACAGAAAAAAAAAAGATGCAGAGGGACTGAGAAAAAGGAGGGCCAAGACTGAGTTTACTATGAATGGGATTGGTAGCCTTTACCATCTCCTCTCTGTTAGGGTTCAGAGCTCCCAGGCCAGGCAGGACCTTAAAGGCTGCCAAGGTGGATAACTGGTGAAACCCAACAGAAAGGATATTATTCCCATGAGTCCTTGGGAAAGGGCAACCTGAGGGATAGGCAAGGAAATGACACCAGTTGGGTGGCTGGCATCCTCCTAGGGGGAGGGATGCTACATACACACACACACACACACACACACACACACACGCATACTGTTGGCACCTGGACAAAGTCCCTAACACCCCAGTTAATTCTGGCTCTGGCTCTGTTGAAACACATATACATCTCCTCCCCAGCTAGTTTGCAAACGTTTGGAAACCAGAGACCCTATTTTTACACTCATATTACTTTCCAACAGTACTTAGCACAGTGCTTTATATAACATAGGCATACCATAAATATTTGCTGACTGTTTTAAAATAATGAGTTAATTGGGATATATACATAAAACTAGGAATAGTTTAGCCTGTAGGTTTCTTAAATTATTGCCAGAAAAAAATAATTTAGATGATACAAAATTGAATTTGTGAAAAAAAAAATTGGGAAAATGCGCTTCTTTTTTTCTCCAAGATGAAGTAGAAAGGTAAATTAACTGTAATGGTAACCAGATGCTCTCCATTTCCATGAAGGACAGAACCAGAGGAAATTGGCCAAAATTGTTGTAGGTGGAATTAAAATATAATGACTGTTAAGTACTGAAGTGATCAACTTCCCTGAAGTAAAGAACAGGTTAAATACCACTTCATCTGGAATGATGTGGGAAGCCCGCCAATTAATTAATCAATCAGCAAATTTGTAGAATATAGAAAAGAATTGTAATATCCCTCAAGAATGTTACAGTCTAATTTAGTAAGATAAAATTAAAACATGGGAAACAGACACCGCGAACAAACAATACAGCGTCATAATCAAGGCAAGATCTAGTACTATGATGTTGACTTGCAGAGAAAAAAAAATGCCTTCTTCCTAGACAGAATACAGAAATAGACTTTCAGAGCCGAAAAAAAGAATGTCAACCTGTGACCTAGATTTAATTAACTTATGCCATTAAGCAAATATATTTTGATGATATGATGATGATGATGATTGGAATTTACAGACTAAAATTTATAAACTTCTTTCCATATATTATCTCATTTGATTTGGAAACAAGATATTAAGTTCTTTACTTGCAAATAAGAAAAAGCCACTAGAAGATAGGAGAAAGCTGAAGAAATGTGTCTTTCTGTTGTAAATTTTTAAATCATGAAAATAATGTGAAAATAGCAATCTTTCTTGCCTATATTATTCACAATGAACTAACTTCTGCCCAAAGTTTGACTTGCAAATGATTACAGACTAAAAATTCTATCCAGTGCCCTTTTCTATATATTTCTCTATTTCTATATTTTCTATATAATTCTATATATGTCCTTTTGAGTCTCTTTCTTACCTGAACTTTTGTGTTGGGGGACAAGGACAGTTTTTAATATTTGGGAGATATGATGCCCAATCTTTAAATATTCATTATTTGTACTTCTCTATCCTCTTCCATATTGTCACAAAATTTTAGAGTTGGAAGAGATCTGAACTACCTAGTCTAGCAAATACCAAAATTCTGACCCTCACATATAACATGCCCAACAACTGATAATCCAGTTTCCTCTTGAACTCCACCAATAGAGAATTCAGTTTCTCTAAGACAACTCATTTGATTTTTGAACCACTCTAATTTTTAGGATTTTTTTTCTGTTATGTTGAGCCAACGTCTACCTCTCTGTGATCCTTCTTCCCCCAGGGCTAATCACCTCTTTATGTTCAGAGCCAAGTGAAAATACCACTTTATGTGACCACCCATTAAATCTCTGAACACTACTATCCTGAGCCCCTGAAGTCTTCTCATCTTAATTATTTCAACAAGTATGCCATCATTTTGAATCTCCACAGCTACCTGATCATTTTCCTCTGGACAGAATCAAGTTTTCAGTGTCCCATCTAAAATATAGTTCAACAAACTGAACACAGTAGACCCAACTGACAGGTTATGGTAGGGTTATTACCTCCCTTCTTCATACCATTTACGTCATTAAAGAGCATATAGTTCTTTTGATTGTCATATCATGCTGATATCTTATTAACTTTTAAATTTACTAAAAAGCCTTAAATATTTTGCACATGAATTATTGTTTAGCCGTGTCTCTCTCCCACCCTGTAACTTTAATGGATGACTTCTTGAATCCAGGCACAAAATTTAAATTTCTCCTTATCAAATCTTATCTTATTAGTTTCAGCTTGTCAATTTTTTTGAATCCTGATTCTTTCATCCAATATGTTAGCCATCGTTCCCAATTATGTTGCTTCTCCATCCTCATCCTTCTTGATTTGTCTGAGTCCTTTGACTCAGTGAGTCACCCTCTTCTCCTTGACTGTCTTTTCTCTAGGTTTTCTCCTGATTCTTCTGCCTGTCTCACTGCTCCTTTTCGGTCTCCTTTGCTGAACATTCATCCAGCTAAAATCCAATATCCAGGCCATACCTGCTAACCATGGACATCCTCTAAAGCTCTGTCCTGGGTCCTCTTCTCTTCTCCCTCTATACTATGTCACTTGATGATCTCATCAGCTCCCATGGATTTAACTTTCTTTTCTACGCAGAAGATTCTTTTCATTTTTTGTCCAGCTATAATCTCTCTGCTCACCTCCAGTCTCCCATCTCCAACTGCATACTAAATATCTCAAATTGCATATTTTACAGACATCCTAAATTCATCATGTTCTTCCTAAAGCAGTCTGACCTCCCCCCCCTCTTTCCCCTCCCTCTCCCCCCCACTATTCAGTAGACTCTGGTGGCTTCTGATGGCCTTCAGGATCAAAGGTAGGATCTTCTGTTTGGCTTTTAAAGTCCTTGATAACCTGTTCCTTTTCTACATTTCCAGTCTTCTTATAATTCTTATCTCTTCCCCATCCTCCTATACACAATACCTTGAAATCCAGTAACACGGGACACCTTGCTCTTTGTTCCTGGAGCATGACACTCCAACTCCTGACTCCAGGCATTTTCCCTGCCTCTCCTTTATGCCTCTGAGACTTATTTATTCCTTTTTCTAGCCGTTAACTTCTCTGACTTCCTTCAAGTCTCTGCTAAAGTTCCACTTTCTACAGTAAATCTTTTCCCATTCAATTTTCATAGTACTTTTTTTGCATAGTTTCTCACCCATTAGACAGGGAGTTCCTTGAGAGCATGTACTAGTTTGTGTCCTTTTATTCCCAAAATTTATAGTATGTACAGTACCTTGTACATTGTAGGTGATTGATAAATGGTTACTTGAATGAGTTGTTAGTAGAGAATAAAAATAATCCTTAAAATAGGTTCACTTTTCTGTCACACTTCATGAATATTAAACAGTCTTGTGAAATACATATGATTAGGCCCTTTTTATCTATCAGGAAATTGAAACTCTGAAAGAATAACTCATCCAACTCATCTAACCAGTGAGTGTTAGAGCTGGTACTGAAATGAAGGTCTCCTGATCTTTGCTTTTCCCTGTACCATGTTGCAAAGGGCTAACAGCTGATTGTCACCAAAAAAAAAAAATCTTAAAGAATATCGTGTAATACGTAAAGCTAACGAAATAACTGAGATAACATACCCTAGGAATGGTTTCTACAGTCTGGTTTCTAAGGAAGTCACCAGTGGGCAGTAATCCCTGTGGTTTAGGGTGCTAGTTCCTACTATTGATCAGCTTTTTTTTTTTTTTAACCCCATGGGACTATAATTTTCCACTTAAAATTTCAACTCTAGTCAATGTGTATTAGAAAATCAATATCATAGATTTGCTCAGCTTTCCCTCTGCCTCACTGGAATTTTGAAACAATGTAAAGAATGTTTTTATGATGAAAATGGACTATAAAACTGGTGAAGCTTTGACCTAGAACTTTTTACCTTTAAAATTCACATCAAGCTTTTGAATCCCTTTCTCCATCACTGCAGAATCATTCCTCATGTTACACCTTTTTTTTTTTTTTTTTTTTTTTTTTTTTGTGATAGCTTAAAATATCTAAAGTGGTGTGGCTATTCAAATTGCCCTTGGAAGACTTTTTGACCAAATAAATTTGACCAAACCAGATCTTATAGTTAAAGAAAATTTTTCAGTTTATGTTACCTTTTCCTTTCACAATTTAATGGCTTTATTATCAGTTACATCATTTTCCAAAATGCTAAAGAATTCTTCAAACTCCTTGATTTTTTCATAAGTTTCAAATGTATCATAATATTATGCCTATTCAATTCAAAAGTTTTTGAGCACCTACTACTTTGTTCACTGTGCACTAGGCAGAAGGCTCCCAGGATAATGAGAAGAGGCTACAGAAGAATGATTTATAAGAGGACAGGGATGAGCGTTAGACAGGTTCAGATCATGTAGATGGGTTGCAATCTTCATATTTGTGAGTTACACACATGTGATAACAGATCTATTAACAAGAACTCTTTCTCTAAAAGAAAACTGACTCTTAAAGAAAACATGGCAGTGGTCAGTATAAAAAACATTTTACTTGCAAAAAAATGAACAAAAACTAAACTATTTTTTTTCTTCAGTAGATTAATGGGTGACTTTATTTGGAATGGTTGTTTGTGTAGGCACATCCTAAGTATTTGATTCCAGTAATTATCTCACTTAGTGATAGCAGAAGGCTGTGATATGTCTGTTTGATTGGTGATACTTCTGCAAATACGAACCAGAAGTCATTCTAGTCTATTTTGTAGCCATTTCATTTTGCAAGTACATAATTTTTTTTTGACCAGAGTTAGCCCCTAATCATTCTATTTCTTGTTCCATTGAATTCCTATTATTGTAATCAAAATATAACATCTTATAATGTTCAAACTCAGATCCTAGTTTATTCTTACTCAACCACATTTGAAAGAATATTCATTACTTGTATGTTATCCAGTGAATTACCACATTTATTTTGCACTGACAGTTTTACAACTAAGTCTTTTTACTTTTTTTTAATTTCGTGTCAAACACTCTCTTCTCCAGATAATGAAATTCATAGATAATGAAAGAACTCTGCCTTCTGCTTATTTACCTAAAATGAAATGTTCACATGAACAATGAAAAACCATAGGCTTTATAGTTAGGAAAGATCTTAGAACATCTAATTCAACTTCATTTTATAGAGGAGGATATTTGAGACCCATGGAAAGGGAGCCCAAGGTATGCTAGGAGCAGAGCTGAAATTCAGCCTTTGGTGAAGTAGAGTAGAGGCCAACATAGAAGACAACTGGTAGGGGTTTTTTAATCAGCTATTCACATATACCACTTCTCAAAACAAATATAAACTCCATCCAAAGCAGTATCCAAATGTACATTAACTGGTGAATATAGATTATTTTAATATTTAAGATGTCTACTATAACCATGTCCATCCACTACTATAGTGCTTCATTTCCTTGCCCAATCAGTACCAGTCATTATGACTTTTGAATGCCTCCTTGGTCTGTGAACATTACAATTTTTAGACTGAAATCTATCTGATGCTGTGTTCTTTCAAAATCTATTTTCAGTAATATCTTCAAGTATTAACAGGCTGGAAAAAAAGAAGGAATGGATCTCATATATTGAGCAGTTAAGTTATAAAGATTAATCTCTTAATTTTAGAAAGATACTAAAGCTGACCAAAAAATCCTCTACTTTGTGCATTTCAAGTGTTCCACTTTAAATATGAGTACATGCCATGAGGTCCCCCATAGCAGACTCTTCAATAGAAAGAGAAATGAGGGGTTCTTTATGTAACAGAAATTCTAATAGACTGTTAAGCAATAGTAGGGGAGGCAGACAACATTTTAATCAGTATTGTCATTAACGACTATCAATAGAGAGGATAAGATACTCTTGTCTTTGTGAATTATGATTTGTGACTGGCAAGGCAGTCACATTGAAGTATATTTATTTTATAATGCAGAGACATTGATTAAATGCACGTGGCATCTCAAATATAGTTGACATTTTAAGTCAAAATTATTACAGACATAGAGCCATTCATTTAACTGTTGCTTTAAAACCATGTCTTCAACTGGTTGTTAATGGAAGAAAGTCTATCTGGGCCAATATTTCAATACGTTGATCTGTTATTTTACTGACAGGATGAGAGAAAGCCACTTCCTTTGGGCAACCATGTCATTTGATAATATCTGGGACATCCATGCTTGACAATATCATGGTCATTTAAATACATATGGACACTAGGACTCTGCCCCCTTCAGAAAAGCTTTCATTATCAATGAAATGTTTTTTTTTTAACCTAAGACTCACAACTCTCTCCTGCATGGGGAGAAAGAAGCAACAAACCACCCTGCATTCTTGCTTTCCAACCTGCTTCGGAAATGTTCTTTAAATAATTGATAAGCACTGGGGCTGGAGCAGTAATATAGTTTAGGGAGGAGGGGTTTGTGTAATGTATATTGCTGTCTGTTGCCAATAGATGAGCAACTTTAAACAGCATAAGTGTTTGAGTATTGATTGTTGATTTGCAAGATTTAACGTCCAATAATAATTGTTTGAAAGCCTGCTTGCATACAATGTCTGTATCCTTTGATCTCTTCTTTAGGTTATCAGTTCCTTTTAACTTCTGGATTAACTTTGAAGTTAGGTATGGCGCATCTGTATCATTTTACTATCCTGGATCTGAAATTGCAGGCCTCACTTTAACCTCTCATCATCAGAGGTAGACATTCTAAGATTATAGAAAGAAGCTCATTTCTCATAAGCTTAGAAAGCCCAAACAAAACAAAACCCTGATATTGTAATACCCTTTCACTTTTGTCATTCTGTAATGTCACTTTCTAATCCAGAAATGCATATTAAGCCAGCTTTGACCCATGTCAAATTAATATACATTTCCAAGAGTAAAACCTATTTCTGTAGAAGTTAATGAAACTTCAAAAGAAAGACCTCTACAAATAGGTACAAATAGCTCATCCATAGGATGATGCCTCACTAGCAGCCAAGCTTCATACAGTTTGGTGGAGCCAAAAAGCAAAGGGTAAAGTATCCTGCTGGTTATTAACTTGTGCTGCTGAACTGCTCGGATAAATCCATCACCATCTCTTCTCAAACATATCATGCCTTTCATTTTACTGCACAAGGTTTATTGCTGTCGTTTGGGCTGGAGGAGAGGGAAGGAAAAACAAACGAACAAACCATACCTCCCTTTGCTTGATAGCTTTGGGAATGTTTGTAGATTAAGTATATTTTCATCAAATCATAATCCATATGGTGGCCACACCATCAGTTTCATCTTCAATCAACGTATGCTTATTTTTTTAAGGTTTTACATTGCACATTGAAGGTCAACAGACTGGACAAGCCCTGTAGAACCCTGTTTTCATGTGCCATTATAGAATTTGAAATGACAACTGTATATATTTAGGCATGTGTGTATACATATTCCTTTAAAAAACCTGATGAATAAGGAGATAAATGATACTTAGAGTTAAGTTAAATTTGGCCAAGCCAATTAGAGAATGCCTAGTCAAGCAAAATAGGCCTTGGAGAAATTAGGCAGTGAATTTTAAAGAAATGAAATTCACTCATCTTTTTATGTTGATATATGTGTTGTCTTCATATTATTTTAGGTTAGCTGATGAAATGTTATTTTATCAGAAAATCACAAAGTATAGAGGGATCCCAGGGAGTCTTCTAGTTTAACCTTTCCTCTACTTAAAAACTTTCAGTGATAGGGAGCTAATGGTGTCCTGATACATCCTGTTCTACTTTGAGGCAACATAATAGTAAAGAAAATTTTACTTGTAGACAGCAGAAAGTTGTTTCTCTGAAACTGCCACCCCATCCTCCTGTTAACTGTCTTCAGAGTCCATGCAGAACAACAATATCTGTAGTATCTTCTTTATGTGTCACATGACAGACCTTCAACTACTTGAAAACCAATAGGATGCCCTTCCTAAATCGCTTCTCTCTTAAAATCATCATAGTTCTTTTAATGTACTATTTTATAGTATAATTCCCTTTCTTTTACCATCGTGACTTCCTTTCAGATTGTCAGTGACCTTTCTAAAATATGGTACTTCACAGTGGGTACAGAGTTCAGGTGTAGTCTAACTAGAGCAAGATAAGAGGAACCTTTGTTCTGGGTACTATGCTACTATTAATGAAGCCTACGAGCATTTTTGCTTAGGTGGCTACCAATAATTACCTTAGTGACTTAGAACAGATTTTTCTGTCTATTGGGATCCCCAGGTATTTTTCACTCAAACTGTTGTGTAGCCCTACCATTGTGATCCATTAGAAGTATAATTGGTTTTCTGAATCCAAAGGTAAAACTTGGTGTCTCTCTCTAATAAATTTTGCCATATTCAATTTGACCCATTGCCCTAGAATGTTGAGGTCTTTTAGGGTCCCAACTCTTCTGACTATTCTTTGATACAGTCTCTCAGAGCATTTATAAAAATGTTGAATAAGGTAGCTGGAATACAATAAGCTATTAATGCTTATTGATTGATTGATTAAATAAAATGGATAGATGACAGATTCCTAGGGTACAGAGATCTCAGTATATTTCAAATATGCCATTTCTCTGATTATCAATCTAGTAACCCTACTTTTAGAAAATATGTTATCATGAATCCATGCTAGTTTTTATGATCATTTCCCCAAGTGTTAAAAGTCTTTCTTTTTAGCAGTTTATTATATAGTTTTACCAGCAGTTAAATTCAATATTGCTTATCAACAGTTTGAAGAAAGCACCTTTTCCCTCCTGAAAATGTGGGCACTAGAGCACCTGAAGTCCCACGTACACCTTCTATACCCCTACCTACTCTGTGATCAAGTGACACTTGCTTTCTTTGCACTTGTTCCACAAGAGCATCCATTTCTGGGCCATGGTAATTTTCACTGGCTGTCCCTCATGCCTCCTCATTTCTTTCTACTGCTTTTCCTTTTTCCTTTAGGTTCAAGGTAAAATCTTGCCTTCTGCAAGAATCCCCTCCTGATTTCTCTTGACATAAGTATTTTATCTCTATAGTATCTTTCTCATCTCTCTTCTTTATCTGTCACGTTTGTATGTAATTGCTTCCATGTTGCTTCCCTCCACCCCATTAGATTGTGAGCTCTTTGAGATCAGAGAAGCTTTTCCCTTCCTTTATATCCCCACTGCTTAGCATGGTGCCTAGCACACAGTAAGTGCTTATTAAATCCTCATTAATTAACTGCACTACTTTTGTTCTCCAGGGTCTCAAAGATCATTAGCCCTCACCAACCATACCTGCCAGGTTGCGTGTTGTTTCCAGCATTTGATGGTGAACTCCTTGAGGGCAGGGACTATTTTCACCACTCTTTTTTATCCCCAAGTCTTTCCACAGCGTCTAGCACATGGTAAGCTCTTAATGAATGTCTGCTGACTTGACCTACTAGCTCTTTCAGTCCTTGGGATATAGTTGGCAACAACCTCACTGAGCAAAGCTCACTTCTCCATATGATCTTTATATTTATCCTCAGTTTTAGTATCCTTTTAACTATTTATGTTCTAGGCTTCTCAGTTTAGTGGTCAGTCACCGTGCTACAAAAAAAAATTAGAAGCAAAATAGGAATTTGGTATTCTGTTTTCTCTCTGCATCATCATGCCATCCACCCCAAGTACTAGATCTCTCCTTTCTTTGTTCTTCCACATACTCACATGGTAGCCAGAAAACATGTGTGTACATCTGTGCATGCACACACATACATGTGCACATACAACATTCTTTGTCATCCTTAGAATCCATTGCATACTTTTCTTCATTCTGCTCTTTGTCTTATATATTGGTGCATAAACTCCTGAGTGACTTCAGGCAAGCTCTTCTCTTTGATTTTAGAATGAATATAGTGGAACACATAGTAGTGGTAAGGAGTAGATAAAGGTTCATCTTTATTATATCAGCAGGGAATTTAAAATGATATCTCATGGTCTAGATTCTAATCCATATTCTTTTTCCAGAGAAGGCAAGGAGTTATAATAACCAACTGTCAATCACCACTTCATTTTTGTGTCTGAATAGCTGATGATTGGATCAATCCCTAGATACATTGCCCAGTGACCTGAAATCATTGAACCTTTCCCTATGAGGAAAAGTCCTCCAATGGAATAATTTTAGTATATATGAAGTGGTTTTTTTACTGTATAGATCTGTGATTTCATTGAGATAGGAAACTTTCACTGAGGAGCTTCCTGTCTCAATACTATTAAATATCTTCTTTGTACCCTATAGTCTTAGTTAGAGAGCTGCCTAGAGCATTGAGAGATTACTTGCTCTGTGACACATGGTCAGATGTGAGACTTGAACCTTGATCTTCCTGGTTCCAAGGTCAACTACTATCCACTGTCCACAAGGTACAATGGATAGAGTGATGGGCTTGGAACCAGGAAGACCTGAGTTCAAATCCTGCCTCAGATATGTACTAGCTGTGTGACCCTAAACAAGTCACTTAACCTGTCTCAATTTCCTTAACTGAAAAATAGAGCTAATAATAGTGACAGATCATAAAAGTCCATCTGTAAAATAAAAATAATAAGCTTAGAATTGTTGAGCTGAAAGAGACCTCAGGTCCTCATACTGGCACATTTTACACATAAGGAAACTGAGGTAGAGATAGAAGAAATGACTTGTTCTAGGATACAGTGAGTTACAAGGAGCTCCTCTAAGCCCTAGCCCAGTGATCTTTCCAATGATGGCACTATTTTCTTCAAAAAGCTGTGTTAAAGTGTTCAAATAAGTATGTACCAACATCAGAATCAGGCATCCCTCTTAGATGCCAAGCCTTATTTCTTTTTTTGACAATACTGCTAAACTAGAAAATGAATGAAATGTTTGAATAAATATATAGTTGATCTGGATTTTGCAGAGCTTTTAATAAAATATCTCATAATATTCTTTTAGAGAATTTGGAGAGATATGGATTAGACAATAATACAATAACCTGAATTCTTGCCTAGTTGGATAGCCACACTCATGAAGTTGTAGATGGTTCATTGTCATCATAATAAAAGATCTCCATTGTAGTAAGCCAAGTATCTATGACTGGTCCTGGCATTGGCCCTGGGCAATTTAAAAATTTTTATCAGTGATTTGGATAAGGGTACAAATGGTATGCACATCAAATCTGTCAATGACAAGAACCTAGAACCTGTCACAGTGGATAAGGGAGTCAATATAAAAGGTTCTTGAGAATTTAATCTGAATTTAATTGGATGTAGTTCAATAGGATATGACTAGTCTTGCACTTGGGTACAAAAAAAATCAAATTTTTAAGTATAAGATAAGGAAGATATGGTTAAACAGAAGTGCCTCTGAGAAGGATCTGGGAGTTTTCTTGGACTGCAAGTTCAACAAAATTCAGTAGTATGATCTCAGCGAAAACAGATAGTGAGAATGGAGTTCTTCAAGCAGAGAATAATCACTGATTATGCAGTGGTCGAGTTCCTTTTATGGGGCACTGGATTAGATTAGATGGCCACTCAGGAAGATCTCTTCCAACTCTCAAATTTCTGCAATTCTGTTATCTAAACTCTTTCAGAAATTTGTTTCCTGACTTTTCTGGTGAAGATATTTTCAATGACTAGTAGAAGTAGGGTAGGATATCACATTGAGTCAAGAGGGGGACATCATGGAATAATTCAAATGGAAAGTTCCTTTATTTCTGAACTTCAGGGTCTATCAAATGAATAATGTACTATGTTATCACTTCCGTAAGTATGAGATGCTATAAAATGAATTTACTTTAAACTGAAGGAAGTCTGTACCTGACTCAGGAAAATGCATCAAAATCTAACCTACCGACAGTATTATGCTGCCATACTAAAATAACTTAGGCTTCGTAGACCGATAGTTTTACTAAAAACCAGGAAATTTGATATTTCTTCAAGAACCTAAGAGTAGCCTGTTTGACATAATTTACCATTCAAGAAATTAGTAGTAATTTCTTTCCTTGAAAAGGTCAGGCTATTATAGATGTAAGTGGAACAGTAGGTTAATGTGCCAGCCTTAGCCTTAGAAGTTAGAGTTCAGATTTATCTTTGGTTACATCAAAAAATAAATTGTGTCATCTCCACCTAGCCCTCTGGAGTGTTAGCCACTTAATAATCTCATCACTCGACTTTGAATCATTTGACAATCCATTCCAGTGTATGAAGTGCTTAGGCAGACACAGAGCAGAGAATTTCCATTGGCCCCCTCTTGGGAAAGAATTGGCTACAGACAAACAAGGGGTTTGAGTCCTTCAGACTATTCAGCCATATCAGTCAAAATTATAAATCCTCCCTCCCCCAAATAATGGTTTGTATCTTTTAATGGCTGCCTGGCTCAGTGGAAACATCAAGGTGGATTTTGCGAAGCTTATGCCTCTTCCAGCATAAGATCTGTGTAAACAGCCTAATTTGTTGATTTGCATGTGAAGTATGTTGTACCCAGTGGGTGGTGAAAACCGATTTGGCATGCATCTTCCCAGCTCAGAGTGGATAACTGGTGTTCGTCCCCACTGCTGTCAGAAGATGGATGTGTTTTTTATTACAGCTCCTGTTTGAAATGACTATTGCAGACTGTCTCATAGAGATATTAGAATCCTTTACAAGGCTTGTATGTTATGTACAGTGAAGCAGTGACACCAGTGCCTTCACGGTCGTGTTTGTAACCTGCCAGTGTTCTTATTAGCAATAACTTTCTCTGCTGTGGGATCTCAAGTAAACACAAATCATATTGCATCTGAAACACATTAAGACAATTGATTTATCTTTAGTAGAATTTTGGCATTCGCTCAAAGTTTTATCTTCATTGCTGCGAAATGATACTAATCTTCCTAAGAATAACATTTGTACAGGGAAAACAAGAAGAGATAGTAACCAGGTCAAGGTGTGAGGGGGGAGGAGGGAAACTCTTTCAAAGCTAAATCAAGGACTTATTTTTCCAGGATCCTTTTCTGTGTGTGAATTTTATCTGATCAAAAATAGACACTAATGGGTGTTGTTTTACTAAGCAGAATTGAAAGTAATGATCATAGTCTCCAAAGAACACCAGTGGGCTGAAGTTTGGAAAAATTCAATGGTGTAGTTGTTTACTCTTATTATTTAATAGTTCTCTAGGGTCTGTAATTCAAAACTGGGTAGAACTATGCAAAAAACAAAAACACTAAGGATGTTTACTGATGCTCCTTCTTGGTTTACTCTTCATTAGCTGAAACAAATGATGCTTTCCCAGGTAGCAGTGAATTTTTAGTAAGATAGCTATCCTGAATCAAGACAGACTCAAGATCAATATGTTCGTAGATAGATAAATATTTCTTACTAATAAGTGAAAACTCCCGATTCCCTGGGTGTCCAGCTACACAGATCTCATTCTGTAGTACACTCTTGTTAGCCTCAAACATCAAATACCTCCTCTCTTATGCAAGATTTTTATCTCCCAATATTTCAGTTAAGGTAATCAAGATATGAGCTAATAGAATTTAGGACTGCAAGGGACCTTAAAGATCATTTAGTCCAAGAGTTCTTAGCCTAGGATCTGGGAACTTTATTTTTTCAATTTTTTTGACAACTCTTTCAATGTAATTTCCTTTGTTAACCTATGTATTTCATTCTGTGCCTTTAAAAGTGTTATTCATGGAAGAGCTTTATCAGCCTGCCCAGAGGATCTATGACACCAAAAAAAAAAAATAAAAATAAAAAAACAAGAACTCCTCACTAGGTCAGTCCTCTTTTGTAGAGATGAGGAAACGGGGGCCCAGAGAGATTCATTAGTTTACCTAATGTCAAACAGTAACAAGATAGCAGAGCTAAAATAAAAAATCTGATCCTATAATCCCTGTCAACAAACATCTGTTTATCCATCCACCCATTCATTCATTTAGTTGTTTTTTTACTACTCTAGACCCTAGAGATAAAAAGGCAAAAAAAAAAAAATAATGAAATGGTAACTGACCCCAAGGAGTTTTCATTTTTCTTTTACAGCAATTCCAACTCATCCTCTTTTTTAAAATTTTTTTTCAAAGAATGATATAAAAACTTTCTCTGAACATTTTCAGTCAATATCATAACCACTTCCTTGGATGCCATCTCTAAGGGGTCACAGGCTGTTAAAAGAGGTCTGACAGTTCCTTTCCCCAGCATTGCCACTTATTCCTCCTTAGCCCTGAACTATCGATTCTCCTCTCCTCCTTCCCTAGCTTGATACTAGTTATTTCTTTTTTGTCAACTTACTCCACAGCCTCACTCTCATAAAGCCAGCATTAAAAGCCTTAGTTTCACAGCAGTAAGAAAAGGGGCAATAAGTTTGGGGTTTCTTCCCACATATGGCATGGCAAATTTTGAGTCAGAAAATCTGGGTTCACATTCTAGATCCTCCATTTTCTACCTATGTGACCTTCAGCTAATCATTTCACTACCGTTTCCTAATCTATAAGATGAAGGCTTTGGGATATCTGATTTCTGGGATGCTGCCAAATCTTTAGGACATATGAACTTAGAACAAGGTGATTTCTAATGACCTTCCAAGTCATAGTCCTATGAGGGGAAAATGTAAAGAGCAATGGATCCAATTACAGTTGAAAACACATTGAATTCATAGTCTAAGGTCCTATGTTCAAATTCCAGCCTGTGTGATTTTGAATGTCACTACCTCTTAAGGCCTCAGTTTACTCTTTTCCAAAATGAAAAAGTTTAGACTAGGGTATCTTTAGAGCCTCTTCTGTTTCTAAATCTATGATCTCCACACCTTTGGATCTGTGTATGATCTGGCCTCGGGAGTGTATATGGTGGTTATACAGAACTAGTACCTCTGGTGTGATGGCTTGCTGAGCCCTTTTCTGGGCTGCTCATCAGCCTTTGGTGTCCAATGGATCACCCAGCTCTCAATCAAAAAAGCTGTAGCATACTCAGGGGTTGCATCCCAGTAAAACCATCTCAAAAGACAGGCTAAATCAGGTTGAGGGTTACCAACAGGCCTCAAACCCATCAATGAGTCAGTGGAGTATCTTTCCTAAACATGTGAAGACTTCCCCAATGGAATGGGCAGATGAGAACAATTTGTTCCAATGGTTGTGAAAGTGGCTGAGGCAGGCACTATGGAATACTTAGAGTTTGGTCAGATATCAAAAACATGAGGGTTATATACTGCATCCCCAGGCCATTACCAGTAGTCTAGTCTGTTGTCTTCCCAACCACTGAACTTCAGTGACTCTGGAGAAGAGGGTGAGGCTGGTGACTTGGTACAGATCTGCCTCACTTAAATCCAATGCACGCATAAGCCAGGATATCACATTGAAAATGAAGGATAAACAACAGTAACCTGGCCTCGGTGAGGGTTCCAATGGCCTCACTCAGAAGTGCCAAGCTTATTGCTTTAGATTTATCATTTTTATCAAGAATATTTAAAAAGAGCACAAGCAGCAAACTAGACTAGATAATTTCTTAAGAACAATTAATACAAGAACAACCACCATTGTATCTCAGTGGTGATGAACTCTAAGAGGAAATGACCATTAGTCTCAAGAAGAGATTAATCTCAAGGGGAGGCACCAATAATCATTCCTTCTGTTCTCATGAAAATTAAAAGAAATACAGGCTGATCCAAGGAATGTGGTAGCACTCAGCTGCCATTTTGTCGAAAACTGATATGATAAAGTAAAGAGTTCTAGTCCTGTTCATTTATACACTCAGAACACTCTTTTCCCCCTCTCATTTCCCAATGGGAGTGGTAATAGATCCCTCTAAGGTTCTGTCTTTCTCACAATAGTGGTTGAATTTTCTTTTTAAGGAACTACTTATATTATTCTTATATTATTTTTTTCTAGTTGTTGAACTAAATATAATGTACTTGAAACTTTTTTGTGGTGCTTATTCAACTCCTAGCAGTCTCTCAGAATTATCACTTTGACTTTCTCACGGAAAACAAGCAACTGAGAGTAACTGCACTATTTATTTCAAAAATGTCAATTGGTGTGAAATCCCAGGGAGGGAAATGAAAGGATCCATAGGAGAATGTCGCCTTTCAGGAAAGCAAATTACACGAGAGTTAAGGAAATGCCTTAAAAACAAAGAATAGGATTGTTGAGTTTGAGGTGCTGAAAATTTCTCTTGATCTAAAAGTTATTGATAATTGCAATAACTTTATGTTAAAAGCTTTTTAATTCATTTTAGCTGTGTGTTCATTTGTAGTTGGGAACAGCTGCAAGAGATACAGAACTAGTAACCCCAGAATTACTTCTTGTTTTAAAATACCTGAAGGGTCTATGAATTTGTCAGCCTGGAAACTCCTATCGTGGAAATTCTCTTCAACTGTTCAGATCACTACTAGGGCTTTGACATGGTAAATAAGTAAGAGGAGATGGACTTGGACATCACGCCTGTGTTTGGTATTATTCTTTTGCTGCTCTTAGGATCACGGGATTTAAAGCTGGGTGGAGTTGTAGAGGATCGCCTCGTTCAGGGGCTCAACCATTTTTTTGTTACTCTCACAAAGCCTATGGACCCCTTCTAAAAGTAATTGATTTTAACTGGAAGAAATGGTAAATTTCAGTTAGAAATTAGTAAAGAAAAATAAATAATAAAATAAATAATTCCCACATTCACTGATGCCCTGAAATCCACCCCCAGACGCCTTGTCCAAGGACCTCAAATTAAGAACCCTTGATCTAGTCCCTCCATCTCATTTCCCCCCCATTACCTGGAGGGGGAGGGAGGAACTCTAGGAACATAGGAATGTTAGGGGAAACCTAGGGTAGGGCCTTCCACATCAGTGTTCAGGAAATATGAATTTATACCTAATTGAAGTGACCTGTCATCAAGGAAAAGAATATAAAACTGGTCTTGAACTGTTAGCTTGATTCATCTCGCAACTGTTTGATAATCACTAGTCTATATAAGATGCTAGGGTTTCAAATGAGATTAAATTTGAAAATTGCCTCAAAGTGTTTTTGCAAAACTTTAAGCCTGTATAGGCACTGTTGTAACCATCATCATTTCTTCATCATCATCATCATCCAAAGATGAAGTAAGACCCAGATCCTTCACTCAAAGAGTTTATGATCCTTTGTGAGGGAAATGGGGCAGGGGCAGTGTACACACATACACACACACATGCATGCATATATGCACACAGTTACGCCAAAACAATACAAAATGTAAGTACAAAGGAGAGGTCCAGTCAAAAATGGTTTGAGAAGTTTGAGGAGAGAAAGATGACTTCCAACCAGAAAGAGAGAGGAATGGAAGAAGTCTAGAAATTAGGAGTTATGGAGTCAAATGAGACCATTGTTGTGGATGCTCTGTTTTTCTCATTTCTCTGGTTTCTGCTTTCTAGGAAGGATAAAAACAGTAAGACAGACTCCTGTAGAGAATACACTGTGCTAACCTGGCCTTACCCAGCTGATGGGAAGAAAGTATTGATTTTGTCCCTATTCTGAAGTTTATGGCATTTATGATCCTCTAAATAAAATGGTGGCCATGGAGAGAAAAGAAAGTCATATGCTGAGAAGTCACCTAGATAACTGAATATTGTTACCCTGTAGGGAGAGTTCTTGCTAGGGTTCTTGCTCCATCACCTAATTAGGGTGAACACTTGCTAACTAGCACTTGATCCTGTGGCAAAAGTCAGTCTTTTACTGGCTCCAAATTATTTTTTGTCCTACAGAATAGGAATAATAATACTGTATACCTTGCAGGATACTTGAGCATATTTTAAATAACTGATTTATAAAATATTTTATCTCCTTTATTTAAAACTATGAGCAACAGTGGGCATTGCCTCCTGTTTATTATCCTGAGAGTCTAGGCCTGAAGCCCTAGAGAACCTCACTCTGCCACAGATGATCAGTCTGATGCCCTATATGCCCTTAAGGGAGATAGACACAAGCCAAAGACAAGCGTGAACCTGACTTGACATAACCCAAGGAAGGCAGAACCTTTGTGTCAGTTTGTTTTTGTTTGTCTGCATGTAGCTAAGTCCCAGAAGGAATTTCTTTTAGAGTTGTACTGCATCTCTTTATGTTTTATTCAAAGGAGAAGTGTTTGCTCTTTTGACAGATGATCAGTCAGGATAAGAAAGCAGGCATGCATAGCCAATGTGGAGATGGAGATTGGTTTCAGAGATTAGGGATCATCAGGTTTGGGGGCAATGATTGAACACCCTAGATAGACTTAAAGCCAAGGCTGGGATGGAGTAGGAGAGATGTACAATCTTTAAGTTTCTATTCTGTCTTCCCCTATACTCTAAATAAAGCCCTGCCTCATCCTGCCACCAGTGCTTGGAGAGGTCAAGTTCTAACCTAAATAGATTCAGAGCATCCTACACCAAGTAAAAGGCCTTAATGGTGAATACTTTGATCCTAGATGTCTTCTGGTTCACTTCCTCCCGTCTTTCAGAACCTCAGAATGAGGAGGAGCATAGGCCTTTAAGTTGGTAAGAGAAGTATAGAAAATAAGGCAGTATGAGAAGGTGAGGGCAAAGTAGAATAACATATGGAAGACATTTAAGAATTCTTTTTGTCCACCACCTAAAAATGGAACAAAAATACAGCCCTCTAAGAAGAAACTCAAACACTATACCACCTCACTCTGTTTTCACTCAAGGTCTACCTGTGTAATAATTTAGATTAAACCTATGATTAGGAAACAGAGAGGTGGCAGGCCTGATGGTTTCTTAAAAGGTCTGTTTGTTGCGGTAATTTTACACTGTCTTCTGTAAGTTGGAGAAATGTATTTGGGAAAGGGAATGTCTTTTAAATATTCCCTAATTGATAGAGTCGAGGACCAAGTTACAGATGGTCTTTATTAGGAATTCTTTTCATTCTAGAAACTATAAAGTCCCCTTAGCAACAGTGATTGCAGAATGATTGAGTGGTCTCTTGTGGACCTATGTATTTACCTATGTAAAGATCAGTTTCAACTCAGCACATTCTTCATTTACCACCGAACCAAACCGTAACCTTTAAAAGGTGTTGATATCTCTTCATGGCTAGGAACCTAGCAGGTTGGTTGTTTGGTTTTTGTTTTTGTTTTTATTTTTACTTGAAAAAGGGGCATATGTGGGAAACTTTTTAAACAATTACAGTGACTTTTCATGTATCTAAAATAAATAACAGTTCTGATAACTTGCACAACCAAATGTAGTCTAGCATGGTTCTGCATCTGAATATGCAAGGTGAATTAAAACTGAGGGTGATAGACTAGGACAGAGGAAAAGGAGGAACAAGTGGCGTGTTGTGAAAAAAGCAACCGTGGTGAGTATTGATGGCCTTGACACTAATTAGAACCAAAAATAGCAACTGTACCTTGAGAAGTGTGTTATCTCTCGACTATCAGGCAGTAGAAGCCGAGGCCCAAGATAAGGAGCAGATTTTTCTTTTTGTCCCTAGATTGGGACATCATGTCATCTTTTTGGAAATCACATCATTTTTCTTCTACTCTTAATTCTTCAAAAAGCCTGCTCATTGAGGGGTGGGAGCCTTTTTTTTTTTTTTAGACACTTTATGAGATGTTCCTGTGGTGTGAAAATGGTTGCTTACCATGAACTAAAACTCATTTTTTCATCATGTAAAGTCTTGAGATCATACCAAGTGAAGGTTGGAGCACGTATGAAAAAACTGGATCAAGTGCTGTTTCCCCCTCTCCTTTTGAACGTAGTTCAAATGCACAGGCAAATGCACATACTTAAAGTAACTGAAAAATGGTTCCCTAAAATGTGTATTTTATGTTTCTCCATAACCAAAGGAAAGAATTTTGACTCAATTATTGATGTGGCTCTCTATAAGGTAGAATGTACTCACGGCAGAAAGGATTGTAAGTCATACATGGGATTTCATATCGAAAGTAATAGCATTGACAAGGCTAGACCTTAAGTGAAACCCCTGATGTATCTACTCTATGTCCATATTAAGTTTTCAGAATTTCAGGAATAGGCTCGGAGCTTGCAAACCTTTATTGCTTCCACAGGGATCTGACACAGGGCAAAGACTAATTGGTGCCCCCTGGTTTGAACCCTGCAAGTGCCTGACCTGGGTTTGGGTATGATCAAGAGTAGCCTGCTGCTGGATTCTGCCCCTATTATCCAGCTGGGAAACTCTGTTGGTTCAAAGTGACAGAATTATAGGCTCCCCTTTGGTTTAGGGGGCAACTAAGTGGCACAGTGATAGTACTGTGCCTGGATGGAGTCAGAAAGGCTCTTCTCCCTGAGTTCAAATCTAGCCTCGGATATTTATGAACTATGCAACCCTGAGCAAGTCACTTAACCCTGTTTGCCTCAGTTTCCTCATCTGTAAAATGAACTAGAGAAGGAAACGGCAAACCACTCTAGTATCTTTACCAAGAAAACCCCAAATGGGTCACACAAAGTTGAACATGACTGAAAACAATTGAGCAACACACAAACTTTGATCTAGGATTCCTGCTGTGGTTATTCAACTGTAGGATGGACTAGATGCTAAAAGGGAGACCTTGCTTTGTGCCCAAAGTCTAAGCCACATCATGACTACTGCTTCTGGCTTCTGAGCCTCCTCTTTTCTAGGTACAATACCCAGCTCAAAGCCTCACCAGGCTGTGCTACATGCAGGTCCCTTTCACACTCTGTCCCAGATCTGTGACCCGGAACTGGATGGTGGGCAACAAAGCTGTCTGTTGGCACCTGTCCCCAACACAGTGCCCCAGTATGTCTGGAGGTACCCCAGCATGGGTACAGGACCTCCTTTTGTGCTGATTCACAGCCTCTCCTTGGGTTCCACAGTGCCACCTGGTTACACATGCTCTTGCCTTGACCCTTTCTGCAGACCTCTTGATCTGTCTCTCTGTGCCAATCTAGGCCAGACAAAAGACTCACTGTGACCTTTTCTAGATTTCTCCATCAGGATTCTTACTGGTACATTTTATAGATCTGTTTAGAGGAGTTATGGACAGAAGAGAGCTCATTCCTTCTACTCCACCATCTTGGCTCTGTCCCCTCGGTTCTTACTGAGACTGTCACTTCTTTGCACATGCTAAAAATAATGTAGCTTTCCCTGTAATCTCTCTTGCTGTGGACAGTAACTTTGCTAGTAGAACAAGTAAGAACACCTCCTATTTCCAGGCTTCATTCTGATCTTTTTTCCATAAACAGAGCTGGAAAAGTATGAAAGTAATGGGAACTTTGTAGACCCCTTATTAGCAATTATTTCCTTGCTACATCCTTGTCTTACATCCTTGACTTTTCCTCTATGTGCTCTGAAAGCCCAGAACTCACCAAAGAGCGATTTTTTTTGTTCCAAACTGGAAAGAAGTCTTCAGAAATTTATTACATATATGTGTAAACACTGTATATATATGCAGAAGTCAGATTGCTCAGTCTGGTCCCATATTTGATGTGACAAACATGTAGGAGAAAGAGTGATGTATTTGGATTCAAAAGATTTGGGCTCTAGTCCCAGCTCTGTCATTAACCCTCCACGTGACACTAAACACTCACCGTGCTTTATTTTTCCATTCATTACCTATAATGACCTCGTTTTATTTCGCCATGTGGGTATGGTTGGGTGTGCAGATGCCAATCAGATCCATATCTAAATATACCTGGTAGAGTTGGGTGGAAGTGATGGTTGCTTCAATGATAGGAGACCTTCCTTAGGATTTAATCTTGTCTGGGCATTTGATGTTGGAGGAGGCACACTTATGATGAGGATGGAACTTCTTGGCAAACTTGCCATATTGTTTCTAGCATGTCAGAGTTTCATAGTCAGACAGAACGCATACTAGACAAAGCAGTTCATCTTTAGATGTTTAGCTTGGTCAGAACCCTGAAGCTAATTGTCTCTTGGCTGATCTTCCAAAGCTCACGGCGCCACTTGCCAAAGAAAGTAGCGTTTACTTTCTTGGTATGTATTGTACTTTAAAAAAAACAAAGCTCTACATAAATGTGAGCCGTGGTTATTATCACACTTCAGTACTTCAGGGAGCTGGGGCTTTGACAGTTAGGTCACTCCCTCCCCTGACACAAGTCATTCTCTAAACAAATCATAAACCTCCCCAAACTTAGCTAAGCTGAACCTTGGTCAAGAGATAAGAAGCCACCTCTAAGCCCACAAGCAAAACCATTCTAACTTGCTGTCTACCCACAGGGTTCTTGAGGATCGGAGTCACCTCTAAAGATATAAAGCTTCAGAGAAGGACATGAGTGGGAAGTATGATAGTGTATATAAGATGCTAAGGGAGTAAAAATCTGTGGTAGCCTCCAGGATTCAGCCTTGTAAGAATTGTTGACTGTGTGTACAGTTTCCTTGAAGTTTTCTAAAGAATAACTGAGGTCTTGAGTGATTTGTCAAATCTGCAAATTAGCTCGGAATTGTTTGACAACTTACACATGGTGTACCACACACATGAACATGTTTTTAGAACGTGCTCATCCTTATTTTCAAATTCTGATTGCATAGATGGCTTTATGCATTTATGTATATCTCCTCCCCTCACTAAAATCCAAGTTGCTTGTGGCAACTTGAAGATTATCACGTTTCTTTAAAGAGTATGCCATCATTTAAAGTCTAAGTTCCTACTAAATTGGAAAGGCTTTGTGTGGACCCAGCAGCGGACCGTAGGCCTCTTGTCCAATAAGAGCCTTAGCTTAGTGCAAAGAGGCTCAGCCTCAGGACATTGGACTCTAGGTGAGGAATCTTTTTGGAGATAGCTACACAAGATTACAATCCGCCTTGGTGAAGGGAAACTCACAGAAATGGAATGATAGATCCTTTGAAGTAAGAAGCAGATAATCTTAGACTTTATCTTTACTCTGAGGAATAGCCATTTCTTACTTCAAATGATTTGTGATATCACTGGTGTAGTCATTACTTTCATTCAGACTGGCAACAACCCCCTCCATTTCTTAGTAGACTTTCATTAATTAACTCCAAAAAGATTCAACACCTGATGTCCAACCTTCTGGTGAGGAACCTATTTGCATTTATCTAAATTGGTCCTCAAATGACAGCCATAATTCCCATGACTGGGTTCATAGAGTACTTTGCAAACCTTAAAGCACCATGTAAACGTCAGATACTGTTATACTTTGAAGATAAATTTTGCATGTAGAAAATACATACAAATATACATGTATATGAAACATCAAAGTTGATCCTATGGTAACTGTTGCCTAATATACACACGTCCCACACACACACACACACACACACACATACATACATGTATGTATGTATTTTTCAACCTTAACTAAACTATGAAACCTTTATTCTTTATCTTTTCATTTGTAGTAAATAATCTGAGGTTTCCCCTGGTACAAGAACAAATGCAATCCAAAAATACTTTGGGTGTACCTAATAAACAATTCTTATGCCCTTTCTCCAATCTCTGTAGTGTTTGGTCATTTTAGTAATCTGGACCTGTCATGTTTCATTTCAGTGTTTGTTCTCTGTCAGCACATAACTGAAAATAGTACTTAGCCTTCTATAAGCAGTCTTGATTAATGTACATTTAAAAAATGGCAGTTTACAATTTTCCCACAGACCTTATTCTTCTAGCAGATTGGCTTCACACAAAGTTGAAGAAAGCATACGCCTTTTCTTCTAAGAGGAGAAATACTTCAGTTACAGTTTTTGATATTGTACTTCTTCTGAAGCAGAAGGGCTATAGTTTTTTGGGGTTTGTTTTTTCTCCACAAGACATACTATCAGATCAAAAGGACATAAAAGGGAATCATTTTTGGAGTGATTGTCATTGTTCTTCTGACATGAGAACAGAGAAATTTTAACTATTACTTTATACTTGTAGTATCTCCCACATACACGCTGTGACGATAATTTCTTTTCTGGTTAAGCTGTTCAACTCAAGATATAGGAATGAAGGTCACTCCTCTGAGAAAACAGGAAGGTGGTTATTTCATTTCTAGGCCTGACCATGTTTGTGTTTTGTGATTGTGTTTTCAGTGATCATGACACATGCTACTGTTTCCCCTGGTTCAACAGCCAATACTACTTTGGTGGTATGTAAGAAAGCATTTCATATAATTTTACTAGTAAGCAATCTACTTGGAAAAGGCTTTTCTATTACTTTGTGAATCCAAAACTAGAAGAAGAAAATTACAGTATTAATTGCCTAACAAATAGGATAATTGAAAGTATGAGTGATATAATAGTATATTCTCATGGGCTACTTCTTTGGATTTCATTACTTTAAGGATTGGAAAGAGGAGTCCAAACCTGTAATTTCCTCAGTGTGGGGAAACCTTGATGTAAAAGATCCCTCCATAAATGCTCGTTGTCAGGTTGTCTAAAATGTACATTAAAAACAATTCTTGTTGCTATCTTTGCTTTTTACATCACTTAAATTTTTCCTCCTCCTTTTTCTTCTTCTTTTCTCTCCCTCTCCATCTCTCCTCTTTCTCTCTTCCCCTCTCTTTTTCCGTTTCCTTTTCCCTCTCCCTCTCATTCTCTCTTCCTCCCAGAGAGCCATCTCTTATAGCAAAGGATATTTTTCAATAAAGAAAAAAATCAAAACTGATCAATAATTGAAAATATATCTAAAAAAACTTAAAATATGCCATCTTATCCCATCCATTCTTGTTTGACTATGAACTCTTCTCCATTTGTGGATTCAAAAAATGTGCTTTTTCTTTGTTCCATTAATTTATTATGTGACTTTTTATATTTTTCCTGATCTTCTTTTAGTTTGTAGGTTTCATTTGTATGTGGTATGAGGTGTTGGTCTAAACCTAATTTCTGCCAGTCTACTTCCCAGTTTTCTCAGCAGTTTTTATCAAATAATGAATCCGTATTCTACTAGCTTAGGAAAGCCCTTTATTTTTCACAACTACTCAATAAGATAATGTAGATACTATTTTCCCCATTTTATGGGTAACAAAACAGGTTCTTGTGATTTGTCTTGTGTCATATAACTAACAAATAGCAGAGCCAATTAAACAAATTTCCAATATCTTGGTGCCTCTCCTACACTCTTAAGTGTTTACTAAAACTATTTTAAATCAGAAATTCTGTGATCTCAACAATATAGTCCTTGATAATACTTGGGAACAAATACAGTTATCCCTTCCAAATTGCTACTTTCTCAATCATAGTTTCTATATGTCATGGTTCAGCATAAGAAATTAAATGAGAATTTTGGGGAGTATGGTGGAAACTGTAGATGACATGCAAAGGCCAACCGATGACACGGAAAAAAGTTTAGAAACACAGAAATGCATAAAATATATGTCATAAGGTTGTATAATATCAGTGTATTTTATCTTTAAATGTAACTAATTCATCCTTCTCTAGTCTGAAGAGAGGGCTAAAAAAATTTTATATAGATTTTCCAGATTGGGGGGGAGCATACCTTTAACCCATACTGTGTGGAAGGGATAACTGTATACTGTTGCAAATTAAAGATTTCAATGAAAGGTGGCAAGAGAAGCAGAAAAAAGAATGTGATCTCACAAGATAAAAATGTGAATAAATTCAGCATTATCACATTAGCAGCTGTATCAATCAACACGCATGTAATTAGTATGAGATGCAAAAACGAAGAACAAGACAACCCCTGCTCTCAAAGAGCTTACTTTTGAATTTGTCTTTGAAAACCTTTGCATACTTCCAGAAAACCTTCTAGTTTTAAAGAGCATTTTGTTTAAGCACCTGTGAGAGCATAGTGTTCATTAGGTCAAAATTATAGATTTGACCTGCTTATGGGCAAGCTGTCTTTGCCCACCCCTAGTCCTAATCCCAGCCATCTCACCAGTGGAAACTTTCCTAAGGGATCAAGGAAGCAAATCTACACTGGCTAATGAAATCCATGACTAACAGAAAAAATAATTTGGATCTGGGACCTCTACTGATTGTAGGTCACTCACATTGTCTTCATGCCATACAGGGACTAGCCTGAATTCACTATGCAGAATTCTGACCTTAAGGAATTGTCAGAAATTGACTTTACTCCCCAAAATATCATTCATCTCTGCAAATATAGAGAATTTGATGAGGTTCAGTGCTGCCATTTTGTATGTTTCTATGGTCACTATAGATTGGAGGAACTAACTTTCTCTCATGTTAAGAGTTCACTCTAGCAATCAATTTATACTTAATGCTTTGCCAACTTAGCAAACACTATGTTGGTGTCCTGTCAGTCCCTAATTTGGACACCAGCCATTAGTTAGACCATGAGATTGGGAGCAATATGTTCACCCAGGCAGCTGTGTTAACACAGTAGCATGCTGTGTTAGTGATCACTGTTGGACATTAGCTGCTTTTCAGACAGCTTTATGTCCCAGTGGACATTAGGGTGAGCCTCTATTGCACACTAAGAGTGCAACATTTCAGCCCTTGGTTTTGTTCGCTGTCCAAGGATATTGAAACAAATTGAACAGGTGTTACTGGTCAAGTATCTGGAATGAAGTAAGTAATGGGAAAAGTGTTTAAAAGAAAAAACTAGTGAAATGTAGAATTTAGGGCAATCACATATCTCTGCAACCTTTTCCACATACTAGATTTCACTGAAATCCACTTTAAATGATACAAGATATGACCAAGTTTTAGCAGCCACTTTTGTTTCAAGAGGTGATGCTGAAATATAAATTGAACTTATGAGACATCTTAAAATAATAAAAATGTATCTTCTATTTATACATACGCTAACAAAGCTTAAGAGGATTTACATTTTTATCTCATTTTTTTCTTAGTAATGATTTTGTGATATAGATATCAAATTATCTATGTGATAATATTCTGTGATATCTATAGCAGAAATGATCACTGTCTCATAGTTGAGGAAATTCAGACACTGTGAGTTGAAGTGATTCGTTCGACATCACACAGCCAGTTAATGTCAGAACTGGGACTAGAATTCGTCAGAAACTGCAGCAGAATATCAGATTCATCGACGTCAATAAACATCTTAACGAGTTCTTACTGAGTAGTCAGACAAAATGACAAACATGAAATTTCCAAGAATCAAATTAGAACGTGAGGTCATGATGGGTTTTTTTTAGAATAATAATAGTAATATTACCTCAGATATAAAGTTGAAACTGTGAAGGAAGTTAGAAGTGGATGAGAAACTTTGCAAAATTCCTACAATTTTCAGTAATGCTACCTTAACAATGAAATTTATGTAAGGCAGTATAGTGTAGTGGATAGAGAATTAGCTTCAGAGGCAGGAAGACTAAATTGCAGACCCATTTCTGATAAATACCTGCCATGTGGATCCTAAACTTTCAGTGCCTGACGTGCAAACTATTTGAGTACATTTAGGACCCTGTAGGGCCATGTACCACCATGTAGGGTAAAGAAAAGTCTCTTCACCAAAAGTTCTCCATACCAATGAAATCACAGGTTTAGAGTCTCTCTACCCACCCCTCCACCCCCAAATCAAAACTAATTAGAATATAAGCTCTGTGAAGGCAGAGACTGCTTCATTTTTTATATTCATATTCCCAGTATATAGCACAGTGCCATATGTGTTAAGTAGCCAATTGAAATATTTTTATTGAATTGAATTTTTTACTCTATTTTGAATATTGCACAATATTATTTTAATATATGATATATTCTTGTTTTTAATGAGAAAATTCACTGGATTTTTAAACACATTATTTTAAAAGGTCTTTTACATCTTGGTGGGCTCTTATTGTCTCCACAAGCCATTTGTACTTTGTCCAACATATTACAAATCAGTGGGAAAATAGAATTTTTAGCAAAAATTTAACTTTATTACACATTATTCTGTAATGCTCTTTCTATTGAACAAGAGATACCTGGGTTGTTATGATGTTCTAAAAGACTTTAATAGCTTATACCAATTTAGCAGTTGGTTTTCAGGGATTATTTGGCAAGTTCATTTGGAGAAAAGTTGATTTTTTTTTTTTACTTAGAGCAAAATTACAAAACTGCATTTCTGTCATCTTTCTCAGGAATAATAACCCATGTGTATTTGAAATATATTTCCAATAAATCTCATTATGAGAATTAGGGGCATCTTGATTTTACGATGTAATTTCAGCTTCTGGTCAAAACGGTGCCAAAAAGCTAAAGGGATTGATTTGCTTTTTTCTTTGAAGAGAAAGGCTTCCAGACAAATAACTGTCAGCTTCCTTCAGTGAGTCAGCTTTTTATATCTTTAGTGCTTTTTCTAGCCCTGTGTGGACAACACATTCCATGGGATAAAATCACTTAGGAAATAAAGAGGCTTCCTTCCTCTAGCCTTAGTATATATTTGAGGAACCATTTAGGTGGTTTCCTGGTCCTGGTCTTAGTGATTTTGACATGATTTACATCAACTTTTCCTTCAAATATTGCTTGTTGGAGTTGCTTACACTTGACTTTACAAATCCTCACTTCTTTCTTCTGCCTTACACATTGGTCCCTATCAGCACAAAGTTTTTTGTCCACCTTCCTTTATAGTCATGATAAGAAACAAACACTCTATAAAAATAACTACTGATAAAATTTGAGTACCTCCCAAGGATTTGATGCATTCTTTCTAAATGATTTACTTTGGTAATAATCATACTTTTGTACCAAGCAATATACCTGTATAGATTCTGAATACACACATATATGAAGAATGTTTTCAAATAGATTGTTTTACGTATATATTTCATCATATATACCTGCATGTGCAGAATTTGTACAAGTATAGTCCTTCACATGAGTGTGAGGTCTTCAACAATAGAATGCAATACTTTTGAGACCATAGACTAAATGATTTTTGTATTTGCATTCCCAGAGTCTTACACAGCGTCTCACTAATAATAGGAGCTTGTTAAATCGTGTTGGCTGATTGTTTGATTGACTGATGACTAGGACTTTGTCCCAGAGCATAGAATTTAGGGAGTACCTTAGGACACTGACAGTACTTGAAATTCTTCAACAGAATTGAAACAACAGAGCATAGCCTAGCTAACAAGAACTTCCTATTCAAACGAGGGGGGGTGGGGGGAATAAATGGTTAGGTGGGGAGAGTAAATTGGAGCTGCTAGTGAGTTTACCATATTTTTTGGTACTAGACAGAATAATTATTGTTCAATATAGTAAGAATGGGGAATACACCAGTGGGATAAAATTTAATCTTAAATTTTTTATTAATGATTTTATATTTTAATTTAAAATTTTTATTTATATATAAATGAATTTGTTTTATTTATTTTAACACTATTATTTTTAGCTGAGGGAATACAGAAGCAAAGAGTTAGTGAAATTAACCAGAAGCACAAAGAGAGACACCAGTGGTTAGAAACATATGAAATAATGAAATTTAATGACTCCTTAGAGTAGAGATAGAGGGAGAAAGACTAGATACCAAAGATGGAACTGAATTTGAATGAGCAAAACTACCCTACATCTCTCCATAGGCTGTGTATGGCCATAGTACTGCCTCAAATAGTGCCAGCATCAGTGGAGAAATAAGAAAACTCCTTAAGAAAGGGTTACTTGCTCAGAATGAAACAGCGGGTCATTAGTATAGCCAAGAAACAAATGCATTGTGTGTGTCATCGAGTCCTCTACTCTATATTTATTAGCCAAGTTGCTTTCCTGAGTACAGGTCCTCAATTCTGCCTGGATTAATCATGCACACTTTGGTCTGAAAGCTCTTAAATCAAACTTTGCACATATCTATACTGAAATCTAAGGTTCCTTTGGTCCTCTCAGCATTGCATTTCCTTTTTTCAGAACTATTTAAGGTTTTAATCCATTATGACTACCCAGGAAAAGCTCAGAGACAAGCCAAACTGGGATCCAATCCCTGGTTAACAATGGACCTTTAAAAACTTGAATTCTTCAATGCGGTATCTACACCATGACTAATTCGACCATTTTGACTAAATTGATCAGCTATTAAACATGAAATACTTGTTTCAGTAACCACTTACTTGTCAGTTCAATAACAGTAAACAGTCTAAGCACAAAGATACAACTTAAACTACTTTTTCAAAGTGTAAGAGATGAAAATTCCGGAGTCTCAAGTAGAAATTAACAATATCATTTTCATTTGGCATAAACTTCAAAAAACTATCTGAATTTACTATCTGAATAGGGGATCATGCCAAGAAGTCTCAGCCTTTAAAACTCTTATGTTTGTAATCTTTGGAGCAGGAAATATTGAAAGAAATACAATCCCTAGAAATACTTCATATCAAATTCAGCATGATCTGAGAAACAAATAACGACTGTTCTGTTCCATGTCATATCAAAGCATTAGGACTGTACCACCACTGCCTGCCAGAGTCCCTTCACCTCTGACACAAACACAACCACACAAAGAGTGAAGGATAGAGAAAGACTCAAAAGGTATTGTTAAGGATCTAGCTGACACTGCCAGCACAGAATCATCATAGCCCAGACTTTGGTGCTTAAAACCTCAGGCAATTTTCATGACAGCCTAATGCGAATGACTTCTCTAGAAATATTTACAACAGAAGAGAATACAAACCCAGATGCAGAAGAAGTAGCCTTTGAATACAAATTGCCTGACCTATCTCAAATGCTTCATCCTTTTACTTTTACCCAGGCTATTTATGTGAATACGTATTCACATAAATACTTGGGTGAATCTTCTTTCCTTTGCTATACCTCTTGGTTGCTCCACTATATCATTTGGCAATAGAGGACTTACTGAGTTGTGCTTTTAAAAGGCTGCTAGACATTTGTTATATCAGTTGTCAATTTATCAACCCAGGAAAAAAAGTCTTGTTACAATCTAAAAGTGACAGAGAAGCATAACTAGAGGGAAATAGCCCTACAGCACCGATATAGATAGGAGAGGGGAAAAGGTGCAAGCCAGGATGGCAGTGAAGACAGTGAACTGGGCTAGAATTGAAGGAAAAAGAATAGGATATCCCTTAGGAGAAGTGACTTAATGGAGACAGAAACATTTAAAACCACCCTAGCTGAAGCAGCAAGGCACTCTGAGGGAGAGATGGGAGGTTACATGGACCAGAACAGTCAGAGTAACACCACCATCTTCCCTCCTGTCCTGATGAAGACAGCCTGGGATCTTGAACTCAAGGTCCTTTGAAATAGCTGAGCTTCCAGCCCTTAGCTATCTTCTGGGGAAGTAACACCCATGGAGACCTAATCTGGCAATTTAAGATAAAGGAAGGAGAGAAATGTTTTGCCAACAAAATCCTTGACATTGTCTGATGGTCTAACATCAGAAATTGGTATCATCTATCAGTGAAAATGACATTAAAAAAAAGATACATTAGCATCTGGTTTGCTACCCAACTTGCAACCCATGAGAATATTCCCCGTTATTTGAAGTTGTCACCCTATTAGAATGGGAGCTCCTTGAAAGCAAGAACTATCTTACTTTTCTTTTTGTATCTCCAGACTTAGCACAGAGAGAGCTCTGCACACCATAAACACTTAATATACGCTTTCATTGATTCTTTGATTTAGAACTCTTCAAAAATGATAAGGAATGTTCCTGATGAGTTTGTTCCAACTCTGGAGCCTCCAGCTCTGTATAAGTTCTGCTCAGGGCCTCCAAACGCTTTACGGAGTTTAGATTGCTCTTTTGCTTTTAATGTAGCAGAGTACAGGTATACTCCCTGCCTAATGCTATTAGTTAGTTCTGTGAAAATACTGCATAAGGTAAACCAACCCATTGGGGGCAGTTAGATCATCAGTGACTGTAGAAGATTTGTATCTTGGGCATTCTTCTTAATGACAGAGTAGGGTTTCAAGACATTATAATACACTTTGTTCATAATTCATTAATGATGTTTTTACAAATATCTCTTGAAATGACTGTGATTGGAGCACTGTTGTGGGGGCATTTAACTGTACATGTTTGTTTACTGAGGAAATAAAGAAATACAGTATAAATTTTCTTACTTAAAGCAGATAAGGTATAAAATAGCAGAGGTCAAAGGATAATGTTTAAAAAGCCAAGTTAATATTACAGAATGACTTGTGAAACTTAGAGAAATGATTTTAAAAATTGGTAAGGAAAATGCAAGTAAAATAAGCAAAAATACATATATAGAGATAGAGAGTAATCTTAGCACTGATATTGTACATGCTTATGTTTGCACTGCCTCATTACCCGTTGCATCAAAGATCATAAAGTGTTTATTATGCTGTTTACCAAATGATAGCTATTTCCTGAACAACTGGCCTCTCCAAAACATCCTTGTATTCTGTCCATCGTTAATAATGATGCCTGCACTTTGGGACAGAAAGATACAAAAGATAGTCTGGAAATGATCTGCAGGAAATAAGAAAGAAATTGGTAATCTCTTTAGCTTCCCTGTTTTACATTGTTTCATTTGCTGTTCCAAAGTGTTCATTTAGGGAATGTAGGTTCTCCAGCTGAACCCTCAAATGGATATTCCAAAGAGAGAAGGAAAACAAACACCAAAAATAGTCTTCTTGGGTCCATTACATAGGTCATTTCTCATGGCCCACTCTAACCTGTCTTTTTAAGTTCTCCCAGTATAAGATAGATTTTCAGGATCAGATAGCAAATAGGAAACAATTTGTTGGATTTTGTTACTTAATATCTCAAAGCGGATAAATATAGACAAGCAATCCAAGTCTGTGAATCCTTTGATGATAGCCATAGCATGAATTTTTCAACTAAAGAAACTAACATGAGCAGTGAACACCAGTTATTCATTTATAGTTAAGGATTTTTTCTTTACATTTTTTTCAGAGATATAATTAAACTTCCAAATGAAAATTGGAGTATAATTAGTGAGTCGAACTCATATACCTGACATTTTTCCAATCATAAAGTGTTATATGCAAAATGCTTTAGTTAGAAAAGGAAGGGAGAGGGAAGCCTTTTTTCTCTTTCCCCCCACCAAAGAGAGAGAGAGAGAGAGAGAGAGAGAAAGGCTGTACTATGTCATATAGTATTTTATTTGATGATGTCATATGATGGAGTGCAGACCTTTCTGGCTTTCTTTTACTTAGTGTGTAAACACACATTAAATATGAGCACACGTATCCCCAGGACACCAACAGCAGTTATCAGACTTGGCTGAGTTAAGGACTCTATAGCTGTAGACTTACTACATACAGCTGGACACTCTTCTATGCTAGACCAGCATCTGAATGTTTCCTTGCTTAGGTCAGTATCCTTTGCGTCCTGTTCGTCTCAAAAAGCCCGGGCTTTCTGGATTAGCTTGTGAAGATTTGGACTTAGGTTAAAAGTCCATCATAGGCAAACATGTGTTGAACATTATTTCATGTGTGTAGACTTTGAAGAGCCTCCCAGGTATGTACGTAGGATTTGGTGTGATGAGAAGATGAATTCAATTCAGGGTACTTGAATCCACCTCCATCTCGTTGCCAGTCTTTTTCAATGAGAGACCATCTCCAGCCCCCTCCGTTTGCACATCTGTGTTTGATAACACCGAAGAATGTCTTTGATTAGACTTTCAGAGTAATCGTTCAAAAGCAAGTTTCTCCTCTGCTCTGCTGCATCTCATAAAGACAGGTTTTGCACATTAAGGATGCACTTGATTGCACTGAAATATTGGCTTATGAGTAAAGAGTGTAATCCTGTTCAAAATAGGCTCCTCCCCAGCCTTCTCTCACCACCTCCACCACACCCCCAAACCCCTCCCCAAGGACTTTGCTGTCCTTGGGTCAGGATCTCTTTTCCCCCATTTTGTTTGAGTGCCTGCCCAAAATGAACATTTTTATTCTTTCATCTTTCTCTTTGTCCTTTTAGAACTATGATTATGTGGAACCCCAGTAACTTAAAGGCATGATAACAGATGAATATTATTCTTCCACATGGCATCTTCTCTTTGTCATGTAGCCAGAGGAACTCACGAAGGATAAGGCATGCCCTGGTTTTTCCCTAGATCTTTATTGGCTTTCTCCTTCAGTATGCCACGTGTCTTTGGGAACCAATGATATCTGACCTTGAATTGAAGTATGTCCTATATCCTTTGGGATTTGTTTTGGACTCGCTAATGATCTTATTTTTTATTAAAGGGTTGTTTTACTTTGTCTTGACTTATCTATTTTCCTTTATATCATTTATACCATAAATGGCTTTCATGTTTTGTTGAAAACTCTATACCTCTTTGATGGTGGTTGTAATCAATTCCAAAACCAGTTGCTTCATTGAAGTTTTGACATCAATATTTCTGACTTTTGTATAAATCCCTATTAAATTAAATGAAATACAACTGCCTGTTACATATCAAATTGCTGATATTGTATTCCTTTATATTACACAGAGTTGAAAACTGGAAACAATGTTGTTAATGATTGAACAATGGATGTGACTTTTTCTTTCCACTTTTTTATTTGTCAATTGTAGTAAATCATTCAGGTTGGGGTTTTTTTTAATAAGGTTGCCCTTCCTTTGAGGAGCTATCAGTGATTAATCTCTTAATCCTACTTGGCCACATCTAAATTTTCCATATTTATCAATCTTTACAGATTGTGCCTAGTCATCACCAGAAGAAGGAATGGTGGGTTACTACTGGAAAACTATGAAAGGATGCTTTCAGTTAAAGGTTAGGAGTCATTCTGACCAACAATTTCTTGGAGCATTGAAGTGGGAAGGAAAAGATGGGGTGACAGGTGGGCAGAGCTGTAGTTAGAGTAGGGAGATTGGGGTTTCAGTACCTACAGGTACTGAAATTTAGAGGTTATCGACACCCTCCTGTAGAACCATACCTCCTTCCTCCTTCTGGTCACCTTCCCTCCCACTCTATACCCCAACCACTCTTTGCCCCCAAGCATTCCTAGTTATGGCTCTGTGTATATATGTGTAACTGAAATCAACTCAGATAAAAGTAGTGAACCCAAAGTTTCTGAAAGGTAAGAATCAAGCTGTTCATATAATAAAATTTCATTTCAGGAGAGCAGAGGATGCCAACATTTGTAAAGTAAGAATCAGTTCATATATCAAGGTAATTACCTTGAAAATTAAAGATTGTCCTTATATTTTCAACAATGCTACCTGCATCTTTTTGTGGCAGTCTAGTGTTGACAAATGCTTCTGTGTGGGTAAATTTGGTTGCTAACCTATCTCCATCCCATACACTCACTTTTAACCTATTTAAAAAAATGAGGTGGGGGGAGGGGTTCCACTTTGGGTATGAAGGTCACTCTTTATTTAGCAAAGTGTGTGATGGTTCTCAGTGGGCATGTTTGAAACATGTGTCTTTTTGTCATACAGCCCCCTTCCCAGGTATATGTATGTTGCTGAGGGATCACAACCAAAGCTAGATATCTGAAACAAATTGACTCTATGGAGTAGTAGCTTTCTACAGGACTGAAATAGATGGGGAAAATGTCGAGATGAATGGTGTTGCAGCTGCTAAATGTGGCACAGCTCACTCTCATTACACAGTTATCCCTAAGAGCCTTGGATTTTGTATATATGAAAAGATGGTATTTGTAATTGAGCTTAGTGCTTTTTGTAGTGTCTGAGCATTACAGGTTTCACAGTATGATGATAGCAGAATCTCACATCAAGTACACACCAAGGAATAGATATTTAAACCATGTGTGCTGGAGAAAGAAAAAGTCACAGCAGAGCTTTTCTTTGCATTGTGCAGTTATGGATTATCTTTGGATATTTATTACAGATTTTTGTGGTTTCTTGTGTCTGGGATTACAGGGAGTCTTGTAAATAGGTTTCATATGGGTAAGTGGTGACCCTGAAGGACTCTATTTTTAAGGTAATTAACTTCACAGTTTTAACTCAGAGCCATATTAACCACAGAATGAAGTAATTTGTTTTTAGTTAGCTAGGATTTTATTAAGTTGCTTAATACTGAAACATAAACAAAATGTTTGGCTTGATTTCCCTCTGTATTGCCTCTCCACTTCCCATTTTACAAGGAACATTAGAATATAAAAGTTGAAGCCATGAGCCAAACACACGGTCTGTTTGTCCTCTTTTTGATGGTGCTACCAGGATAGGTCCTGTCAGTATGGCTGTGCTTGATGTCATATCTCGAAAGTCACTGCTCTGTGTTTCCTCCAATTTCACTTAGGCACCTAACTCCTTACATCCAAAATGTTCTGTTTCATTTTCCTCTGCTTGTCAGCATCGGGAACTGACTGGTGATTGCTCAAATTCCATTAATTTCTCTCTGCCACCATGAAAGATCAGTCTCCATCTTTCACTATGAAGTCAGGAAGCACCATCTCATAAAGGAATAGGAAAGTGGTAGATTGGGCGATCTCTCTTGCTTGCATTTTGTCCCTCCCCCCTTTAGTCTTTTGCAGAGAAGGGAACATCCTCATTATCAGTGTTCTTTCTATACTGTGGTACCCAGAAGTGGGTACCACAGTCCAACCAAGCAGAGAACAGGGCTACTGACTGATAACATGACATGTTTCTGACGTGATAAACATGAATTTTATAATTAATATGTGGGAATGCCTACATGCCTATCTGCATCTGTGTTCCTTACAGACTACCTTGCTTTGCTTTTTGCATAATACTTAGTAGGATGGCATCTCCAAATAAGACTCCAGTGTTTCTGAGGAGGGAATAGAAATTCTGGAAGCAAAGAGCCTCAAGGCTTCTATCCCAGGATGGAGAGAAAGACTTGGGATGGGTGTTCAAAGAGAAATGGTTGCTGGGTTGTTTAAATCTCAGAGTATGACTTTCCTGGAGAGAGACTTAGGTCCCTGTCAATTTCCTAAGTTAGGCAGTATCCCAGAGGACTTCTACATTGAAATTCAATTCAGTAAATATTGATCACTTACTATATGCATGGCAGTAGATTCACAGAAAGAAATGATACAGATCCTGCTCTCAAGGAGTACTTTCTCCCTTTCTTCTCCCTCTTCCTCTCCATCTTCCGCTGTCCTGTTCTCTCTCCATCAGTAAAACTGATACTCTTTGAAGGCAGACTACTTCCTTTTTTGTCATTGTATCTCTAGTGCCTAGTACATGATAGACACTTAAATATTTGTGGAACTGACTCTAATGAAGGTAGGGGGAGAGAAATACACAAAGAACCATGGTACAGAGAGAGTATAATAAGTGCAAAAGAAGAAATGATGCAGTATGCTATGGGAAATTTTAGAAGAGGATGAACATTCTTAGGCCAGGAGTCAGGGAAGGTTTCATGGGAGAAAGAGGCTCTAGCTCCTGAGTTGTGCCTTGAATAAGGGAAGGAACTTGAAAAGTAGAGTTGTGGACACGTCCATTCTAGGCTAGGGAAACAGAATGAGCAAAAGTATAGTAAGAGGAGAGGCAGGACTAAAACAGGGAACAAAGGAACATTTTGTCTGGAAAATAGAATGTGTGAAGTGGAGTAGAATGAGATAAATATGGAAAGGTAGCTGAATGATCACACTAGGAGTTTATGCCAAGGGAAGACCCTGGAGGTTTTAAAATAGGAGCAAAATTGTTTAGAGATAGGAAAGCATTACACAGATGTTCTCGTGTTCTTCTTGTGGACAAGATTACAGATGGGGACTAGACAAGAGTACACCTAGGTGGATTCAGAAAGAGTTGCCATTCTTAACCGTTTTGGAAGGTTATCACCAGTGGAGTTCCCCCAAGAACTCTATTTATCCCTGTGTTATTTAATATTGTTATTAATACTTATCTGAAGACTCTAAGGGCATACACATTAAATTCTCAGATGACACAAAAATGGGAAGGATAACTAATACATTGGATAATAGAGTCAGAATCCCAGGTTTCAACAAACTAGAATGTTGGGCTTAATTTAATTAGTTAAAATAGAGTAAGGGATTCATACTTCCAGGAGCATAGGTGCCAGAATAAGCAGTAAATTGCCATAACTCCCCCATATTCACCTCCAGACAACCATAAAATAACACCCCAAAACAAATTCTGGAACAACAGAACCAGCAAAAAGATGATAGGGACAATCTTTGAGCCCAATAAACTTGGAAGATGAAGGTTAGCCAGAAAGGTCTGTCTCAGCTTGGTGAAAGGGGAGCGCAGTGCTGGACAGGAAGCCAAGTCAGCAGCAAGCCCTGCATCAACAAACCAGTGGTAGATCCTGAGCCCCAATGAGGTGTATCAGGTAAATGCCAACACCAGGACCAATCACCCTCCCCCCATGTGCCTCAGTATAGCCAGGGGAATAGGCAGACTTCAGCTCTGCCATGTGCATTAGTGTAGCCCTGGACAAACAGGAAACCTCCAGCAGCTAGACCTCCATGTGCTTCATTGTATCCCTTGGGACATACAGAAACACCTCACTGGCCTCAGCACATGCCAGGCACCACCATTAGGACCCTGGCTTAGCACCAGGTAAACTGTCAGACTCCCATAGCCTCCAGGAGTGCCAGCCACTCCCCAGCCCTACCACACAGCACCAGAAATGAGAATCCCCTATGGACCTCAGGACAGTGCCAGTGTAACACTAGGTAAGCAGCCAGGGCCTACAACCCCTGGCACAAGATGCCCAAGACTGTGCCCCTTCCACTTTGGGAAAAGATCTCAAATTTAAAAAGGAAAGAAAGAGGTCAATAAAGAAATATGATGAGCAAAAGACAACAAAAAATAATCTGACCATAGAAAGTTATTATGGTGATAGGGAATATCAAGATACACACTCAGGAGAGGATAGCAATGTAAAAATACTTATGGGTAAAACCCCAAAGAAAAATGGGAAGTGGTCTCAAGCCCAGAAAGAATTCATGAAAGAGGTCAAAAAGGAGCTTAAAGTAAAAGAAAAATGGGAAAAGAAATTAAAGTGATGCAAGAGAATTATGATAAAAAGAGTCAAAAACTTGGAAAAAGAAAACAACTGTTTAAAAAGTAGAATTGGACAGATTGAAAAGGAGATGCAAAAATCCATTGAAGAAAACAATTCCTTAAAAACTTCAATTATTCAAATAGAAAAGTATAAAAACTATTTGAGGAAAATAATTCCTTAGAATTAGACAAATGGTAGCTAATGGCTCTATGAGTCATATCAAATTGCCTACCATTTTTGGAAGAGGTGAGGGAAGAGAAGGAGGGAGAAAAATTTGGAACTCTAAGTCTTGTAAAAATGAATACTAAAAAGTGTCTTGACATGTAGTTGGGGGAAAATAAAATAGTATTAAAAATAAAATAAAGTAGGGATTATGAAACTCTTTTACTTGAACTCAAAAAGTTAGCTTTGTAAGCATAAGATGGGGCAGGTCTGACTAGAGGGCATTTTGTCTGAAAAAGATTTGGTGCTTTTAGAGCATAGCAAACTCAAGGCAACAGCAGTACGATGGGCCAGCCAGAAAACCAAATGTGATCTCAAGCTGCAGTAGATGAAGCGTATATCCAGGACAAGGCAAGTGATAGTGCTGCTGTCCCATACTACCTGGGAGATTATGGGGAAAAACTTCTCAGTGCTCTAGTCTAGGCAACTCTTGAAATCACTAAGTTGCAAAGAAGCTGCTAACCTGCATTGGAAAAGGATATTTTCTCAACTTGGAGTTCTCTACACTAATGAAATCACATTTTAGTTTCTATCCCATGTCTACAAGAGAAGATTCTTGGAAGGGGAGTAGTTTAGGAAAGGGAGCTATCAAGAAATGAGAATGAGGGGCGGAGCCAAGATGGCAGAGTAGAAAGACACACATATGCTAGCTCCGAACCCACAGCCCATAAAATATTTGTAAAAAAGAACTCCAACAAATTCTGGAGCAGCAGAAGCCACAGAACAATGGAGCAGACGAGATTTCTGTTCCAGAGAGCCCTGAAAACCTCTCGCAAAAAGTCCATCGCGCTCCGGACCCGGAGCAGAGCCCAGCCCTGCCTTGGCTGCGTGGCGATGAGGGGAGCAGATCCAAGCAGGCTCCAGGGATGGAATCTCCAGCAGCCGCGCCCTCCACCTAGGGGCCCCAAAGGTTGGTGAGAGGGTCTTCTGGGCTTGCCGAGAGGAGAGTGGGGTGCCCCCATAACTCAGGCCCCCTCGGGAGGCAGCAGCAGAGGCGGGAGCAGACAGGGGCTCCCCAAGCAGGCAGGAGCCAGGATCCATTGTTGAAGGTCTCTGCATAAATCCCCTGAGGGAACTGAGCCCGTGAGGAGGCCCTGCCCCCACCCGAGCAGCTGAACTTAATCTCACACTGAATAGCAGCTCTGCCCCTGCCGAAAAGCCCTGAGGCTGGCAAGCAGCATTTGAATCTCAGACCCCAAGCATTGGCTGGGCAGATCTGGAGGCAAAGTGGGTGTGAAGAGAATATTCAGAAGTCACGTCACTGGCTGGGAAAATGCCCAGAAAAGGGAAAAAAAAAATAAGACTATAGAAGGTTACTTTCTCGGTGAACAGGCATTTCCTCCCTTCCTTTCTGATGAGGAAGAACAGTGCTTACCATCAGGGAAAGACACAGAAGTCAAAGCTTCTGTATCCCAGCCCACTCAATGGGCTCAGGCCATGGAAGAGCTCAAAAAGGATTTTGAAAATCAAGTTAGAGAGGTGGAGGAAAAACTGGGAAGAGAAATGAGAAACATGCAAGTAAAGCATGAAAAACAAGTAAACACCCTGCTAAAGGAGACCCAAAAAAATGCTGAAGAAAATAACACCTTGAAAAATAGGCTAACTCAATTGGAAAAAGAGGTTCAAAAAGTCAATGAGGAGAAAAATGCTTTCAAAAGCAGAACTGGCCAAATGGAAAGGAGGTTCAAAAGCTCACTGAAGAAAATAGTTCTTGCAAAATTAGAATGGAACAGATGGAGGCCAATGACTTTATGAGAAACCAAGAAATCACAAAACAAAACCAAAAGAATGAAAAAATGGAAGGTAATGTGAAATATCTCATTGGAAGAAATGAGAATGAAAGTGAAAGACATCAATAAAGCATTTTCTTTTTTAAAAAATGGAAAAGAAGTGCTGCTGTCTCATGCTTCATGGGACATAAACACATCCCATATCCTGTCCTGGGAATCCCTTCTTGGAAGGGGCATTGATAACCTGGAGAGTTTCCATGGGAAAGTACTCTGAATAATGAAGGATTTTGAGATCATTTTCTCTAAGGATTATTTGAAGGAATGGAGGATCTTTAGCCTGGAGAAAAGAAGACTGAGCAAGGAAATGCTAGCTCTCTTCAAGTATCAGGCCAGTGAAGAGGAAATTAGATGTGTTTTGATTGGTCTCAAAGGACAGGACTAGTATCAACAGATTTTAATTAAGTGCCTACTTAACTGTGTGCCAGAGAAAAGAATGTCAAGGATATAGGTTTGGAGGGGGGGGGGGGAACCATATTTTTTTTTCACATATTTATAGGATTCAAGGGGGTTGTCAATATTAGACGAAGCATCTGTAGTATAAAATACATTGGATTGAAGTTTGGATGTTGTAGAGGAGACAACTTTCTGTCTCTCCTATTCTGTGTCTTGCCTCTCCCCTCTGCCACTTTATCATTCTTACCATATAAAAATTCAGATTTTGCTCAGTTCTTTCTGATTGTGTGGAATTGTTTTCTCCTTTGCACATATCTTCAGAGTAGTAAAAGACCTGAACTGTGACACTTAGAAAGGAAAAATATGAGAAGATTCGATTGCAGTAATGAATGTAAAAAAGAAAGTGAGTAAAGTTTTTGTTCTGTTAGAATGAACCTGAGATAGGTGGCAGAAATAGAAATTCTTAACTTACAGTGCTCTGCATTTGTACTTAACAAAGTATTAGTGGTTAAGAAATCATTTTTATGTTAAGATAGAATTCTAAATCCTGATGCCTGATTATCTAAGAAGAGATCCATCCTGAATCTAGCCACCATAATTTCTGCTTCCCTATTTTCAGAACAGGGAATGATAGATCTCTCTCTGCTGATAAAGGTAACATGAATGAACGCACTTGAGGAATTGAATCGGCTGAAAATGTCTTTGCTCCTCAAAACAAACAGCATCCTTACATGGAAATTTTAGAAAGCTAGTCTGCTCTCAGTGTGAGACTTTGGATTTATCTGAAGGTGTTCCTTCTCATGGAAAGCAGGAAACTTCCCATGATGCTATTTGTGCTAAATGTGATTCCCTGTTAAACTTAATTTATCACTTACTTTGATCACTTTTTGAAGGACTATATATTCTTTAATTATATCAAAATAGTTAACAATTAAATTATTGGTGCTTTTAAAATTATATATGTGTGTATCTCTGCAACTGTGCTCTCTCTCTCTATATATATATACATACATGTACGGAACAAGTAAATGAGAAGTATATAATAATCAAAGCATATAATTGTATATAACAAAAGTATATCGTATACCATGTATAATATAAAATACAAGCATATAATAGTATGTTTTATATATAATAGATATAAAATATATATTAACAAAAGCTCACATATATATTTATATTACTTCTTTAATGCTTTCAAAGCATTTACATGTGTTAGAGCCTTCTGACAATCTTGTGAGGTATTTTATTATTCTCATGTCAAAGAAGGCAGGAGCTGGAGGAGAGGAGAAGGCTGAGAGAGGCTAAGTGACTTGCCTGAGGTCATACAACTAGTAAATTTCAGAGGTAGGATTAAAATTCAAGTATTAATTCCTCACTCTAAGGACAGTACTCTGCCTACTGTGCCACCTAGTTGCTGCTTTGTGTGTGGGCTTGTGTTTTTAAATGTTTATTCACAGATATATGAGAACTAACATGGTACAGAAAATAGAAGGATGTTCCTACAGCCAGAAAAACATGAGTTCAAATCCTAACTCTGGCACGTTCCCTGCATGACCCCTGGCACACTTCTCAGTGCTTTCATCAATTCTCTATAACTCTAAGTTGAAGTGAAAATGCCACCTTCGTTAGTCAGAAGACTTACCTGCTCCAGTGAAATTACAGGTCCATGCACTATCCCTTTCTATCTGTCCATCTACCAATTCACATAGATTCTCTATTCAAAAGGCATATAATGTATTATTGATATTTCTGTCTAAATATTTTTGTGTATACTTTGGAGAGAAATACAAGGGTTTAAATAGTGAACATCGATAGTAATTTTTGTATTTCTGAATTGAGTGTCAGTAAGTGTTGTCCTCAAATTATTTCCCACAAACATGTCATGCTTCTTTATCTGCACTATAAGCACCTTGAGAACAGAGACTGCTCTTGTAAGTTCTTCTAATTAATTGTGTTATTTTCCTTTGTCGATAATAAACTTCTTGAGAGTAGGGACCATGTCTTACTCATATTTGTGTTTTACACAGTGTTTAGGATAGTGGGGTAATAAATAAGCAAATAAGTAGATAGGTAGATATTTGCTGAATGAATGAATGAAGCTGTAGTATAATTGTGCTAGCACATATATCAAGCTTTCTGTAGTGTAAATTCTGGAATCTATCTTTATCCTTTCTTTAAAATTTGGGGCATTTTTTCCATCTTCATTCTGGCATTTCTCTTGGTCTGAGAGATGACTGAAAGGGGCTTTATATTCTTCAAGTTTTCCTTAAACTTTCTTTAAAAATCCTAGGAATGTATAATGGGACTTGAACCTATTTAAAGCATTTGGTGCTCTTTCCACATCCACTTATCCATGCTGAGCTTCAATTTTCGTCTATCACTTTTGTTCCATCAATTCTATTTTCCTTCCTAGATGTTAAGATTCTTTTCTCCTCTCCACTTCCACTTGTCCAGTCTTTCTGTCCTTTTTCTTTGGTCTAAATGTATTTTTGAAAAAATGTGTGTATGTGTGTGTGTGTGTGCACGCGCGCACACATACACGTGCATGTGTGTGTTTCCTGGTTGTTTTGAAAGTCACACTTGATTAGAAAGGAGACAACATAAGAAGTAAACATAGAAAGCTAGAATACATGAGAGTAAACCAAAGATATTGAAAGAGACACCAAGGACAAAAACCCATGCTTAGAACAAGGGATTGACATCTTGCCCAAAGAATTATCTTTCTCACCCTGTTTTATAGTTTTATATTATGAAAATATATTTTTTAGTATACGTATGTAACTTTCCTTAAAAGTCAGTTAGGAAACAGAATAACAAATTATGCAACCAGTAGTTATAGCCAACTGATTCGAATTGAATTGTAGCCTTGCAAATAAACACTTGCCTGGATGCCTTAAGCAATAATCATTCACTTAGAATCTTGATTGCATTCCTGTTATTTTCTACAAAGTTGTGTATTTCAGGCTGAGAAGTCTAAGGGAAAGGTAAATTGTGAAACAAAACAATTTGGTGAGGGCTTCTGGATTTATGTTTATCTTTGCATTTTTTTTTTAGTTGCTTTAGCTCTTTTGTGGCTGTATTTTGAGCCATTAAATGGGTAGAAAAAGTCTGTCTCATCTTTTCCAATGATCTTCTTTGAACACAGAGGAGCCAGATCACAGTGAAAGATTAAAATGTATTGATCCTTTTTTTTCTCCAAACATAAGCTGAGACAATTGTCTAATTGTTAGTGTTTCATTTGTTTTAATAAAGCATTTTAATAAAGTATTTTCAAAGCCCAAAACAATCTATCATGAGAACTTGAGATTTCAACATGAACTAACTCTTTCTCTCTCCCTCCCCCCCTCCCTCTCCCTCTCTCTCTCCCTCTCTCTCTCTCCCTCTGTCTCTTCCCCTTCCTTTTTCTCTTTCCCTCCCTCCCTCTTTCTCTCTCCCTCCCTCTCTCTCTCTCCTTCCCTCCCTCCCTCCATCTCTCTCTCCCTCCCTGTCTCTCTCCCTCCCCCCTCCTTCTCTCTCTCTCCGTCTCTCCCCTTCCCTCTTTCTCTCTCCCTCCCTCCCTTTTTCTCTCTCCCTCCCTCTCCCTCTCTCTCTCTCTCTCTCTCTCTCACTCTCTCTCTGTCTCTCTCTCTCTCTCACTCTCTCTCTGTCTCTCTCTCTCTCTGTCTCTCTCACTTTTTGTCTCTCATTTATGATTCATAGTGTGAGGAGAGGGGACACTATATTTCAAATATAGTTTTATTCTTTTAAGTTCAAGACAATAGATTGTGTGTTCTGTATCTACTTAAACCTATTCATTGTCTCTGGGAATTGGCTAACATGCACCCCTGGTCTTATTCAGAGCTTCAAATACATTTTATTTGGTTTTGTTCCAAAAAAGCCCAGCTGAGAAGTCTCGGGCCATTTCCAAGGATCCCTGCCAGTAGAGGCAGGTGAAAGCTTTCTTTGAAAATTTAAATATTTTGCTTTATTTTTATATCTTAGCACGCACAGTTGAGTCACAGCATAAAGTATAGGTACTGTCAAAGAATTAGTGTGAACAAAATAACAGCCTAAGTTATTTTGATTTTTGTGTTTACAATGTATTTATAGAGATGTATTCTAAGTTTAAGATTATGGCAAATGTTGGCTACTTTTTCAATCAGTTATGCGACATTGAATGTTAAATTTATTAAAGATTTGGCCTTATTAAGATGCAAAGTGTATGATTTGAGTAAATAGACAATGGTGAGGTAGGCAGATCTGCCTAAGCAGTTATATGGGACATGGTTTACTGCATCTCAGGGGAACTTGTAGGCTTCATGGCTACCGGACAGTAGTGAGCTACCTCTCCTATTCCATCCTCTCAAAACTTGACATTGTAAGTGTTCCAGGAAGCAGATACAGTATCATTTCTACCATAATGATGTCCTAAATTTATACTCTTTTTTTTTTTTTTCAACTTTTCAAAGAGCTCATCTCATTTCACCTCACCTGCAAGGGAAGCAAGGCAGACATCATACCTTTTGGCATATGACACTTAGGACCACAAGAGGTTGGAACAGCCATACTCATCCCATTTTATAGCTTTATTTGAGTATTTTTTGGAGTGCAGGGAATATTTAATTTTCATTTTGGTACCACCAGCTTCTGTCACAGTGCTTTGGAGACACATACATGCACACAACACAACACACACACACACACACACACAATTTTTAAATAAATTTTTGTTGAATTGAAGTGAATCAAATTGAATGCAATTGAACGGAGCTAAATAGAACCTGGAGGAAACAGCTGTCCTAGAATGGGTTGAGGACTCTGCTTGAGGTCCAGATAATTAGACCATAGATTTGGAGATGGAAAAGACCAAAACCAAACAACTCCACCATGATAGCTCACATTCATAGTGTTTTAAGTTCTGCAAAGTGCTTCATAAATTGTGTTTGATCTTCACAACACCCTATGAGGTATTTACATTTTACACATAAGAAAACTGAGACACTGAATAGTTACATAGCTAATAAACATCTGAGTCAGCATTTGAACTCAGGGCTTTCTTACTCTAAGTGCAACACTCTATCCACTATAACATCTAACTACCTGAACCCAGACCTGGGTTCATATACTATATCTGAAATTTACTAGTTGTGTGACTTACTGCAAGTCACTTAATTTTGATGATCCATAGGCAATTTATCTACCACAGCATACACAACCTGGCTGCTTTGATAGGGGGAGATCCTCACATTTATTAAGTTGTATGTCCTTCTTCACACCACCTGGAAGTCAGAGTGAGAAAGAGAATAGCAAAAGTACGCAAATCATAGCCATAAGGAGCTGATTCTAATTCAGCTATAATCTTGCAAATGCAGACTCACCTAGATTCCTTAAATAATTAAGAATCTGTTGTACTTTATTTGTAGCCCATGCAGTTCAATCTGGGAAACTAAAGGGAAAGGCAGATTGTGAAATTATTGGGGATGGGGGGTGTTTGGAGGAAAATATCCATATGTATATTATATTTTATTTTGAAATATTATAGAACTCTACTAATAACTAAATGTCCTACAATGTACAGTCCCCAAAAAAGTGGAGCAGAAAGATTGAAACTGCTAATGCATTCAACTGTCACAACTACTTTACTGTTTAATTTTAAAAGGAGGAGGATCTACTTTTAAAGTCAATGCCAGTGCTGTCCAATTCTTTTTATTTGAGGTTGACAGTTGAAGTTGTTTTCCTTTGAACAGTAGTCATTGTGTATTTTATACTTTTGGTTTGGCTTTCTTTCTACATCTTTTCACACAAGCCTGCCTTTTTTTTTCTTGAATTTTTCACATTCCATGGTACGTGAAATTATTTTAAGATTTTAAGGTAAAGCATGCTGGGGAGGGGGTGGGCGGGGAGAGTAGTGCTTGATTTGGCTTTGAATCCCACATCTGCAGTTCCTATCTACTGGGCAGTGGGACAATGTCTTCACCTCTCTAGACTTCATTTCCAAGTGAGATGGTTGCAGTAGGTACTCTTTAAACAATATTCCAACTTTAAGACCTATGGGTCCTGATGGCAAATAATGGAACTTGGACCCTGACATTATAACTTCTAATCCTGTGCTCTTTCGAGTATATCTCATTCTTCCTAGATTGTGGGAATGCCAAAGTTGGGTCCTCCTTATGTGTAGAAGAAATTAACAGTCAACCATTTGATGTGATTTAAAGATTTCCAGAAAAGACTTCCCACACCCCCAAAATTTCTTGCCCATTGGCTGTGTTAGGGTGCCTAAAGTTCCCACATTTCTCTCTCCTTTAGGTTAAGACATGCAAAAGTGTTCAAGATGAAGTCCTCCTGGAAGGTTGTAATACATATTAAGCTATCAACAGTCATTAACACCTTCTTTTAATTAGTTTGTAACATTGAACCAGGCAAAGCAAGGCTCTGAGGGAATGGAACATAGGATAGGTATGTTTTAATGGGGCTCAGGGGATTCAAAAAAAGTCCAGGAAACCCTAGGGCACTGCCCAGGAGGTCAGACGCTGGAATGGTGGCACAGTAGAAATCCCTTATCTGTAAAATGAAAGAGTTGGACTCAATACTCTCAAAGGTCACTTCTAGTGAAGGCATCCCACCTATAACCCAATCATTATCGACAGAGCCCTCTGTTTAACGTGATGGCAAGCTTACGTTCTACCTCATAACCTTCCTTTGCCTTATCTGTCCAGTGCCTATTGTCAAATATGCCATGTGAATGAGAATGGGGAAATTAGTGATAATGCTTTGTGCTCGAAATGTACTAGATTTCAAATATTAGGTAGGAAAACAAGGTATAGAAACATAAAGTGATTTGTTAAGAAGTCATTGGAAACATCATCTTTTGAAGTTGGAAGGCAAATGAGGAAGTTGAGGCCAAGAAAAGTGAAATCAATCGCTGTCAGGATTCAACAAAGTTTATTGACTCCAAATCCAGGGTTTTTTGCACAAATACAGTGATATAGATGCTAGCTTTCCTGTATTTTCACTCGAGCTTATAGAGCACTCACTCACTGATAAAGCGAACTCTGAACGTGTATTAAATGATTAACCAAATTTCTAGTGGCCTGGTAAATGTAGAGTTCTTAGTACAGATAAAATAAATGAACTCTTACGGAATAGAGGCAAAGAAGAGCTCTTCCTGTTTGTCTAACACCTTTATTCCAGGTAGCTAAGAGCGCTCCTAGGAATTCAAAACCAGATAAATTAGACTTCAAGATGCTGAGGCCCCAAAGGTGGGAGATTTCCTGTATTAACTTCCTAGAGAACAGTTCATTTTCAGGATTTTCTCCACCTACACCTCTTTTTATTAGTCATGACGCAAATAAGAGACTTCTAATTCCCAGGTGTATTGTTTTCTTTTTCCCCTATTGTTTAAGCCTAGAAATTACATCTGAGTCCTCCTTGTTACAGGTGACAAACAGTACTTGTTTTGCATTTTGATGCAGCCAAATTCCCTGCTTCTGTCCTTTCAGACTGTGCTGGGTAGTGCTAGGAATCTCCCACACCTTTCTTCCTTCTCCTCTCTTAATTCTTCCTCCCACTATGTTACTTGTGTCAAAGAGTTAAATATTCTCTTACTCCACATTGCTAAAATTGACTTTGTGGTGCCTGAATATTGTATTAAAAGAGGGCAATTTTTATTGTTTAAATGGAGCCTGGATGCCTGGAGAAGGGTCATCTCCTCCCACAGCACTCAACATAGGATCTATTGACTAAGACATCTATCAGTTTAGTTAAGAATTTCAAGTGACTGAAGTAGCTATACTGACTGACAAGTTCATTTCATTTAATTACAATCCTAAGTTACCTGTGATCATAGGATGAGAGATCTGGAAGATGATTCAGTCACTGGGGTGTTATTTTAAGCATTTTTTAAAAAAGATCTCAAAGCACTTTGAGAATCACCTTATTAAGGAAGTTATTTGTAGCAGAAAGGTTGTGATGCTCCACCACCTAGCACCAAATTAGACTTTAAGCATTATTCAGCACTTTTTTTCCTTCCCTTCCCTTCCCTTCCCTGTGCCCTTCAAGTCAGAACATGTGCCTTTTGGACCTATTTTTATTATCTAACCAAAAGGGACAGAGAAATATTTGGGTCATTTAGAAATGCTTCTCTTTATGACAATTTTGGCTTCATTAAGCTTAGCTTCTCCTGTGTCCAATTGTGTTTGAGAAAACAAACAGTATTTATTTCAGAAGGAAAGGCATCCTGTATTATTCCTTGTGCTACTTACCATTACTGTATTATTATTCCCAAGGTAGATTTAAAAACAAACCATGAATAAACACATGAAGGAAAGATTTTGAGAGAGAATATGGCGCAGTATGGAACAGAAATGCTGCTCTAGCAACGGAAATGGTCTAATACTTAAAATCATAGAAGATAGAAGATCAGAGAGATGGAAGAAAGCTTAGAAATCAGTTCTAACCCAGCCCCCTCATTTTAGAGATGGCAAAACTGGTGCCCAGAGAGAGAAATCAACTTGTCTGACTTCCTACAATGAGTGGAAGAAAGAACTGGAATTCTGGTGCTCTGACTGTCCAGCTCAGGGTATTTATTTTTGAGCTTTCTTATTTGTTTGAAAGATAAGGAGGAACAAACCACCCATGGTAGAGCTGATTCTTGTTGACTGTATGGATTCATAAATAAATCCACAACACAAGTATTTAGTAAGTGCCAACTGCCTGCTAAACTCTATACTGAATATCAGGGCTACAAAGACAAATGTGAAATAATCCCTGCCCTGAGGAAGCTTGCATTCTTACAGTAGAGATAAAATGCATGTAACCATATATGTAGGTATGCATATATGTGTGTCTATGTATATGTATATGCACGTACATATATGTGTGTTTATGGAAAATGAATACAAGGTAATTTTGTGGGGGAAGCAAGAAAAACTTCACATAGACAATAACCATTAAGCTGGGTTTTGAAGTAAACAGAGAATTCCAAGCGTCAAAGACCATCTCAGCTTTCTCTCTTAGAGATGGTGTGCAGGCATGGTGTTTCTTTGTTTCTCTCCATTTCCAACCACACCCTTATAAAGACCCTCATACCTCTCTCTTGGACTGTTACCATAGCTTCCTAATTAGTCTAATTATTGACTTAAGTCTCTCCCCACTTGAGTCATCATCCACTCAGATACCAAAGTGATTTTCCTGAAACACAGGTTAGACCTCATCCCTTGTCCCCTCATTCCTCCAATAAACTCCACAATCAAATATAAAATCCTCTATTTGCTGCAATCCAGCTTTTTCCTGCCTTTCCAGCTTTCCACACTTTCCTCTGCCTCTGTGATCCAGCTACGTTCACTGATTTTGTTATTGTTCAATGGTTTGTTCTTGTGGTGGTTGTTCAGTCATTTCAGTGTATCTGACTCTTCATGGCCCCATCTGGAGTTTTTGCCATTTCCTTCACCAGTCCATTTTATGGACAAGGAAACTGAGGCAAACAGAGTTAAGTGACTTGCCCAGGGTCACGCAGCTAGTGAGTGTCTGAGGTTAAATTTGAACTCAAGTCTTCTGTTCATCAAATACATTTCTTTCCCTTCTCCAAATCTGTGTTCTTGTTCTCTCCTATGCATCTATACTCTCCCTACTCACCTGTCTCTTAGCTCACGTGGCTTCCTTCAAGAATCCACTTTAAATCGCACTTTCTGCAAGAGGCTTTTACAGAAACCCTCCCCTTAGCCCCTTCCCCCATCTTCCCTCTGACATTGCCTTCCATTTATATTGTGGGTATTTTATATCAACATGTTTATTTTCTCGTGGTCTCACCCCTTAGAATGTAAACTCCTTCAGGGCAAAGCTGTTTTTCCTTTCTTTGTATCTTTGAGGCAATTTCCTCAGTTGTAAAATGGGAGCAATACACCCACCTCCCAGGATGTGAGGAGAAAATTAGGTATTTTTTACAACTCCTAGATTAATCCCTGACATACAGTCAGTGCTACATAAATGCAGCTATGTTGATGATAATGGCTATTGTCTGTAGAGGTTAGCCTAGTGCCTGGGCCATAGTAAGTGCCTAATAAAGAAGTGTTGAATGACTGACACTTTAATTGCACCGTATTTATTCTTGTCGTGTGTGTGTCACACACACACACACACACACACACACACACACACTTGTTTTCCTCCTCATTAGAATGAAAGGTCCTTGTGAGTAGCATTTGTTTTATTATTTGTATTTTTATCACCAAAGCTTAACACATCACTGGTGGTGTTTTGTTCAGTCATTTTCATTTTCAGTCATTTGTCTGACTCTGACCGCATTTGGGGGATTTTTTGCAAAGATTATGGTTTGCCACTTCCTTCTTCTGACCCTTTTACAGATGAGAGAACTGAGGCAAATAGGGTTAAGTGACTTGCCCAGGGTCACACAGTTTCTAAGGCGCTGAGGAAGATGTATTTCTGACTCCAGGCACAATGCTCAATCCACTGAACCTAGATGCGTATCTGATGCAGTCGAAGGTGCTTAATGCATGCTGGTTGATTTTATTGATTGATTTTTGAAGAGGGAGGACTGCAAATATCAAGTTACAATTCAATTCGATAAACATTTATTAAGTACCTATCTTGTGCTCGACACTATACTGGGAATGCAAATAAGAAAAAGAGGCCATCCTTGCTCTCAAGAAGTTTACAGTCTAATAGAAGACAAAACACAAATAGAAGCTGAAAAAATAGGAGGTGTATGGGATGGCAAGACCTCTACCCAAATTGACTGCTTAGAGGCATCTCAAGGTAAAAACAGAAAATCTCCTTTTTTGGGTTCTGGCGAGAAACCAGGTGGTCCCTTCACCAGTAAAGCTTGAGTAGGGAGGCGCTTTACAGAAGCAGAATGGCAATTTATATGGACCCTATGTGAAAATCCCCCTCCCACCACTGACCATTATTCTCATTAGCTGAGAAGCAAGGTCTTGCATTCTAGGCACGAAATCTAACCAATCCCTTTTGAAACCCAGTTCAAATTTCCTCCTCCTGGACATTACAAAACCCGCGAAAATACACGTCATTATATGCAAAGTAGGCATTGAGGAGTTAGTGAGTCATATCCAATCATTGATCCTAATGCAATACATAGCCTTATAGGGAAATCACCCGACTCTGGAGGAAGGGAAACCTGGGCCCAAGGTCTCCTCCACTCCAGGGAGAAGGCTCCACATTCCTGAGAAGTCTTCACTACATCTGTTCCCATTCAGAGGTAAGAGGAGGTACAGAGTTACTGATGGGAAATACTGTTACCAAAAAGGATGGTTTGGGAGGAGTGGAGTTCTTCTCCTGCAGCCCTCCAGTCAAGAGTGGAGAGGCAATGGTGGGGGAATTGAGAAGGTGTGGAGCATCAAAACCTGAGACTTTCTTTATGGTGATGAGATTTTAAGTGATCAGCTTATCCTGGGCATTGGAATGGGAGACTAAATGGTATTCACTGAGTCCAAAAAAGAGCTGCTAATGGAAAATAGAGTGGAGATAAAAGATGGAGTGTTTGCATGTGTGAGGAACAGAAAATGGGCCACTATATGTAAACTGCAGAGTATTTGGAAGGAAGTGGATCCCTACCCTGACCCTCCTAATAGTCATTCCATGAACATTTAAATTTCTTCACAACCTAGGCCCTTCCTACTCTTCCAGTCTTCATGTACCTTGTATGAAGATTAGAACATCAAGGACACATGTAAGTAATATAAAAACGAAAGATCAATAAAAAGTATTTTTTAATTTTAAAATGCTCATGGAAAGAATTTTTAAAATTTCCCCAAATATTAGGTAATGATGATACAAGTACATATACACTCAAATATTCTGGTACAATATGGAAATAGATACATACATCCTGGGATCTTAAATTTATACCTGGAAAACAACTTAGAGGCAACTTAGGGCAAATCTCTCTTTTTATAAATAAGGAAACTGGGGCTCTGAGAGGTCAAGTGAATTGCCACTGGTCACAGAGCTGATAAATATCAGAAGCAAGAGCCTTCTTAACTCCAAGTATGGCCCTGGATGTAGTAGGAGGCCTTGGCCTTTTGAAGCTAAGGTTTTTCCCAGGTCTGAGGCAACACCTAATCAGTTGTTAAAGGTTAGGTAAGAACTAGTTTGCCTTCACAAAAAAATCAGTCTGGGAGGGGAAAACCATCAATTTCTGGCCAGAACAGCATGCGTGTGTGTGTTAGACATTATACAGTTTCTTTAAAATTCTACTTTTTTCTTTAAATATGACTTATGAAACATTAAAATTATTCTGTATTACATAGGTACCCCCAAGATAATGAAGAAAAAGAGTTCCCACATTATCATGGCTAGCAGTAGAAATTTCTCATAGATAGTAACTGTACCATTAAACTTGCTAAATTGTGGTGAATAGACAAGTAGAGAGAGGTCTTTGCTTATATATGAAGACAAGCAATTATTTCCTGGAGACTTTCTCATATCAGCAACCATCAACCATTTGTATTTATGAAGAGCCTTTTCCCAGAGAACTCGGAACATTCAACTGGCCTCTCTGAATTTTACATCTAGAAACAGTGAGAAATAGAAATGTTCCACAATGAAATTGGGGCAGAACCCAGACTAGAAACCAGGTGCCATCTCATGGATCATTATTTTACCTTGCATGTATTAATAATAGTTGTCATCTATATAGGGCTTTAAGGTATGGTAATTTCATTTATGTCACTGAATTTTAGAGGACAGCGGTGACTGGCAATCAATGACAGAGGTCACCCATCACCTGTTTTCTGTGACCATTGAAGCTTTTTGTCCTTGCCAAAGGAAACTTGAAGAGACCATCTGGCATTCCCCTCATAACCAGTCAATACTATACCACAGGTGGTACTGGATGTAGAAGTTTTCATTCTTAGTTTTTCAAATAAGAGCTAATAGAAACGTGAAACTTAATTCATGATACTTAGTAATGAGGATCAAAATGGGCCAAGCAGATCTGAGCATTGCCACCATCTCATTTATTTCAACCCTTTATCCATTAGAGGGAAGTAAACATTTATTAAGCACTTACTGTATGCCAGTCACTGTGGTAAGCAGTTTATAAAATATCTCATTTGATCCTCTCAACAACCCAGGGAGGTAGGTGCTGATATTATCCTAATTTACAGTTGATGAAACTGAGGCAGAGAGGTTAAATATCCAGGACAACACAGCTAGTAAGTGTCTGAGGCCATTCATGAATATAGACCATCATGACTTCATACCCAACACTCTATCCACTGTACCACCTAGCTTTGTAGGTGCAGAGGATTGACAGTTTTATTAGGAAGATTATTTTGACAGTTGTGCTTAGGATGGAGTGCATAAAGGAAAGATTAGAAACAGAGACACATTATAAGATTTCTGTAATATTATCGGTAAGAAGTAATGACAGCCCAAATTATAGTGGTAGCATTTTGAATCAGTTGTCAAAGAAAAATAAATTAATTAAATTCTTCACATCCTTTAATAAGGCTGTATGAAGTAGTGGAAAGAGTGTTGGGCTTGGAACCTTGAGAATTGGGTTCACATCCAAGCTTAGACACTTACTTATATTAGCTGTGTGATCATGGGCCAGTCACTCAATTGGAGCCTCAACTTTCTCATGTATAATGCAGGGATAGTAATTCTTGCACTACCTGCTTCACTGGGTTGTTGTGAGGAATCACGTTGTCCACCTTGAGGCAAAGGAAGAAACAAAAGGAAATTAAATTGAAGGACTTAAATTGAAGTAGGGGATTTAAGTCAGATAAAGGTAAGAATGTCCTGACAATGAGGATTTTTAAGCACCAGAATGGGTTATCAAGCAAGGTTACTGAATCGCCTTATCTCTTGACCTTTAAAAACCTGAATGAGAAGTCACCTGTCTGAGACGGTTTAGAGTAGACCTGCCTCAAAGCATTTCTGTGCCTCAGATTATCGCTAAAGGTCCCAGCCCTTCAATAAACAAAGGGGGTGGAAGTATTGGCAAGTGGCCAGTCAGTATTTAAAATACAAAGAAGTCTTGAAAAACCTTATTACCTCCACAGTCTCCTCCTTAGCTATGTACTTAACTGTCTCATGCCCGGAAATAAATGCCTTGTTGGTTCTTTTGCCCTCTGAGGTGATAGATATTATCTATCCAGATATCTATCCATGTATCTATTATCTATCCAGTAGAACTGCAAAAACAAAGGGAACCAAAAACGTCCAAAAGATTGAAGGGAACTCCTATGTAACTGCTTCATCACTTACCTCCTTCCTAAAAAGGAGAATGAATCAGAATTTAGTTTCTTTTGGCTACTATCAGTTCTAATGACGTTGATTTTGAATGGAATTGCTTGCCAGTTTCAGATGTAGATAGAGCTTTGTCTACTCAGATATAGACCAAATGGTAGTTGCAGGAAGCCTTTGGTAATTTAAGAATATAATCATAAAACCTATAACTAGTTAGTAAATAAGATTGTAAAAAGTAAAATAACTAGTGCAGTGCTTGGGGTTGGTTATTTTTCCTATGTAGTTCATAGAACTTTTAAAGTTAAATATTATTGATTTGATGTTCCAGCATGAATTGGGGAGTTTGTGGATGGCCCAAACCAGCAGAGTTATAAACCCTTCCATCTGAATTAAAATTGATCATGACTCTTAAAATTAATATGCAGCATCTTAGCTCAGATGCTCCATGAGGTACAAGTCATAGCATTACCTTCTGGCCAATCCACTCCTGGGAGCTCCTAGGGGCTTTGCTCCCTCGGCCCCTCACTGTTGGCTGGATCCCAAGAATACAGTGCTCTGGCCTCCCCGAGGTTTCCGAGTACCCTGTGGATGTGCCATCGAGGAAACATGGGACCCCTGAGATCAAGTTAGAGGTTAGTTAGGGGACATAAGGCAATAATTTCTCATCCTCCTCACTGGCTGCCTTTGTGGTGCATTTTAAAGCTCAGTAGTATTATGTTATCCCCATGGGGTATGAAAGACCGACCTGAATATGATTATCCAGAAAGGATAATAACAATAATAATTTATATGGCATTTTAAGATTTTAAAAGTATGCTGCATACCTTATCTCATTTGATCCTTACAATAAACACTGTGAGATAGATGTTGTTATAATCCACAATGCAGAGGTGAGGAAACAGTGGGATAGGGGTTTAAGTGACTTTCACTGGCTCACAAAGTCAGCAGAATTCAAATCTCAGTTTTCCTGACTCACAGCTACATGTGCTATTCGCTACAACAACATCTAGTAGTTCCAAAAAACCAGTGAAAAATCGAAATGTCCAATGTGTCCTCCATTGCTATCTCTGGCTACCCCAAAATTACAGCGAATTCAGGGGGACTGTGACTCACCCAGCCTCTCCCACTTCCTGTCTGAGGACTCTACCTCCATACCTGTAGTTGACTGTGGGTCTAGATCGGGAACCTGTAGTCTGTTTTCTAGATCACTCCCATTATTTAAAGTATTTATAAAAACAGAAAACTATGACAGTAGCATGTTAAACTATTTAAAAGCATTTTTAGTCCTTTCAGTCTGTCATCTTTGTTATTTTCTGAAATCTGTTAATAGTGGAGCAGGAAAAAGGAGGGTAATGTTTTCATTGGCATGGCAACCAGCAACTAATTTTTTTCACCTCATGTGTGGTCCTCAACTGTTATGTTTTGCTCGTGTGAGGTCTGTGATAAAATTTTCTTGTGCATGCCATTACCACCTCAGCTACGTAAGGATGAGCAGCAGTGGATACACAACTATTCTTTAAATCCTAGCAGTCTCCTGACCTGGTGAAACCCATACTTTTTTGCCATCAGCAACAGGCAACCTTTGGTATTCTTAGTCATGGATAAATATTCTGGTGGTTCCCATTCTTGGGATTTAAAACTGAAATGGAGCCTGCTCTCTGTACCCAGTTGTACTGTGAACTGGTTTTTCTCCATTTCCTCAGGTTGCCTTGTTTATAGCATATCAGTACAATTACAAATATGTCTGCAACTTGGCATTTCAGGTTATTTTTTACTCTTGTACATATAAAGTAAGACTGGCCACACAGAGTCATGTGTGGGGGGCCTGGTTCCTTAGTGGTTGAATTTATATAGCAGATGGAGAAATTCTTCCAGATTTGAGCTCTAATCTGTAGACTCCAAAAGCAGCTTGTGAATTTGATTTAGCCCTCTGCTTTTACCTTTATTGATTGGTCACTGTACTGGCATGAAATTAGTAACTTGGAGCCAGAGGGATAGAACTCTTGCTGACTTGTATGTATATTCATAGACTCTTGGATTATCCCCAGAAAAAAATGACCAATATTTGAACCATCAGCATTTAGGATTTTTCTTCTGAAGGTCCCAGAGATCATCTTCTCAAAGGCTTCAGCTTTACTATAACTAAGTAATTAATTCTACAGCCTATTTTCAAATATGAAAAAAATCTAATAGAATGATCACATTTGGAAATCAGAGGAGGTGTGGAGATTTTTGAAGGTGAGAGAGAAAGGAATTTGAGCTTTAATTCTCTGATTCCTTTTACTGAAATGGGTGTTGCCAAAGATCTATTGCCTATCTCTTATAGGAAAATTTCAAAAAATATATTCATTAATCTCCTATTTATAAATTTAAAAAATTTAATTGAACTTAATGTTGATTTTTAATGCTAAAAGAACATCAAGCTAGACCTTTGGATCCTACTTCTTCTCATTGAGTGAAGCCTGCTGTGGAATCAATAGTTATTATTATACAGAGAAACATGGTCAGTGCTGTTCAGTGATAGGCTGTATTGTCAGCCCCCTCCCCTTTCTAGTGCTTCTCTTGGAAAGGCGGAGGATAAAGATGTCAGAAGATGGTTAGCCAAACCCCCCTATTTCTCTGCACTGAGATGCATGCTATCTCCAGCTCTGCAGAATAGCATAAGAGTGGTGTTTCCTTAGAATTCCCGGAACTGCTCATCTTTTATAGTCACTAAAAGTTCATTGTAGCTTTTTAGCCAAACAACTTGAAATATTATGTGCTCTCTGAACTGCTATTTCTATTTATCAGCAGGTAAGTTTTCCTTGACTCCTGTTGTCTGCCTTCAACAAGGTTTTAAAGAAAAAGAAGGTATAAACCTATTGAAAAGAAGAAAAAGTGAAGATGAACCAAACCATTTAAAGTTTTACCGAAAAAGAAAAGTTATATCAAATAGGAATAAGAGTGACCTCTTCTTTCATGGCTTTATTCCTAACCTGAACTAATAATTGAAAGTTTTCTAGGGAATAAAATAACTAGTGCCCTTCCACCCTCCAAAAATGTATTTTGTATTTCCTTTTAATGTGTTTTATATTGAATTATCTGTGTATTTGTTATTTCTACACACACACACACACACACGCACACACACACGCACGCATACACACACACATACCAGATAAATTATAAGCTCCTCCATGAAAGTCACACTTAACTCCTTGAATTTATCAGTTAAATAATTTCTAACAGGAATGTGTCAAAACCAAGAAAGTTGATCGTTAAATCTTCAGTGTAAGCATTTACACCTCAAAAATTAGCAAACATTATACACCAGGGTTTGATTTATTGTTGCATTGATTAGACTTAAGAAAGTGATGGAGAAAATATTCCTAATTCAGATTAAACTTAGAAGTGTGTTGTATATTTTATTTTTCTTCTGAAAAGCTGGTTGTTAATTATTTACCAGCATATTGAGTTTGAAGGGACTTCAACGATACACTCATATCTCTTGACAACAGAGGAAAATAAACTCTGAATAATATAGATCATTAATGGCTGGTAGAGTCAGGATTAGAAAACTTGGATCTCCTGACTTCTTTGTCCAGTATTCTGTCTACCCTAGAAATCACAGAAGCTCTGAAACATCTCAAAGAATAACCAAATAACCTTGGATTATTTAGACTAAATAACCTCCAAGGTCCCTTCCAGCTGTGTATCTATGATCCTTTGATCTCCAAGCAGGATCGGCTCCGGGCAAAATAGAAATACCAAGAGATGTGGAGTAGGAAGGGACTTACAGATCGTTTAATCTCTCCCCCTTCAATTTATAATTGAAGAAACTGAAGCCCGGAGACACCAAGTAACTGTTGTGGTCTGTCCCACAGCAAATTCTCCCCATACCAAATTAATTATTTAATTCTGTTTTCAGTTTGGTAATTTATCCTGCCCTTGTCACATTTTACACAACCAGTTTAATATTTTCTTACTATGTGCAAAGTTTAGCTTGAGGAAATGGCTCCTACTCCCTGGGAGCTTATTCTGCAGGAAGCTATAGAGATAAAAATAGATAAGAGTCTCATTTTGTTTCATCATCTTTTGTAGAAGAATGACATTAAATCAAGTTAGTCATGTTTAATCAACCAGTCAATCAAAAAGCATGAATTAAATGCTTAATATACCAGGAACTTTGCAAAGTAATGGGGGTACAATGAGAATGCAAAAACCGTCCCTTCCCACAAGGAGCTTACATACATAAACTTGGAGGAGACAACATATATGAATTAGAGAATACCAAATTAATACAGAGTAGATGGTACCTCAATTTAAAGGAGATGGCACTAACTTGTGGCATGAGCTAGGTGACCAACAAGGAACAGGACAGGTCACTGAGGAGAAGTAGTATTTGAGCAGGGTGTGAGAAGATCAGATTTGATTGGATTTGAGTTAATAAGGAATCACTGGAATTTACTGAGTGGAGGATGACATGGTCAGACCTGTGCTTTAGAAACATGGAACACACAATAAGACAGTACATCAAGCCAGTTTTATTAAGGGACCACCAAAGAAGATAATGGAATTAGGTCAGGTCTACTGGAGCCAGATGGAAATATGCACCCTAAACCAAGAGAGTCCAATGGATTTTTATAGGGCTCTTATTTGGATCAGAAGGGACCAGGCACTGGAATAAATGATCAAGGGACTCCCATCTGAGTCCTGCTGATTCATGATGGAGGGAGTCAGGGGGAGATTCCTGGGGACTTTTCTGCAAGTGGTAATTCACCACCACCCCACTTCCCAGTTGGCTTTGTAACTGTTGATAGTCTTACTCTGACAGAATGATAGGGTTCTTAAGCTTCCCAAGTGTTTCTTGTATAATTGAGTGAGGAGGCTACTAGGATCATTATTAGCTGTGACTTAAAGAAAGCAAAGGATTCCGTGAGGTGGGGGTGAGGAAGGAGTGACTTTCAGGACTTGGGATTTAGCCATTACAAAGGCACATAGGTGGGAAATTGAGTTCTCTGTGAGGCCAGTTTGGCTGGATTGCAGAGTGCAAGATGGAGTGTAAATGTGAAGTGAGCCTGGAGAGATAAGTTGGGACCGAGTTGTGGAGGGCTCTAAAAAGGTATTTTTGTCTTAGAAGGCATAGGCTTGCATAATGAGTTAAAGAGTCACATGGTCATATCTGTGCATAAGTAAAATCACTTTTGCAGATGTTTATGTGGAGAATTGACTGGAGTGGGAGAGATAGGAGGCAGGGAAACCTAGTAAAAGTCTGTTACAAAATTCTAAGGAATAGGTGATGAGACCCTGAGCTCAGACTGGAGCTATGTGAGTCAAGAGAAGGCAGGAGGAGAGATGTGAGAGATATTGTAGAGATAGAAATGACAAGTGACTGGATATGCAGGGTGAGAGAGAATGAGGAGTCAACAGAGACATGGCAGTGACATGACTTCCTACGGTCTCCTCACCAGGGCCCAGCTCTCTCTCTCCACACCATCAGAAGCTTGGACATCACTTCTGGCTTCCCCCAGAACTCAGAGGGGAACCCTTTGCCTCTACAACACTTCCTACAGTCCCCTTGCCATGTTCTCACCCACCCCCACCTTTCCAAATATCCCTTTACTATGTTGGCTCTCCCTGGAATGTAAATTCTTTGAGGCCAAGGACAATTCTGCTTGTTTTTGTAAGGTAACCAGCTGACACAATGGTTTGAGTGTTCGACTGTGAAGTCTGGAAAATGTGAATTCGAATTTGACCCCAGACACTTCCCAGCTGTGTGACTCATGGAACCTCTGTTGGCTTCAGTTTTCTCATCTCTAAAACAGGGATAATAATAGCACCTGCCTCCCAGGGTTGTTGTAATAATATTTGTAAAGTACTCTGCAAACTTTAAAGTGTGATATAAATGCTAGCTATTATTATATTAGCACTGTATCTGGCACGTTGGAAAAACTCAATAATGCTCTATCTGTAACTTAGAGGTAATCAGAGCCAATCATTTATTAAATGCCTACTGGGATGACTTATTGATAATACAAAGACAAAAATGAAAGTCTTTGCCATCAAGGAGCTTATAGTCTACTAATGAAGACAATATAAACACATTTAAGTATGTACATTGTGAATAATGGGGTTGGAAGAGATATTTACAAATAATAACAGTGACAATTAGATCATTTATGTACTACCTACTATGTGTCAGGTACTGAACTAAGCACTCTCCAAATGTTGTCTTCTTTGAACCTCACATCAACCCTGGAATGTTGTTGCTACTTTAGTCCCTAGTTTACTATTGAGGAAACCGAGGCAAACCAAGATTGAGTGATTTTTTCCAAGTGTCTGAGGCTGGATTTGAACTCAGGTCTTCCTGTCTCCAAGCCCAGTGCTCTATCAGCTATACTACCTACTTATCTAGGGGTGTCAGGAAGAGCCTTCTGTAGGAAATGTCCTTTAAAGGAAGTTAAGAATTCTAAGGGGTACAAGTGGGGAGAGAGTGTATTCCAAGCATTTATTAGGTGCTTACTATATACCAACCTCTGTACTAAGAACGCCATGGAAATGGAGATAGAATGTCCCATGTAACAAACAGCAAAAATGTTAATTTGACTTTCGTGTGAAAAGGGAAATTTGAGTTCCAAATTCTCTCCCTTTCTCCCACCTTGTCCCCGCACTGAGTGGCATCCTTACCCCTGAGATGGCAAGCAATATGATATAAATTATACATGTGAAATCACGCAAAACATATTTCCATATTAGAAAAGAGGACGGAAGGAAGGAAGAAAAGAAGGAAGGAAAAGAAAAGAAAAACAAAGAAGGGAAAGAGAAAATTATACACCAGCGTGCACTGAGAATTCATTAGTTTTCTTTCTGTAGATAGATAGCATTTTTCATTATGAGTCCTTCAGAATTGTACCGATCAGAGTAGCTCAGTCTTTCACAATTGATCATCATTAAAATTTTGCTCTTACTGTTTACAGTGAGCTGGTTCTGCCCATTTCATTTTGCTTCAGTTAATATAGGTCTTCTGGGTTTTTCTGAAACCATCCCCATCATCATTTCTTACAAAGCAATAGAATGCTTTCACAATCATATACTATAACTTGTTCATCTATTCCCCAATCAGTGAGCATCCCTCAGTTTCTAATTTTCTGCCAACACACACACACACACACACACACACACACACACACACACACACACACACACCTCTACTATAAATAGTTTTGTACATTTAGGTCCTTTTCTTTTATTCCTTTAGACCTAGTAATGGCATTCCTGAGTCAAAGGGTTTTATAGCCCTTTGGGCATAGTTCCAAATTGCTCTCTAGAATGGTTGGACTTATTCACAACTCCACCAACAATTAATTAGTATTCCAGTTTTTCCACATCCCCTTCAATATTTATCATTTTCCTTTTCTGTGATGGTTAGCCAATCTGATAGGTCTGTGAGATGGTACCTCAGAGTTATTTTAATTTGCAATTCTCTAATCAACAAAGATTTTGGCATTTTGCCATAAGACTTTTGATTTTTTTTCCTCTGAAAACTCTCTTTTCATATCCTTTGACCACTTACCAACTGGAGAATAACTCTTTTCTAAATTTGACTTAGTTTCTTATGTATTTGAGAAATGAGACCTTTGTGAGATAAACTTTCTATAAATTTTTTTATTACTTCATTGTCTATGGTACCTTTTAGCAAAGTGTACTTTCCTTGATTATCTCTTTTAATTAGTTTCAATTTTGCTGTTGCTTTGTCTGAGATCATGATTGCTACCCATGCCTTTTTTTCTTCAGCTGAAGTACAATAGATGTAGCTCCATCCCCTTATTTTATCTCTGTGTATGTGTCTTTCTGTTTTAAATATGTCTCTTCTAAACTATATGTTGGATTCTGGTTTCTGATCTATTCTGCTATCTGCTTCTTTTTTATGAGTGAGTTCATCCCGTTCATATTCACAGTTATGATTACTTACGGTTTATTCCCTCCATCCTATTCTCTTCTGTTTATCCTTCTCTTTTTCTTTTTTACCCTGACCCTCCTCAAAAGTCTGTTTTGCTTCTGATCACTAGTTCTCTTAATCCATCATTCTTATTATCCCCTTCTCCTCCTCGGTCCTTCTTGGGTAGAGATTTCTATGCCTGTGTATATGGGCATAGAGACAGAGAAAGTGATATGTATGCATGTACTTATATGCATATATATAATACACATATATGTATATACATGAGTATATGCATGTATGCATATATCTATGTGCTTTTTTCTTCCTTTCTTGAACCAATTCTGATGACAGAGTTTCAAACATTGCCTATTGCCACCACTACCCCCATTTTACCTTCCCTGTAAAAACTTTTCCTTGCACACCTCTTTTATGTGAGATGATTTCCCCTATTCTTCTTCTTCTTTTCCTCTTCCCCAGGGCATCCCTCTTTCTTACACCATTTTTGTAAGATTATCTTAATAGAATCAGCTTACACTCATGCCTTCTATATAGATGTCTTCTAACTTTCCTAATAACAAAAAGTTCTTAAGAGTTATAGGTATCATCTTCCCATACAGGAATGTAAACAGTTTAACCCTGTTCAACCCCTCATGAGTTTTCTTTCCTGTTTACTTTTTTATGCTTCTCCTGAGTCTTGTGTTTGAATGTTGTCAGATTTTCTGCTCAGCTCTAGTTTTTTCATCAGGAATGTTTCAAAATTCTCTAGTTCATTCAATGTTCATTTTCACGCTGAAGGATTATAGTCAGTTTTGCTGAGTAGGTGATTCTTGGTTGTAATCCTAGCTCTTTTGCCTTCCGGAATATCATATTCCAATACTATATTCCTTTAACATGGAAGTTACTGAACCATGCATGATCGTGATTATGACTCCACAATATTCGAATTGTTTCTTTCTCATTGCTTTTAGCAGTTTTTTCCTTAACCAGGGAGCTCTGAAGCTTGGCTATTATTATATTGCTGGGAATTTTCATTTTTGGATATCTTTCAGGAGGTGATCAGTGATTCAATTTCTATTTTACTCCCTGGATCTAAGACATCAAGCCAATTTTCCTTTGTAATGTCTTTAGATATGATGTTTAGGCTCTCTTTTTTATCATGGCTTTCAGACAGTCTAATAATTCTTAAATTCTCTCTCCTCTATTTTTCATATCATTTGTTTTTCCAATTAGATATTTCACATTTTCTTCTATTTTTTCATTCTTTTGACTTTGTTTTATTACTTCTTGATGTGTCATTGAGTCATTAGCTTCCACTAGCCCAGTTCTAATTTTTAAGGATTTCTTTTCTTCAAGCTTTTATGCAACTTTTTTTCAATTTGTCTAACTCTGTTTCTTAAGGTGTTATTTTTTAATATATTTTTGTACATATTTTTACCAAAGTATTCATTCTCTTCTCATAATTTTCTTGTATCCCTCTCATCTCTTTTCCTATTTTTCCCTCTCCCTTTCTTATCTCTTTCTTTAACTCTTCCAGAAACTTTTGTTCAGTTTGTATTCAATTAACATTTTTCTTTGAGGCTTTATTTGTAGCTATTTTCATGTTGCTATCTTCTCCTGAGTTTGTGTCTTGACCTTCCCTGCCACCTTAGTAGCTTTTTATGGTCAAGTTCTTTTGGTGTTTGCTGATTTTTCCAGCCCATTTCTTAACTTTAAACTTTATGCTAAAGTTGGGCTCTACTCACCTGGAGGTAGGGAGGCATCATTCCAAGCTTTCAGAGTTAGTTCTGGGGGTCTGCAAGTTTCGAGTGTTTCCAAGGTGATATGAGCCAAGGAGAGGCATGGTCACTACTCTCCTGATCTGCGCTTTGGTCTTAACCCAGGAATGACCCTAATTCACTGTAGCCCCTAGTGCTAGTGCTCCTCTTAACTCTAGTACTGTGACCAGGGTCCTCACTCTACAATAGTTGCAAACTCTGGCACTCCCCTCTGCCTTGGAACTGTGACCCGGGCCCTTGCTCTCTTATGACTAACTCCAGGCTCTCCTCTCCACCCTAGAACTATGACCCAGAACTGCATAGGGGCAACAGAGTTGCCAAACACTGCACTCATTGTGAGTAAAGGGTCCCCTGTCATCTCTTTATGGCTAGTTGTCTGACCCCCTTACCATCTCTGGGCTAAGAACTCCCAAAGCTGCTGCTGACTCTGTCACAGCTACCTCCAAGGCCCACCATTGGCACTCCTGCTGGTACACTCTGGGCCACCACCACCATCACTCCACCCCAGTGTCACAGACCTCTCCTGTCAACCTCCTTAGTGCTCTTAGGCTAGAAGAAGCTTTTGTAGGTTCCACCACTTCAGAAACCAACTTGAGATATTATTTTAAAGTTGCTTGGAGACAAATGTGGGGAGAGTTCAGCCAGTCTGCTGCCTCTACACTGACATCTTGGCTTCTCCCCTAATGTCACTTTTCTATATCCAAAACACATATTTAAAGATTTTCTATTCTCTTTGTTAGTTCTCTAGTATGTATAAATAGGACAGTAGCTAGGTGTTACAATAAAACATCAGGCTTGGAATCAGGGAGACTTTTTTTCAGGAGTTCAAATCTGGCTTCAGACACACATTAACTATGTGACCCTGGAGAAGTCACTTCACTCTGTCTCAGTTTCCTCATCTATAAAATGAGCTGAAGGAGGAAATAGTGAAACACTCCAGTATCTCTGCCAAGAAAATCTCAAATGGGGTCACAAAGAGTCAGACATGACTAAAAAATGACTGATGTGATTTCAGGGCTACTGAGAAAGCAGTCTCCCATCACAAAAAACATTTTCCATTTGCCTACTCCAAGACCTGAAGCTCCTTTAAAGGAAATAAAATGGGATTCCTCAATTAGAAATAAAAGGGTTGAAATGAAAAAGCCCGAGAAAAAAACACATTGAAATTTGTTGATACTCAGTATAATCAATCATCTGACTGATATTCGTGCCCTTCTGGTTTTGATTGAAGGAAGAAGCTTAAAACAAAAGAGCACTGGGCACCCGAAAGGTTAGGGAACATGGAGGGAGGGACACAAAAACAAAGCTTTGCCAACTCCACAATTTTGCCTCCGGCTGCCCCTCTATACCAATAAGCGTTCCAAGGCTACGCAAGCTGTGTGCCCAGGTGTTTGGGGCAATGTCTCCCTAAGCCTCAATTGGGAGTAAATGAAGAGGGTGTGAGTTAGCAGAAAAGAGATTTCCTTGTTAGAGACATGATAAGGAAAAGGAGAGCCTTGAGCAGCCCCTGGGTAATTTTTGAAGGCAGGTACAGGAATGAGCTAGTTAAAGCTATCACTGGGTCCCATTAAAGCCTTAAAGCTAGAAACCATGAAGAGTTTTCAGAGAAAAATGTATTGATAGGAAAGGAGTTTGGAGAGGTCTAAGTACTTGATTCTCTTGGATTTTGATTGAAAAAGTATAATGAATTTGAAGCATATGAGCAATGAGCCTTCTCAAAGCCTCCCTAATTCAGCTAGTTCACAAAAAAAAAAAAAAAAAATCACCAAACCTCTTCATGCTTAACTTTAGATCCAGGCAACCACCAAAAAAAATGTTCAAAGCAATCAGCTGTACAGTTATAATTTATAGCCACTATTTTGACAGGCAGACAGATTCCCTCCCTCTCTCTGTGCTTTCTGTGATTGGCCTCCAGTGGACCTGAACATTAAAAAAACACAACTCAGTTGAGGGGTATAGGGGGAATCCACACATTCCTAATAAATCTGCAGGGAATGTAGCTAACCATCATTTAGTAGCAGACTAATTAGAATTGTGCCAAAACTCCATGATTATGGTGAAGAAATATATATGAGTTAACAGAGAGAGAATGTTTGAGCAAGCACAATGCCTGATCTTCAGTAGCAAAAAGGCAAAAATCATACATTTCTTTAAATTACGTATGTGCATTTTATTTTACTTAACATGTGTATTTTAAATAAGAGCTAATGTACTTTTAAATTATTCTGTACTCCACACTGATGTTTGGCTCATCCATGTTTTTCAAGGCACTGTACTAGGCCTAGAGATATAGGGACAGAAATAGAAAGAGCTTATGTCTTAAGGGAGAAAACAATTAAATAGAATAAGGAAGTATAAAATATATGTCTGAACTTACATGCCTCTTTGACTTTTTCCATTTGTAAGTTCCTCGCAACTCATTCACTTCTATCCTCCCGGGTGACTCTTGTCCTCTCCTAAGTTCACCATTTGGGATCTATCAAACATACCAGAAGCCTTATTTTCCTAACATACAAGAGTACCGTGGGGTATTCTGACTCTCCTCCTGTCTGTCATCCCTCACTCTTATGGGCAGCTAGATGGTGCAGTGGATAGAGCACCAGTGCAGGAGTCAGGAAGACCTGAGTTCAAATCTTCCCTAAGACACTTGACACTCACTAGCTGTGTGACCTTGGGCAAGTCATTGAACCCCAATTTCCTCATCCTGGGTCATCTGCAGTCATCCTGATGAACATCTGGTCACTGGATTCAGATGGCTCTGGAGGAGAAGTGAGGCTGGTGACCTGCACAGCCCTCCCTCACTCAAAAAAAAGCAAAGTCAAGTGCAAGTCATGTCATCATTTCTCTGATATAGTCTTCTTCGGCAATGAAGGACGAACACACACGCATCCCTCACTCTTACCAAGTGCACACCTTCCTGTTATTCAATTCCTATGTCTTTGAAGGTTCTTATTGGTTTTATGTTGCAGCTTACTCACAACCACCACATTCCACCATAGCTTAGAAATGTGACATGTCATTAGAGGTCCAACGAAGGAGTCTGAAAGAGCTGAATCAAGTCCTGCCCATATGACCTTGGGCAAGTCATCCAACCTCTCACTGAACCCACGGTGAATTTTCAAAGACTAGTCAAAGCAAATTTGACCAATTGAAATAACTACTAAGTGCTAATTAGAGGTTATTGTCCTGGTATGTTTGCTACTTTCACTCAGCCCTTTGATTTCATCCATATATATGTATGTATGTATAAACACATCATACATATGTAATGTGTATATATATGCACATATATATGAGTGTATTGGTATATGTTAATTATATACATATCTTGGTTATCAAAGAAAATTACATGAGAAATCTGATACAAAATGTTTTCTTCTTATTTTTACAAAGAGGCCTTTCAATTTTGTGTAATCAGATTTTTGTCTATTTTATCTTTTGTAATCATCTCCACTGCTTGTTTGCTTAAGAATATAGCTCCTGTCCATAGCTATGAAAGGTATATGATCTACTGATCTCATTTATTTTTATAATGTGATCTACTATATATCAATTATTTTCTTTATTGTGGGATATGGCAGAAGATGCTGATCTACACCTAGGTTTTGGCAGACTGCTTCTCAGATTTCTAAGCAGTCTTTATCAAATAGGGAGTTCTCTCTGAGGTGATTTATGTTTTGGGGTTTATCAAATCCTGGATTAATGAGTTCTGTTGATTCTGGTTCCATAGATCTACAAATCCATTTTAAAACAAAATCAAATGAGTTTGATGTCGCTGCTCTATAATATTTTGAAAACATACTTTTAATTCCTATGAAACTTTCTCCTTTGCTTAAGTCTTTTTTTCTTGGAGCAATGAATTCTTCAGTTAATTCTCTACCTCCTGATTTTGGTCACTTCTAATCTCTTTGTCAAAGCTGTGATCAAGTCTGGATCTCTGGTATATTCTGGGTGAGTGACCGTGGGAAATGCTTTGAAAAAAAGATATTTGGAATTGAATAGAGACACTTCAAATGTTAGTCATGTATACCTAAAATGTATATGCTTGCTTATTGTTACCTTGGAAATAAATTAATCACTGGACCAGGCAGATCTTCAGTATGTAAGAAAGAAGACGAAGCAAAGGGAGTCACCAGGGATATACAAGCACAGTGTAAACAGCTCAGCCCTTGGTTTTTATTCTTTCTTTCCCGTCTTTCCTTTCCAAGCTTTCCATTGCCCTTTCTTTATCCTAAGTCCCATGAATTAGGAGTCCATTGGTAAGACTGGCTATAGACAGAGAGTGGTTGTGTGGAAGAGTGTGATTTACCAGCACCATCATCATCCTTAACAGTAACTCACGGTTAATAATCAATAATAATGCCATGATGTAAGTTGTATAGGTATTATTCTAATTCCACAGATTTGGAACCTAAAGCTAAGTGGTTTAGAGATTTGCTCAATGAACAAAGTTTATGGAATGACAGATTCTAGGTGCAAACAAGAGCCCTGTGGTTTTCTTTCTAATATTCCTCTGCTGCCTATTTTATACTTGTTATAAATTAGCAGATACATTTAAATCAGCTTATAGCAAAGGTTCTTAACCTTGAGTCTATGTACTTTTTAAATATTTTGATTACTGCATTTTAACATGTTTGGTTTCTTTTATAATCCTATGCATTTTACTTTGTGCATTTAGAAATATTATTCTGAGATACCATCCACAGGCTCCACCAGACTACCAAAGGGATCCATGATAGAAAATAAAATCAAAACAAAGCAAACCCAAAAAACCTGGCCTAGAAGGCCAGAATGGATGGCTACACTAAAACTGGAGCATACAAAGACACTATATCTTTTCTCCATCTCTATTAAGCACAAAGGTTATGGACCTTTTTTGTGGGCAGCAGCGCTGCTTGTTACAAACATCAATAAGTTTATCATTTTCCAAATGGGTTACCGCCAATACTTGGTTACCTTAGCTAAGAGTGTCTGGGATAGCATAGAGAGTTCAAATCTGTGGATAGTTGAGAGTCTTCATTTTAGCCATTGTCTCTCCCTCTAAACCAGGATTGCCAAGCGTTAATGAAATTTCCCAGTTCAAATTTCTTTCTTTTCCCTTCCTCATACCAGTCTTTATCTGGTAAGTAGCAAAAATGACTACAAAGATGAAAAGGAAAGAAGAGGAGGAGGGGAAGACAGCAAGAAACATAGATAATCGACCAATGAAAAAGTCTACTAGTGATTAATAATTGATGGTACTTCATTAGCTAAATTTTTGCAGGTTTATGTCTTTTTAAAAAATCTCCCACAGTGCTAGGCACATAGTAAACATATGCTTAGTCTCTTCCCTTTCCTCCACTTTTCCCCACACCTTCACATACATTCTCTCTCCAAATAAATCACTAGTACAAATATTTTATAATGCTACCTTTAGAGGCCCTTTTTTTGAGCCCCAAAACAGGAACATGCTAAATGGTAGATATTGTGCTGAGTACACTGCAGCAGCCCACTGGTTCACAAATCTCTAAAGAAAGCCTTCTGAGTAGGACAGCAATAATTTATTGGTTTGCCATCTAAAATGTATGGAAGAGATGAGCCTTCATCCCATTCCATTGCCGCCCCTCCAGGAAGGTTTCCCCAGTGACCCAAGACCTCAGTGATCTCCAGTTCTCTGAATTTCTATCATACTTAAAACTGTTGACCCATGATTTGGTACTTAAGTAGGTATTAAGTGCTTGTTTCTTTTATTAGTTCTGTCTTCTCAGCTAAGTTGTTAGGACTTTGATAGCAAAGACCGTGTTTGGTGGTTCTTCTGTATGTACACTCTTTTGTACCCTTTGGTATCTTGGGAGGAGCGGTGTCTAGCTTGGAAGCAAGGTAGTAGTGGACTAGATGATCTTCTGGCCAGTTGTTCAGTTGTTGTTTTTTTCAGTCATTTGGGGTTTTCTTGGCAAAGATGCTGCAGTGGTTTGTCATTTCCTTCTCTAGCCCATTTAACAGATGAGGAACTGAGGCAAAGAGCGTTCAGGGACTTGCCTAAGATCACACAGCCAGGAAATGTCTGAGGTCAGATTTGGACTCAAGGACACTCATTTGCCTGACTCTAGGCCTGAAGCTTTATCCATTGTGCCACCTAGCTCCTGAATCTAGTTACCATCATGACGTTACTTGTTGATTGATCTTTTAAATAGATGAGTTGTCATCTTTAGAATCATTATTTTATATATTATAATAGTAGTTACATGTATATAACTTTAGAAGGTTTGCAATGCGCTTTACATAGGTTATCTTCTTATCTCCTCTCAACAACTCTGTGAGATACGTGCCATTATTATCCCCATTTTATTGATAAGGAAATTGAGTCTGAGAGAGGGCACATGACTTGTTCAAGGACACCCAATTAAATCATCTAGCCCAATGTCCCTGATCAGATGATCAGCCTGGGTTTAAATCTCCGCCCTGTCATCTACTAGAATGTTGAACTAGGTTTCTTCCTAGATGCCTTCCAGTTCTAAACTTTTGAACCTACGATCCTGTGACTTATTATCCAGCTAGTTGCAGTGATTCATCCAAGGCTGTACAGCTAATTTGTGATAGAACTCTAACTACAGCCCAGGACACTTGATCATGATTTTCAATTAAGAAAGATAAACATTTGTATATTTTAAGAACTCAAATTCAATCCATTAGCTAAACGACTCTGGGCAAGTTACTTAACCTCTGGGCAGTTCCCTAAGACTTTAAAATATTGATAAATTACTAGTCCATATCAGTAGAGTGCCTTTTTTAGTAGTCACTAATAAAAATGAAATCATAGATCTTGGCAAAAATAAAAAATCATTTTGTTTTATTACCTTGTGTGTGTTTAACACACACATAGTCTAATGGATTTATGTCTGTAAACATCTGTCATCAGTGTTACCAAGCCTGAACTAATGTCTGTCTTTCACGTATAAAAATGATGCTTGTACACACCTTAATAGAGACTGCACTTTCAAAAAAATGAATCTGGCATTGCATTGTTTTTCCAGAAGTAATGATAAATTTGTACTAATCCAGTGCCCTTTGTGACCAATGGGACATATTTTCAGGACAGCTGGCAGGAGCCAAGGGCACAGTCTGTAGTTATTGACGAGAATGAAGTTAACTGGCCCACTCAGGGGTCAAAACAGTGACCTTAGCCTCATTAGCACAGTTCTCTAACCCAAGAGCTTAGATAGCCAGCCACAAACGTAATATCAGATAATTATTTCTGAGAAATGCATTCATATCAAATGGCATGTGTTCTATGAACAAGAGTGCTTAAGATAATGGGAAATTTATGAAGGCCCTATATTTGTTACCATGTTATATTTGGCCCACTGTACTAAACTGGAATGTGTAGTTAGAGCTAAGTATAATACTTGGTCATCCAAACCCCCAAAGAACCAAAATAAGTTGAATATTCAATTAATTTTTCTTCAGTATATACATACTAAATTTTCAATGTTTACATACTAAAAGAATGAAACTAATTTCTTGCTGCTGAAATCTCTTAACTATATTAGTAGCAATGGTAATAATGGTAATAAATAGTAATTACTGATAATAGATGCTATGCAGTGATTTAAGATTTGCAAATTGAAATATGTATATATGTATAGCCTATATGTATTACGTAATACATACTGTATAACATACATAATATATTATTACTGAATAATAAGTAACATTTAATTATATTGATATATAATATACTATACTATCTCTGTTAAGCTGAACAACAGTATGTGTGTGTGTACACATGGTACAATCTACATATGGTAGATTTAAGTCTACCATGAAGGGAACAGATTAAAGCTAAAATCCAATACAAATTTTAAAAAAATATTGAGATTCATTGATTGTGGAATAAATAAAAGCTGTTTTGAACTCAGACATTTTTAATATATTAAAAAGTTCAGTTTCTCCCCCCTCCCATATTTCAGAAACAATTATTGAATTGCTTGATTCTGAAATATGTTGGTGGCTACATTTAGTCAATGTTTTCTAGACAGATTACACCCAGAATTCTGATTTCAATCCACTAAGTAATGAATTAAACATGACTTAACACATCACAGTGCATTCCTAATACTTTTTATTTTTTTAAAAAATATATTTCCATATCTCTTTGCAATGTTTCTTCCTTTATATTAATGGTTATCAAAGATATAGTATTTTGCTTCATTTAGTTGCTTCAGCCAACTGGCTAAACTTGTGAGCCCTATCTAGAAATATATCCTTTGCCTCTCACTTGCTATATATAGCTTTTATGAGCTAGGCAAGAAGCAGGGACTTCCCTTAGCCAAATATTATACAGCTAATCCTAGCTGTTCTTTCTTTTATTTACTGCTAATGCAACCAAGTTGAAATTTTTATAGAACCCAGATAATGTCTGAGCTGATTGTTATTTTATCCAAACCTATTTCCCCATCACCAGCTAGAATGGATTTGAAAGAATCCTGAGCCCTTAGAAATGGCAGAGGGGGGAAGAATTAGGAGGGGGATGTCAAATGAATGACAACAGTTTAGTCACACTTGAAATCATTTATAGGCTGGGGTTTCCAAACAAGCTTCCAAAATGAATCAACACAAATACTAGGGATTTCTACAGAATCTAATATGACTGGGATGTTTGTAGAAAGGCTTAGTTATTAGAAGGTGCTTCAATATTAGGTGGTGACGTGTAGTAAAACCAGGAGATTAAGAGCGTTAAATCTGAGCCCAAATAAAGGCTTGACAAACTTTCTGCCAGCTCAACTTTCACCTGAATAACTTTGCTTAGCGTATCCTGTTCTTTATCCATGATCAGTACAGTCCCTTGCTACTGTAGGCTGAAGGCTTTGGGGAGCTCAGGCTGCTTAGGGTTCCTAGATTGTGTTAGAGCATGGAGTGATACTTTTAAAAATTGAAATAAATTTAATCAAATAAAATCAAAATAAATTTTAATCTAAATATTTAAAAGTGGGAATAAGTGACTGTAATATGAAATTTATCATATAAAAGACTCCAGAGGTAGTGAAATGACATTTATAATTCTGATTTTTAAAACTCTTTACCCTAAAGCACAGTCAGTATGCTCCATTTTGAAGTTCAAACCTCAGGTTTATTTCCTTTCACATTTTAGGCCTAGACTTTTAATTTTCCAATGTGAATAGCAATTCTCAGTCCAGGTGAGATATAAATAACCTATCTGTATAATGGTAACCATGTTGTTTCCTGGGTACAGAGTCCTTTCCTCCTCTATCATCTGATATTAAAATGGAATTAAGCTTCTGTAGGAGTTATTCATCTGTGGTATTGAACAAAGGAAAAATTAGCCATTGGTACAGGAAAGGGTGAAAGAGGAAAATAAACTCACCTGGTAGAAGAGTAGTTTCACAGTCTAGTGGACAAGCAAATAAGAGCCTATTGCTTTGAACAGACTATAAATCAATTTCTGATTTCTTTGGTCAAATTGTAAATCATTGCAGTATCACATTACTATGTGTATATACGCATACATACATGTGTGTGCATGCATATGTGTGCGCACATGTGTGTACACATGTGTATATGCACATGTGTTTTACATTTATGTAAACATATAGATGGAGAGAGAGTGTCTTTGTGTTAGTGGGGGGATTAGGAAATCTTTTTTTTACTGATACATGGTAATGAATCACAGTGATGAAGTTTGGGGGGGGGGTTGTTTTGTTTAATTCTAAATTGATATGTATGTTTTAAAGTAGAGAGTCTTCACCTGGGGTCTGTGAGCTTATTTTTTAAAACTAGTTTGATACTTTCATTTCCATATAATTTGTAATCCTGTGTATTTTATTTTTTGAATTTAAAAACATTTTTAAGATGACTGCCAAAAGGGTCATAGGAAAGGGAGCAAATGTGTGTATCTATGTGTATACATGTATGTATGTTTATGTATAGATGTGTGTGTAGATAGCACCTACTATGTGCCAATCATTGCGCTATGCACTTTAAAAATATTACTTCATTTTATTCCTACCACAATCTTGACAGAAAGGTGCTATTATTATCCTCATTTTATAGTTGAGGAATTGAGACAGACATATGACTAGGAAGTATCTGAAACTGGATTTGAACTTAGGTTTTCACTGCACTATCTCTAAAGGTAATTTTGCTGGAATCAAGCACCAACTTGACTTAACATGATTTTTATTACTCCACTGGATGTCAATATAGCTCAGAAATGTTAGAGGAAGAGACTGTGGTGGTGGTGATGGTGGTGGTGGTGGCGGTGGTGGTGGTTGTCCTTTGTTCTTGAAGAGGACCCAAATGACATCACTATGATAAAGTGAAATTTCAGTGTGTCCAGCTGTGGCTGGTTAGACCAATACGAGCTTGGAATCCTCTGCCACAAGTTGGGCACAGATAGTCTGTGTGAATATTTGGGGTACATACCCCAAATTTGCGCATCCTACATTAATTTTATGTATCCTCAGTTCTGCTTTGCTCATAGAACATAGCTCTCTTTCTGATATGGGCATGCCATGCGAGTGGTCCTGTGCCAGTGTCTCCCATGTTGCACAGTCAAATCCAAATCTTGAGAGTATCCTTGTATCGATTCTTTTGACCACTATGTGATCGCCTGCCCCATGTGAGTTCTCCATAAAGTAGTCTTTTTGGCAAGTGTACATTTTGCCTTCTAATAACGCGGCCAGCTCTGCAGAGTTGCGCCATCTGAGGCATAGTTTGAATACATGACAGTTCAACTCAAGCAAGGACTTCGGTGTCTGATACCTTATCCTTCCAGGTGATCCTCAGAATCTTCCTAAAACAGTTCAAATGGAAGTGATTCAGTTTCCTGGCATGGCGCTGGTAGACTGTCCATGTTTCACAGGCATACAACAATGAGGTCTGCACAACAGCTCTGTAGGCCTTCAGTTTGGCAGTAAGTCTAATTATTCAGGGAAATGGGAACCATTTTAAAAAATTATATTAAGATGCCCTATAAATTTAAAGGATCTCTCTCTTCATCTTCACCACCTCTGTCTCTCTGTGTCTCTGTCTCTGTCTCTCTCTCTGTCATCTGAATCTCTGATTTTGCTAAAATGTGTCATAGGAAAAGCATGCTATATATTTCAGTTCTTTTAAAATGTTATTAATACAGCCACAATGAAAGCTGTATCTGTCACTTGTTTAAAAATGAACACCTTCAAGAAGAGTTTTGCTATACCCTTTTGTTCAGGTTGACATTTGCATGTGATCACCATGACTGAATGTGTGGCATGCATAGGCATTCTGGGTTTTGGAAGAACCTAGCAAGTTTGTCTGTTCTGTCCAGTGAATGAATAAAAACTGGCAACCAAAGTGACAGCCCAAGATTCAGTTAGGAAGCCCAACTTGTTGCCAGTTCCTGAGTTTCTGAGTTCAAGTGAAAATCTGAATTCTTTTGCCAAATTTTGACATGATATCCCAAGCATTTGGCAGTCCATCAACATTTGTAAGCATCATCAAACTTTTGACTTTCTGCTCTTGCAAAAGTGAAGTTCCTGGTGAAATAAATGTGAGGATGGCTGGTCTGGTTATAGGTGATTCCTAATTTAGAATAACTTCAATCCTCTGGTTTTCCTTTAAGAGACTTGTAGATTCAAAAGGGACATTCATTATTAACCTTTCTTATGTAGTATTGACATCAGATTCATGACCACATATCAAGTGGCATTCAAAATTTCTAATCACTTCATCCTCTGAAAGAACCATTTTTGATTATTGGAAGGAAAAATATACATATATATATATTCAGCAGAGCATTATTCACAGGGCCTCTTATTCTGGCATGGAATACAGCTAAGCAGCAGAGGAGAGTAAACTCAGGTCTAGAAAAACATGGCAAGAAACATTCTCCAGTTGATTGATATCCAAATCCTAGAACTACAGATTCCATAATCACAGAAATACGTAAGTTTTATGGTCTCAGAGAAAGATCTCTTGTTTTTCACAGAAGACATACTTTCCACAGGTCCATGTTAAAGACTTTGCATTTGACGTATCATTATACAACTTAGCACTCTGTTTTGGAACAGATATACATATAGTTTGAAAGAGTTGGGTGTCATAAGACAGAAACGTAAGGTAAGCTGTGGCCCCTTTCTGGGTGTCTGAGAATCTCTGAATCCTTTGTGCCTTGAGGCAGCTTTTCAGTGCAGTGGATAGAGAGCTCAGGACCTGGTGTTAAGAAGACCTGAGTTAAAATCTAGCCTCAGATGCTTCCTAAATATGTGACCCTGAGCAGGTCATTTAACTCTTTCTTCCTCAGTTTCCTCAACTGTAAGATAGGGATCATAACAGGATCTACTTCTCCGGACTTGTTATAATAATCAAATAAAGTATCCGTAAAGCACTTAGCACAGTGCCTGGCAGAGAATTAGGTTGCATGTCTAACCTAAACTGAGGAGATTTCTTTGTAAATATTTAAAATAAATGATGAAATTAACTGTGGTTCCTGGCTCTCAGTTCTGAGAAAATCATCTTTCAGGTTAACAGCTATGTACAAAAGGAAGCACCATCACTGCCCTCATTGAGAATGCTCCCTAGAAGAATCACAACAACCAAACTATAATAATTAACAATAATAACTAGCATTTATATAGATATATAGATAGCACCTACTCAGTGCCAGCCATTGAACCAAGTGCTTTACAAAGATTTTCTCATTTGAGCCTTACAACAAGCCTGGGAGGTTAGATGCTGGAATGATCCCCATTTTATAGATGAGGAAACTGAGGCAAATTGAGGTGAAGTGACTTGCCCAGGGTCACACAGCTTGAAAGTGTCTGAGTCCAGATTCGAATGTAGGTCTTCCTAAGTCCAGGCTTGACATTGTATCGACTGGGCTGCCTAAGTAAGAAAGAACTTCCTTCACCTCTCCACTCACACCCTGGGCCCATCCCCAGTTATCTCGACTTTTGTCCTTCTACTTGACTTCAGTGACTCAAGAAGAGAGAATGAGACAGATGACTTTGAGCAGCTCTGCCTCACTTAAATCCAAGTCAAGACATAACCAGGGGTATCTTAGGTCGTCTTCAGAAAGAAAAGGCGAACAAAGACTATTCAGTTAGACCTCAGTGCTGAGCCCTGAGTGTCTGAAGTCTGGATAGATTACATTACAATGTAACCTCATTGAGGGCAGGGACAGTCTTTCCTTTTTTTGTTGTTCGTAAATTCCAAGTGCTTCACACATGGCCTGGTTCTACATGCTTGCTGTCTTGTTGTCTTGGAGAAAGGGAAATTATTGACCTCTTCACTGAGGCCTGGATCAGTTAAACTTCTTGTCCTTCCCAGTTTGGTCTGTGACCTTGGAGAAATCCACCAAGAACTAGCTACTTAATTTCTTTTCCCACTTCCTGTGCTTCCTTATGCAACTCCTTCCCCTTTTATATTGACAGGTCAAAACTGTTATCAAACCATGAAGAATGGGAGGTTAATGAGACTTTAATAATTATCTAGTCCAATCATCTATCTTACTTTACAGCTAGAGAGGGTCAATGATTTATCCAAGGTCACAAATCTCGTTAATGAAAGAGCCAGGTCTAGATCCAGGTGTCTTGAGTTTTAAGTCCCATACTACTTCTACCTTCCTTTAATTCTTTTTTTAATTTTTTTTGTATTTCAGCTTGACTTGTAGAAAGGTCATATCCAGCATAAAAGTGCCAAATATGAGTAGGTGTGTGTACACAGAAGATCCAGCCTCCTCAGTTCTGTCTTATTAAACAAAGCTTTTCCTTCTAGAGAAAGAAAATCCAAAGTTCAGAGATAGCTTTCATCTTTAAGAAAAGTTTAACAAGCCAAGTCTCACTTAGCAAGGGTATTAATAGAGTATCAACCTTGTTCATTGTTTAAGGATCTCATACAAGCTCTATCTTGTGCTAATTATTTTGCTTCTTTTGTATTTGCACAATCAATGCTTGACAAAAAAAAGAAATCTCATACTTTAAGGTTTTATGATACAATGGAAAAGTTCCCCACCCCCAGGAAATATTTCTCTGTAAATTCTCTTTGTCTTTTCTGATAAACCTCCATAAGAAGAAAAAAAAGTTCCAGTGTATAATTTATGTGAAATGCTAGTTCTGTAGGTTGAGAATATTGGATACACAATAGAAAGTTATGTGAGAGAGAGAGGGTTAATTCTGTATGTTCTTAATTTTAAATTCCAGATAAATATGATTTCAGCTTTGATCCTATCTGGACTAATTCTTTTGTCACTCAACTAATTAATTCAGCATAGTGGAGAAAAGATGCTAATTTAGGCATCAAAGAAGTGATAATTTTTTTTGTTTAATCAGAGTTATAAAGATAAGTTTCACTCCCATTAGACTGGATCTAAGAGCTCAATCATTTTCTTCTTTTTTCTCTGCAGTAGAATTCTGTAGAAAATTTGCCTGTTTCTGTTAATATCTGTGGAGAAGCAATAGCTTCCAGCATCACTCCTTAATGTGGTCTTTTTAATAGGATTAACAGAAAGAATCAGATATCACCTTTTCTTTTAAATGTAACCAGTTAAACACAAGCACCTATAAAATCCCTTTTGGTTGTTACACAAGGAGGGTGTTGGTATGGGTCCGTTTGTGTGGCTAATGAACACTTTGGAAATCTAAGTTGGATTTGTCATTTTGTTTAGAGAATGCAAATGAGTTCTGCAGTTCTTCCTAACTTTTAATGAGCCCTCGCTGGATTTAATTCCTTTGACAATGGTCAGTTTTTCCTTTGCCATGTATTTTTCTGATGATCCCACCTGCCCTGGGAATGGTAACCTCCGAGTTGTTTCCTGTCTGGAAGTGCTTCCTTCTACAGGATGGATCTGTTGCACAATTTTGAAGTGAGCCAGGGAAGTTGGGCATGAGAACACCAAAGCATTTTGAGAATCTCCTCCAGTCAGCAGAAAAAAAAAATGTGGTTTACTAGGTGTGGTTTACTTCTAAAAGCTGTTGCCTTTCCTTCTCTGGTTTTTAGGTTAGCTGGGGGAGGGTAGGACACCATCAGGGACCAGGAGGTAAGGAAGAGTAGGGATTGGCAGGCTGTGTTTGCACAACTGGAACATCCAATATTCACAGAAGTCAGAATTCCCATGGAGATTTACCTAAACTAAGTGTTAAGGATGCAAGAATATGAATCATAATGGAGTCCAAGAAATAGTACATCAGGCCCAGAGAGCATTTCTTTCCTTTCTTCCCTCTTTTCCTCCCTTCCTTCCTTTTCTTCCTTTTTTCTTTCCTTCCTTCCTTTCTTCCTTCCTTCCTTCCTTTCTTTCTTTTTCTTTGTTTCTTTGTTTCTTTCTCTTCCTTTCTTCCTTTTTCCTTCCTTCCCTCCTTTCTTCCTTCCTTCTTTCTTTTTTTTTTTTCCTCACTGTAAGGGCATTGATTGGCTAAGCTATTTGTCAGCAGCGACAAATCAGAGACTGCTTTACCTGACTGAGTTCAAACTGCCTGACCCGATGATGATAGGGATAGCAAGAAATTGGCCTTAGTTCTTCCTCTTTATTCAGCAGTAAAAGAAGTTTCTAGGAGCAGTTCCTAAGGGTTCTGTAATTATTCCTGGATCCTCAGGAACCTGATTTGTGTCTTCCTTAGCTTGGAAATAGAGCAGTGTTGGAAGAACTTCCAGGTCAGGCTTAGACATATCCAAATAAGGCAGGGTCTGGGCATACCCAAATAAGGCAATACTGCCAAATGCCCCAGAGTGCCCATGACCCAGTGTTGGGGTGTGGCACCTGGGCTTTGAATTTGTGCCCATGCTGAAACCCCAGGCAGAAAATTCTTCTCTGAACAAAATACTGAGATTTCTTTTAAAAAACTACTCTTTCTTTCCAGTTCGTAAATATTTAACGAAAACCTTTTTTTTAACTTATTATAAAAAATTTTGTTTTATTAATGCCTTGCTTAACAAATACAAAATGAATTTGTCTACGGAATCTTAGGCACTCAGTCTGACTCACTGAGAATCTTTTGCGATGATGGTTAAGATTGGGTAAAAGTGTATGTGTGAAAGTAATTAATCAAAGCACATCCCTTCTCCTGGAGGAGTACTCTTTCTTCTGTAAAACTGAGTGATAGAATAACTTAAGCTCACTCTGGTAGTGGCAGTTAATAAGCCTTTTATGGTCCCCATGTGGACCTGAAAATCATACCTTATTAGTATCCCTATCTTTCCTGCTTGCTCATTCACCCTTATTTTCATTTAACTTTAATTTCAGGCCTCTTTTTCTGAATATCCAGCCTTTTATAATGGAGTACTCCTCTAATAATCTCTGAATGCATTTTCATTTACCACAAATTGTTAGCTAAAGAAACTGTTCTGTGATTTAAGGATCACTTAGCTATATTTACAAATCAGTCTTAGCTACCTTTTTAAAAATTATTTCATATTGTCCTTCATTTTATTTTCTGTGCTCTCCAGAATTATTTTTCATTCATTCAGTGATTCTAATTCTTTTGTGTTTCCTAGTTTCCCAAAATGAGAAAAACCAATTAGCTGAAGCATCTTCCACCCCTAAATTTAGGAAGCAAACTGCTTAGGCCTCTGCCCAGCAGATGTTTCATCCACTTAGGCAGAAATCTCTGGATTTTGTCGGACCTCCCTGCTTTTTAAGCCTAAAAGCAAACATGAGCACACTAAAGATCTAAAGATTCTGGGCTCAGGAATGAAAAGTAGCCAGGGCCATAGATTTAGGAATTATGTTTGAGATGTTCAGTCCCAGGAATAAGGGTACTTATAGTCCCAGGGAAAACTAGTTGTTTGAAGGTCAGTGGGAAAGGAGGTGGATCCTTAAAGGAAGTAAGAGATAAAACTCTCAGAAGAATCTCAATTCTTAATTCTCAAGAGTAGTCTTAGTTTTCTGAACTATTCGTCATTATCATCATGGAAACATAATACAAATAAGAACAGGAGAGAGAGACAGAGACAGAGAGATAATTATATGTAGAGATAGATATATGTATACACATATATCAATGTATGTATATGTGTGTGTGTATAAATATACATACATATGTATATTATATTCATTACTAGTAATCCAGAAATGAACACGTAGGTTAGAAATAGTATTCGGAGGATTCAGCTATTTGACTGTATTTGTGTTTATTGGTGAGATTTTTGAATTCATGATTCTTCTCAAATATTGGGGTTTTCTTCAGTAACTAAAGCATAAATTGTGCAAAGGAGAAAAGCATCCAGGCAGTAAACGCGTTTCCAGGTGCATGAGCTTTGACAATAGCATGAGTCACTCAGCTTCTACCTTTGGACAGATCCCATAAAGCAAACCCCGTATCTACTTTTGCATGTGGCAGCCTGGACTCACACGGTTGAAAATATTGCCCTTCCATTGTGAAAAGCAAGCTAACAGTTTTATGGCATTCCTCTCCCCTTATTCATGGTCACAGGCGTGGGCCCTAGCAACCATCGGCAAACAGGAGGGTTCCTGAAAAGAAAAGAAAGAATGTTTTTTTTTTTCTTAGCAAATAAAGACCTGTCTGCCACAAATGTTGGTTGGTTCCTTATTGTATCAATAGCATAAGCATCACAGTGACTGATAACACTGCCTTTGGGGTTCAGAACAATCCCCCTAAAAAAAACCTCTAATTAGGTAATTTCTCTTGTTGCCTTTATCAGATTCCTGTAGTTCCATCACACAATAGGGAAAAAAAATTGCTGGGCGAATTTTAAAGAAAGGTGAACTGCAGAAAACCTTAAGAGACTTCCCATAGAAGGAAGTTAATTTCATCAGCATCTGCATATGCTAATTCAGAACCCAATTTAGGATACATCAGACAACAGAGACCTTGGATGGGAGGGTTTGAGGGTAGGCTGTAGAAATGCAGGCAGAGGCCTGTGAACTCTTGCTCCTGTTTTTATTTCAACCACTTTGGTCTGTAGGACTTGTAGACGTTTAAATGACCATTAAATAAAATCACTAGCTGTCTAGTGGGGGCTGAATTCACCAAGCCTAGGAAAAATCATATGCCAGTGGAGATGTTTACATGTTTACTTCTGCCTTAATGAAGTGGATTTCCAAGTCTAATACTTACTAGTTATGAATAAAGATCTCTTCATTAGTTCTCTCAAATAGTCTCACTGACAAAGCAGTTTATTAGGTCATAGGAAGGGCCACTGAGCCCAACACCCAGATGGGGAAACTGAGGCACAGTTAAGTGCCTTCCTGAGGTCATTCAGTTAGTAAGTGATTAAGGTAGGGTTCCTGATACTAAGGCCAGTCTCATCTGCTACATCCTGCAAGAGCTGATTCATTTGGTAAGGACAGAATTTTAGTAGTTGAAGTTGTCAGGGCTTTCCTGCATCTTTCTGTACCTTCCCACTGCATTTTACATTCCTCCCTTTGCTACTTAGGATACCTATCTCACACCTAGTCAACTTATTTGAGTGCTTCGGGGTGTGGTGGTAGGGGAGATTAATTAAGTTTGACATTTAAACATTTGGTTTTTCCTTTCCCTGTTTCATAATTCTTTTACCTGTTCACTGTTCTAGTAAGAATTTTCACAAAGGAGTATGTAGAAATTATTAGTTAAAATCATAATTTTATGTTTCCCAGGCATCTCCATTTTCTATGGCACCTAAGACCCCATTATTACAGATAATTGAGAGTAAGCTATCTCTTCTGTGCTATCTCTCTGCCTATCCAGGGCCGCCTTTCACCTGGACAAAGGACAACTTTTCATCCTCCATAATCATAATTGCCCCCATATCCCTTCCTCATCAAATCAAATCTTCCATCCCCTTAATACCATTGACCTCTGGCAGAAGTTAGGAGAAAAGTATTCCTGTTTTAACTGATCCCCCTAAGCTATGAATGAACATACCTATACATATCTTGTCAGAGAACAGTTCAAAAGAGAAAGTTTGTTAACCTGAGTGAGACTAATTGCTAAAATTTCAGACATTGTACTAAAGGGAAATAAAAAAAAATTTCAGGCAGCCTAAAGGAGATATTTCTGGGCTGGAGGAATTTCCCCATAAACTTTAAATGGTACGTAGTGGTAGTAATATATAAGCCTTAGCCCTGTGGGTTGGTAGTTTTCCCTTCCCCTCTGCAGTATAATATCTAGCTCATTGAGGTCACATAGTATTAGCTGAATAATAAATATAGATCAAGTTGCTCCATATAAGAAACAACTATTTGAATATGTATATTGCTTAAGCAAGTCTGATATATCAAAATACTAGGAAAAATAAAGGATGGTTATTCACTTTTTCAAAGGATTCATCATCATATAGGAGCCTTCCTTAGTGAATTTTTTAAAATTTATTATTTCTTTCTTTTTAACCCTTAGTGCATTTAAAATGTAATCCAATGTAGCTTACTCCCAATTATTTGTGGTAATGGGGTTTTAGGTGCTATAGATGATAGAAATACCTAGGAAACATAAAATCAGGATTTTTAGTCAATAATTTCCGCATACTACTTTGTGAAAGCTTTTACCAGAACAGTTAACAGGTAAATGAATTGACTTTTTGGAACTTCAAGTCTTCCCTTTGTACTCCTGCAGAACGTCCCCAAAGAATTATCAAATGGAGAAAGGAAAAACCAAATGTTTAAATGTCAAACTAAAGGAATCTTTCCAAACACTACCACCACTGCCAAAACGTTGACTCACTGTGAAATAGGAAGAGTCTACATATTTATGTAAATTCCTATAGTAGAGCTGACTTCAGAGAAATGATGACTTGCCCTTGATTTTGTTTTGAGTGAGGGAGGGCAGTGCAAGGTCACCCGTCTTACTTTCTCCTCCTGAGCCATCTGGTCCAGTGTCCAGATATTTATCAGGATGACTGGAGATGGCCCAGGATACAATGGGAGACCTTGGTTTTCATAGACTGGCCTTTTGCAGGTACTCACTTAGAGGGAGGTAACACCACTGAGTGAATAGGCCTCTTTAAGAAGTAGTCAGGGAATGGTCCTTCTAATGAACAAAAGAAAAATATAACTAAATCAAACTGGGAGGGAACAGAAACTGTTACTATTGATAATCACTCTAAGGCAGTCGTTAAGTGGAGCTTGGGCAGGGACCCACTGTTGTCCAGTGTATGAGCTTCAGCATGCACTGAGTTTAAGGTTTTGGAAATGGGAAGGAAGGAAGGGAAAGGAGAGGAGAGGAGATGGAGAGGAGATGGAGAGGAGAGGAGAGAAGAAGAGATGGAGAGGAGAGGAGATGGAGAGGAGAGGAGATGGAGAGGAGAGGAAAAGAGGGGAGGGGAGGAAAGGGAGGGGAGGGGAGGGAGGGGAGGGGAGGGGAAGGACGTCTAGCCAGTAAACCCCAAAGGAAGAGGAGGGACACACAGAAGGAAGAGGATGATCTGAGTTACCCAGCTAGCTGGGTCCGCACTCCGGCATCTCGGTCTACTCACAGGTTGAGTTCATCCTTTGTTTTCAAAGAAGACCGTGTAACGAGTAATGAGACATTAAAGGGAAGGTCAAGAATTGTGGGTTTTAGTTCCAACTTTGCCAATTTCTACGTTTGTTACCTTAATAATGTCACTCCTCTGGGCCTCAGAATTCTGTCTATAAAGTGGGAATGGGAATTTTAACTAGAATGTCTGTAATTCAGTACTTATTCCTGGACTGCTTTCTGCCTTGCCCAAGCTTATTTTTGTCTTTTTGGAATTGATTTGTGACCATCATATTTGTCAAATGAAATAAATTCCTCATAGATCATGGCCCCTTTTGCTTGAAACTTGGACATAAGATCATATGCAGGAGTCAATCCATTTGTCATTTTTGTGGCTTTGCGTGATTTAACAGCTATTGAACCTTATTGATAAGAAGTCATTGCTGCATTTCCCAAATGGTTCTGCTGAAAGAATCCTTGACACATGATGTAAATAAGGGTTTCATGAGAAAGTTTCATTGCTAGTGATATTTTTTCCTTTAAAATGTTAAGTGTGAAATTACCTATGTATTTAAAATACATATTCTATGCAGCACATTTTAGTAGGGAAATAAATTTACTTTATTCTAGTCCTCTGACTAACCCTTTATAATCTTAAGAGTATTACAGATCCCCCTGCTCTATTTATATGTTCCACCACTATGGTTCAAATCTAACAGTGTTCCATGGCCAAATTAGTTTGGAAAACACTGCTTTACAGAATGTATGTACATCCCTCTCTCCCCCTAACTAACATGCTTTCCCGTTCTGTCTCCACAGTACCACTAAGCTATTTTTACTTGATAAAGAATAATTTACTAGCTAAAGCCATAAAGAGCAAAGTGTGGCAGGTGCTAGAATATTACCTCTGCCTTTGATATCAGGATCTCTTCCATCTCTGATCTCCAAAGGTTTAAAAGAAATCTGCGTAGTTAGAAAAAGATGTTTGGAACATGGAAAATATGCAAGATGTAAATCTAACATTTACAATCTAGCATTTTTGGTATCGTTGTTTTTATCATCTTCTATGGGCAAGATGAGGGGACTCACTTTATTTCCAATTCCTCACGATGACTTCTTCTGCCAAACATCATTATCATAGGGAGAGGTATTTTGAGATCACAGCCTCTGATAATTCAGCTATCCATTTAACTGCCATCTTTATACAGATGACTCCCCAATTTACTCTCCCCCACCTTGAACTCTCTCAAATTCCATCCACCTGGATGCCTCATCAGCACCTTAAACTTAACATATTTGGAACTAAACTTATTCTTTTTCCCCAAAAAAATCTCCTCCTCCTTCTGACTCTATGGTTTTGAAGTTTCTGAAACACCCTCATCAATTTCTTATATCTGAACTGTTGATTTTATTTTTTCCTCTTCCCTCTCTGGCACTCTACTACCTGATCAAACATCAAATCCAATCTATTCTTCTCCATGGTAACTTTAACATTTCTTCCTTCCTTGCTGTTTCCACTGCCACTTCACTAACACATGTCCTCATTATTACCCTCTTGAACTATTACAAGAGCCTCTTAGAATATCTTTCTGCCTCCACTCTACCCTCTCCTCTTCATTCTTTTATCCTTCGTACTACTTCCTGATTAATCTCCCTTTGCACAGAAATAGTAATGTTACCCCTCTGGTAGATCCGTAGGTAGATCTTAAGTTCAAACTAGGGTACACTGTCATTTGAATGAAAAAATGTAGATGGATGCAAGAAATGTTTGGGAAGTAAATTGATAAGACATGGTAACCAACTGAATATGGATGGTGAAAGAACAGGAAGAGTCATGAATGAGTCCGAGAATCTGAACTAGGGTGACTAGGAAGATAATGGTTCCCCTAAAACAAATAGGGGCATTTGGGAAGTGGAAATGAGTGGAAGTGGATGAGGTTCTGTTTTGCACATTTTGAATTTGAGATGCTGAGAGATCATCCAAGTGGATTTTTCCTATAGATATTTGTCACTTGGAAATGAATTCAGTAGAGAGATTGGATCTGGATGTGCCATATGCATGGAGATGAAAAAGGAGCTGATAAGATCACCAAGGGGAAGACTGTAGAGAAAAAGAATAGATATCCAAGGACAAAACTTAGAAGGTACCCACACTTGAGATGACTAATGATCTAGCAAAGATATATAAAAAGTGCAGTTAGGCAGCTCTGAAAAGAATAAGGAGAGAGTAGTTTCGTAGAAATCAGTGGGGAAGAAGGAAAGAGAGTTTCCAGGAAGGAGAGGTTGACAGTGTCAATACTGCAGAGGTCAAGGAGGATAAGAACTGAGAAAAAACCTTTGAATTTAACAGTTAGCAAATCAGTGATAACCACCAAGAGTACAATTTCAGTAGAGTTGGAGTCAGAAATCAGATTGAAAGGGCTAAGATGTGAGTGGTTCATGGTGAGGTGAGGATGGGCAGTTTTTCCAAAGAGTTTGGCAGTAAAACTGCAAAGAGATAGCTGGAGGGGATGGCAAGGCCAAGTGAAAGTTTGGGTGTTTTCCTCATAACTTCAGTAACTGGGGTTTTCTGTTCAAGCTTATAGAACAGATTTCCCGGACAAGTCTATCCCAGGACTTTGTTAGGTCCACATTCACTCAAAACAGTAGCTCGTGAGTATCCATCAATGCATTGTCCTTTAATAGTTACCAAGATGACACATTTAAAAGCTAAGGCCTTTAATGAAATAGTATAACAAAAATAAGTATAATAAAGCATTTCCTAGGGCATACTCCATACATCATTTGTAAGAAGAGCAGACACAGAGAGGAAACATACAAGCTGTATGTATGGAGATGAAACATGTGGTTGTGATGTTGGTCATCAGTGTCTTCTGATGTTGTATACTACTCCTGTTGGACATATTCCCCAATGATCTCCACCAGGTGCATCATCTCTGACGTGTATTGCTCTGCCAGCTACCTTAGCTCCACAAGACAGTTGGTGGCAGAATTTCTCTCTGTTTGTAGGTTCTGGCTTTAGCTTGAGTCCTTGTCTATGTGGATATCTCTTCCTCATGAGAAGAGTGAATTCTGCCATGCTCTTTTAGATTAAAGTCTTGAGATTTTCTCCACTCTTTCAGAAAAACAGTAGCCTTTATACTTAGCCTTATATGAACAGCAACCTAGGGGAGAAAACCCTCCAAACTTTTGGGTTAATTAAGGTTCTTTCTGTTCCATACAGGGTTATGCCTTCAATGGATTTTTTTTTATCTTGAGCAGATCCTTTGTCCCAGCTACCAAACTAGATATAGAAAATGTTTTCTTACCTAGGAAGAGGGTGCTCTGATTTAATCTGGTTTTTGAGCTGCATTTCCTAGTTTGTGACTCTTTGTTAAAGGTCTCAATTTTTATGCTTCCTTGTTGGTTTGACTACAGCTAGTGACTGAATGGGAAAAAAATTACTAAGTGTTTGCTATCTGCCAAGCACTGTGCTAACTGCTAAGAATACAAATAGGAAAAAAATGATGAGAATTCCTGCTTTCAAGGATACCACACTCTAATTTGGGGAGACAATTCATATAAAAGATTTCAGCCAAAAGATGATAAAAAAGGCCCAAATCCTAGTGACAAGGTAAACGGGAAAACCTCGGGTTCCTTAGGATGTACCTGCAAACTTTAGAAAGCATAGTGGCAGAGACTTTGGGTTCCTTAGGATGTACCTGCAGACTCTAGAGAGCATAGTATCAGGGCAGATGGTAAGGCCTGAAGGATCATAGGATGCAATGGCAAGGCAGATGGTAAGACATAATGTCCTCCATTTCACTGGAAGGCTTATAACTCATCCAAGTGGTATAAAAAGCCAGTTCCACCCAGTTTACCCATGGACTATGGCTGGCCTGATGGAAGATGTCCTGCTAATGTGGTAGCTGGGATGGCATCTGAGTTGGGTGGCCTGGAGGTGATGGGAGGAGGTCTGAAGGAAAGGTAAAGGAGAATGGCATTCCTTGGATGGTGTATTCTACCAAACTAACTGTCCCGATGGTGTCTAGTTACCCTCCACGCAAGAATTTTTTCTCCCAACTGCCAGGTCCTTCAGAGCCCAGGGCCTCCCAGTTCCTTAATTTCAAAAGTCACATCATCATTTCCATGTGGAGAATTTTGGAAAGGGGGGAATGTAGAGACAAAATAAAATTTAGGAGGCAAGGAATTTATGTTACCCTTGCCTAACCAAATTCTTGCCTTCGTTATATTTATGTAACCAGCCAGTCCTAAAGCCTTGTCAAGCTTTCAGTTCCCTTACATCAGGATAGAGAAGACCTGGGCTTAGGCAGTGATAGATTGTGTTGTTGGGGAAGAGGGGGTATGATTAATGGAGCAATGTTCCAGAAGAGGCTGAAGAAGAGGAAATCAAAGGCACAAGTAGTAGAATTTTCCTTGGCAAAGAAAGGGATTACCCTTTCCTCAGGGCAAAGGAGAAGAGAATATTTCAGAATGTAGAGTTTTAAGGTGTAGAAGGCAGGGGGTGGGGGAGCTCGTGAAAAAAATTATTGTGTTTTGCTTAGGAAAGTAGGATGTTTAGAATGGCTGCTTTGGGGGCATGATCTGGGAACAGGAACACCATGGCTACAATGAGAATCCATTTGACATTATATAACATGAATTTTCTATAAACCCAATTCAAAGTGCTGTGACTTTCTTTGGTGATGGTCAGCAGCTAAAAGGGAGAGAAGAGGGATGGTAGGGGTAATTCTGGGTTCACAACGAGGCAAGATGGTGATATAATAAAAAAATAAGGGAGTCAAAGGTTGAGAATTTGATGTATTTGAACTGGTATATATGAGACCAAGACCAAAGGAGGAAAGTGAAGCCAAAATAGGGGTAATGGATTAAAAAACAGGAAGGAAAGGAGAAATCAAAGGTCATAATGAGGATGTAGAATAAATTTAAGAGTGAGGCAGAAGGAAAGATAGGAGAGATACTGCTCAAAAGTGAAGAATTTCATTGTTGCAGTATAGTTGTGCCTGATGTTGACTGGCTATTCCTCTGAATGGTTGAGGAAAATTGAAGATCATTAGATTTGAGGCTGATGAAAGCTGAGGTCTAAGTATTCAAGGAGGTGTCAGCCTGAATATTGAATTTCTCAAGTATGAGGTTGGGGGTTGACGTGGAAAGAAAGACTGTGAGCCATGTTGGAAACTTCTCAAGGGAGAATTCTCTAAATGACAACGAAGTTCTGGATAGGGTTAAATACCAGCATTCAATGACCCTCCAAGGAGATGAGGTTGCACTGATGGGAGGTAGGAGAGAGTAAACTGATAATACAGAGTCAAAGGCATCCTGATTCTTTTTTCTCATGACCCTGTGTGGCAAGAGTATAAGAGAAGAAATAGCCTTCGCTGGAGATCCCAGATAAATGGTGTCTTCCTAGAAGGTCAAGTTTCTGTGAAGTTAAAAAAAAAAGTGTGAGAAAAAAGATGAAGATTTTGTTAAAAGCTTAAGTAGAGGTTTCATAGGGAACAGTGGAAGAGCCACACAGGAGAGGCTAGGGTATGGAGGGCCCACACTGAGACTGTGGAAAGGGCTAATGAGGGACAAGGGTTTTCACCTTTACAAAAGCACAGCTCTCAAGCATATGAATTACTGAAGTTGAAAATGAGATGACTTAGGATGACTGAGAACTGTAGGATCTGAAGATGGCAGAGCACATCACTGGAATGTCTTTGAGAAGACTGAGGAGCTGGGGTTGAGAGGATGGAGAAGTTGGGAGGGAGAAAGCTAAGGCAGAAAACTCAAAAATGTAAAGACAGCTCAGCGATACAATGGATGCAGCACTGGATCTTAGGACATACTGGAGTGGTTTGCCATTTCCTTCTCCAGCTCATTTTACAGATGTGGAAACTGAGGCAAACAGGGTTAAATGACTTGCCCAAGGTCACACAGATAATAATTGCCTGAGGCCACATTTGAACTCAGATCTTTCTTAGTCCAGTCCTGGCACTCTATCCACTGCACCACCTAGCTGCCTCTGAGATTATCTCCCATTAAATTTTGTATGTTTTGTAAGTACATAAGTATCTGCATGTTGTCTCTCCCATCGTAATGTGACCTAATTAAGAGCAAGGATTAGTTTTTTATCTTTCATTGCTAACCTCAGTATTTAGCACAGGACTTAGTACATAATAAATGCTTACTAAATGCTTATTGACCTGCAGCCTAATTTAATTAATCTCTCCTAGCCTCAGTCACCTCATCCATAAAATGGAAACAATGATATTCAGTGTCATCATTATCTCGTGTATATATGACTACTCCTCTGAGTGGCTGAGGTACACTAAAGGTCAATAGATTTGAGGCTGATGAATTAGGAGGTCTAAGTATTCAAGGGGATGTCCGTCAGAATATTGAAGTCCTTGAATCTGAGGGATATGTGTGTGCAGATGTATGGATGTGTGTATTTTTGTGTGCATACATATATATGTACATATATTAAGCAACCTCATGATATTCTTTTGATAAAAGTGCTTTTCAGACCTCAGAAGGCTATACGAATGTGACTTATTTCTATTGTTGATATGCTTTTATTGTCTGTAATGTCAGTTTTCTAATACTATGGAAGACTGTGGTTTTGCAGGAATTATTGTAGCTAAGAATAACTATAAGGATAATAAGATTACTGCTAATCATCATTATCCCTGCTCCTCCCCCTTTGTGTTTTCCCAGATTTGGGAAGAAAAAAGAGGATAAAGGTGGAAAAAATGAACAGAAGGGAAATCTAAAGCAAGGCACACTTCAAGAAGAAGAGTTAGAAAAAATGAAGGAAGAACGTGAAAGGTAAGCCCAAATCTAGTTTTCCATACAGACATACCCTTCTATGAAGGGAGTCCATCCAACATTAATGAACAGTGATATCATTCGTTTGTTTTTTTTCCTGTTACTCCAGCTCTGTAATTCTGTTGGTATAAAGAACTCCTGGTGTGGACATTCCATCCACCAATAAAGACCAGCAACTGTTATGTACTTGAAGCTTTCTAGTGCCTGGGGCACTAGAAGAATTGATTGCCCAAGATCAGATAACTAGTATGTAACTAAGGCAGGACTTGAACTCAGTTCTTCTAGATCCAAGGCTAACCCTTCATCTACCCAGTTGCATGACCTCTTCAAAATGTAAATAGTACCCAATCTTCCTCTAATACTTTTCCTGTGGAACTCAGTATTCCCTATTTTAATTTAATACGGTACATTCTTGGAACCAGTCAACAAAGCTTCCATAAATGTAGTCAGAGCCTTGAACTTTCAGAGAGTTGAAAAAGATTTATATTTTCTACTCCAGCCATTAACTGATGCATGGATTTCCATCTAAAAAAAATCTGTAGCAGGTACTCATCCAACATCCATTTGAATACAGTCAGGAACAGGAAATTCATATTAGTTATCCCATTCTGTTTCAGGTAGCTTTAACTGTTAGTAAATTCTTCCTTCTATAGACTTGAAATATGGTTTTTCATAACTTAAGATAACACAGAATCTAGAATTAAGGGAAGCAGCGAGGTGGTAAAGAGGATAGAGAACTACCAGTAGAATTGGAAAGGTTGGAGTTCAGCTTTCCCAACTCTTTGTGGGTCCATTGGAGGTTTTCTTGGCAAAGATACCAGATGACTTTGGCATTTCTTTCTCCAGTTCATCTTACAGATGAGGAACTGAGGTAAGCAGGATAAAGTGACTTACCTAGGGTCACACTGCTAGTAAGTATTTGAGACCAAATTTGAACTCAGGAAGATGGGTCTCTGATTCCAGGTCTGATGCTCTATCTGCTGTACCACCTAGCTGCCCCATATGTAAGAATGTATGTACACACACACATATGTGTGTGTATATATGTATATGTGTACATATATATATAAATATTTTTGTTGGTGTTAGAGATCAACTAGTTCAAGCCTCTTTCCCAGATAAAAGAAAATGAAGGCCAAAGAGGTCGAATGTCTTACCCAGTATCACAAAGGCATTATAGCAGAGCCCAGGTCTTACGCCAAAGCTGTTACTCTTTCAAATACACGATCAGGCCATGTCTCTGGGTCCCAGTTCTATTCTCTGTATTCCTTCAAAATAAAATCTAATCCCTTTTCTACATGGCAGCCCTTCAAATAGATGAAGGCAACAAGTTGATTTGAATTCATTTTTAAAATTTAACTTCTTTTCATTTAAAAATCTTTTTTCCCCTCATTCCCCCTTCTCTACCTTCCCTCATTGAAAAAAAAGAGAGAAGCAAAATCAAAAAGAGAGAAGCAAAAAAAAAAAATTGCAACAAATATACATAATCAAGTAAAACAAATTCCTGAGGCATTGATCATATTCAGAAATATATCTCATTATGTTAATCTGCATTCTTTGGTCTCTCAAAGTTTCTTGTCTTTGCAATACAGTTATTGTACATTCTACTCAATTCACTCTGCATCAGTTCACAGAAGTTTGCCAGGTTTCTCTGAACCTCTCCCTTTCTTCATTTTTTATGACATGGTAGTATTCCCTTACATTGATTTACCGTAATTGGTTCAGTCATTCTCACATGGATGGACACCTCCTTAGTTTCCAGTTCTTTGTCATCACAAAAAGAGCTGCCATAAATATTTTTGTGCATGTGGGCCCGTTTCCTCTTTCTTTGTTATCTTTGGGTATAGTCCATTTCATAAGGGAGGAAATAAGGGAGCTAGCATTTGTTAAGTACCTGCTATATGCCAGACATTGTGCTCTGCATTTTTAAAGGATCTCATTTGATTCCCACAACAACCCTGGAAGGTAGTTGCTATTGTATTAAAGCCAGGTACAGCGATCACTGGAATGTGGTAGGTGTCTATGCACAACCTATGAGGATGAAGCCAAGAAGATAGGTCATTGTGATGATGTAAAAGGAAAATAGAATTTTTCAGGATTTTCATTATATTTATAGAAAAAATAGCCCCACATTCACTTGTTATTATTTATATGATATAAACTGCGCTACTTATAGTTCAGAGGACAGGCTGGTTCCTGTTTGGACTGTATTTAGCTGTAGAAGATACTTATTCAGATCCTAAGAAATGATTAAACATCAGGTTTTAGCTGATGATAGTGGCCTTAAAATTACTGTTCTGTGTTCCTGATTTTTGCCACACTCTGGTGTGCCTTTATTTTAAACTGCTGACTCCCACTTTGGATACTGGCCATCTGAGAAGTGTTCATCCTTCATTATAAAGAAGCCAATGTCTTTTATTAGGTTTCTGGCAAGCCTGGCAGTATAGACCCCATCTGTTATAAGGACCAGTTTCCTTTACTAAACTATTGGCAGATCATAAGAGATGAATTCTTTCTTGAGGAATTAATGTTTCAGTTGAAAACGTAATCGTCCTCCACGTTTCTTTGATATTAACTCTGGTACTTTGCTCAAGCAAAGGCCATATTTTAAAGCAGTTAATTGAATATTCACATTTCCCTAGATGATTCTTTCCTTTCATAGGTAAAGGAAATCTGGAAAAAACTTAAAAATGTGATGAAGTTAGAAAATAATTTTAAATACTGGATTCAGTTTTCATAGCCTACAAAGCTAGTATCATTCATGCATGTGTGGTATTTGTAGAGTGCCAAGCACCATACTAACTTTGGGGGAATCCAAAGCTGAAAACAACAGAAGTGTGCCCCTGATAATCTAGTGATCCACTGGGGAGAAACAATGAATATACAAATAAGTAAAAACAAAATAAATACATCATCTGGAGTTAGAAGGCCCTAACACCTGGGAGACAGAGGAGGTGACACTAAGGTGAGTAGGCCCTCTCCACTTGGCTTTGCCAATTATTCTCTTCCCTTATCAAAAAGAAACATCTGTTGTGACATTGAGTATGGGTAGTGAGAAAGTCCTATCTGTTCATTTGGATTTCTTGGACACAGCCTTTGGGGATTATCTCCTGTGAACCTTTGAGGCTCCTATTGTCTGTCACCTGTTCCCATTCAGATGGTTGACTTTATCAATATCGGAGTGGAAGTGGGGGAGCGAGGAGGGGAGACCTATTTAGTTCTCTCTAAGGTTTTGAACGGTTGATAAGCTCAGTCACAGATTCAACAGAGCGGTTAAAAAGAAATCAAGGTCTCTGTATTGTTGTTGTCTGTCTGCCTAAACAAAGTTGCCCCAAAGGCAGCAAAGATGAATTTTATCATTATCCCAAGATTCAGTAATCCTGTCATGTAAAAAGTAATTCAAGCTAAGATTTTAGTGTATATGCTGGCCAAGACATGCATGTATACATTATTATTCTTATAAGTATATATGTGTCATTATATATACATATATTATATATAATGTATATATTGTTATATGACTATATGCTTTATTATTAATGTATATATTGGCCAAGACATCTGTGCAGCAATGATTTTAATGTGTATATTATTATATGTATAGATATACATTGTACCATATATAGTATAGTATATGTATACATACAGTATATATATTGAACATCTATTATATGACTATCTATTTTATATATATTATTAATATATAGGCAAAGATGTCTATGCAGCCAGGCCCTAGCATAGATCTCGCTGCTTCTATGACTTTACTAGCTGCAGCTTTGTCTGCATCGCAGGCTTCCTCATCTTCAGAAAGCCGAGCTTCCAATTGGCCTGCCAAAGTGCAGACTTCACATTTTTTTTTGCAACTCGGGTCTTGCTTGGGGATGGAAAAAATCAGAGTGGCTGTAGAACAGCATGCCAGGTGGAAAATTGATAACCCATAAAATAAGGCAGGTAGTCTTTAAGTAAAAGATCATTTCCTTCCTGAATTCGCCTTTAGAAAATAGCAACCCCAGGGAATTTTGTTCTCAAATGCTAGACTGTAAATTAACCCAGCCTGGCTATTTGGGCTTCTGCTTCAATTTTTCTTTAAATATGACTGCTCAAAATATTCAAAGACCTATCCTATTAGCCTCCATTTATACCACTTCCCAAATGTGAAAACATAAAACATACCTGATATGTGTTTCCCAGAGATAGAATCATCCATTTCAGGTGCTGGTAGAAAAAAAAATCAGAGTAGCCAGTTTTAGCCCTGGGTGCAAGAGGATTAATTTCAAGGACATTTCAACATCTCAGCAGCTGTGGGCCTTGGGTGGTAGTCGAGGCCAGGTTGATATGTAGTGCACATTTGGCCAACATCCAAGTGCTGGAGTCCTATTTCCAAGATCTCCAGTGAAGAATATCTTCTTGATCCTCCCGTAGTGAGCAAATTCACAACTCTTAAAAAACTCAACAAGCATATTACTCCTCTAAGGCACTTCTGTATTTAAAAAGAGTGGAATAATATTTAACAAACTACATAGAGCTTTTTATAATATAATTTAAGATGTCTCTCAAACTATCTCAAGAAAAGTAACCGTGGAATAGTTGCAGAAATCTCATTCTCTTTCTGGCCTATATTTCCATGTATTACGTACTTGTTATGTAATTGGTCTTCAGAGTCACTGATAGCAAAGGATATTTGAAATTCTCAAAAGATTTAACTGACATGCAGGTTGCACACCACCCCACTCCCCCCAAATCCTTCCTTACCATTGTGATTTTTGGCTTAGAAATTCAGACCAAAGAAGAAGAATATCTTATCTAGTCTAAGATGCAAAATGTGGCTAGGACATTAGTATTAAACTTTTGCCTTTTTGTATGAAAATTGCTAAGAGAACCAACTGACAAAACAGTCTGGCACCATCAAATAACTACCCTTGGTAACCCTAATTAGCTACCCTTTTCATTCTGCTTGAATTCAAATCCTAGAGATAAAAGGAACTTCAAGAGGTCAATCTCCTACCTAAAGCATAAATCTCTTCTATTGTAGCTCCAGTGAATGGTCATTCAGGTAGTATAGGTACTTTTGCATCACCTGTGACTAGAAATTCACTACCTTCTAATGCAGCCCACCATGTTGTCCCAAAGTCTTTTGTTAGAACAGATGGTGAGAATCCAGTCTTCCATGGAACCTCTGAAGTCTTAAGATCGCTATCAAATACTAATTCCAAGAAAAATGGATTACCTATTGAATGACAAAATACATTTTTTGGTACGACTTTCTTTGAAAGTTTTGTGAGTTGTTTTTTTCCCTTAACTGACGGACTGATATAATATACTACCTGTTCGATCCATGAGAACAAAGAAAACCCCAGCACTAAATTTTTTTTCCTGTGTTTTTGTTTTAATGTGTCTTCTTGATCCATTTCTTTTCCCATATCTCATTCCCTAGGGTGTAAATGTTTAGATGTTACATGTGTATAACACATGTAGGAGTGACTAGGTAAGTATAGAAGCCAGTGGGGATATAGAATGTTCTTTAGGTTTTCCTGTCTGAATAATGGTTACCATTAATAGATATTTCTACATAATAGAAGAATCTCATCCAAATTTCACCTTAGACATCTACTAGTTATACAACTTTGGTCTTGTCTTCGATACCTCTGCTCTAGGCAGTTCTTTCAAGAGTATAAGTTACAGAAAAGATTCAGACCTGGATTGGCAGAGGGAATTTCCTCAAAGAGAATTGTTTATACCAATGAAAGCATGGGTCCAATCCCTATCCCCCTTCTTTGACTGAATTTGCCTTTTCTATGATGTGACTGCACAGGCCTACACACACCATTCTTGTCTGCAGATCTGAAGTCAAACTTTCACACCCAAGATGATTTGGAAGGATTGTTAGCCTGTTTTTTGTTGCCTGAGCTGCTGATATATCCTTCCTGATACAAGTCAAATAGTTCATTGCACTAAGGCTCCATTTAAAATCAGCCCATCATTTTGTTTAAGCTTCACTGAGTTTGGGCATAATAAAACATTAGTGTGAAGGGCCTGCATCTAGAAGGGCCTCAAAGGAAAAAGAGAGAAGTAAGCGTTGTACCCACGATTATTTCTGTAAGAATTTTTATCAAGCTGAAGTATATTTGCATTTTCAAAGCGTCCATCGTAAAGCATCCAGCCTGTCATTTCAGAATCTGATAGCATGGATTTCTTTTAACCAATCAGCAAAGACTGGAGCCACTACTATTTTTAACATAAATTTTTGGGGTTTTTTTTTTTTTTTTTTAAACTTAAGTAACAGACAAGGAATCAGAATAGAAAGTAAAGAACTTATTTAAGTTTGCAACCTGAAAATGATCAAAGTAGCCAAACCAATGTATGAAATACTGAATTTTCCCTCACCTTTGCCTAAGCAGTGATAAGGCCTTTTGGAAAGTAAGTTAAATGAATATTAGTTTAGAACAAATTATTTTCTCTGTATTTTCATAGGTTTACTTTCCTATAGAATTTCTATTGAGACCAACAGCTGTCTTCTGATAGAGTGTGCCAGTCAAGACACTGGAATAAAATATCACTAACGGAAAATTTCTTACTGATGTTAGTAGGATTGTAATAGATAGCAAATGACTTGTGCATATAACCTTTCCTGGGTTAGCATATGATAAGTAGCTAGTTTATTCCATAATGTTTCTCTGCATCTTATTGTCATTTTAGTAGCATAAACAATGGAATGGGGGAAGAAAAGCTAATACCTTAAGTTTTGGAGCTGAGAAATATGAAAACATATGGCTCTTGTTTTCAGCAAGAACCCAATGCCCAAGTGAGAGTGAATCTAAAATTTGGGAAAGTTAAATGGTTTCAATTTCTGAATTCAAGGTTCTTGGTTTTCTTTACTTTTAGGAAGCTTTCCAAAACCTGCAGTGAGCTTCTCCCTTCCCTTATCAGCTGCTGCGCTTCTTGCCTATTCCCATAGTTTAAATCAATACATGTGTTTTTGATATTTGGCAAACCGAGATTTAATTCTGCAGCTGCAAGTTCCCCACATAAACGAAATGCATCTTACAGAAATAAAAACATTCAGAAACCATTTATAGATTGAGAATACTGGTGGGTGAAAATCTATTCCCAGCCTCTCAGCATTTTATTTAATTATGGGAGATTTTGTGTTACTGGAAATTGAAATGAAAACCAGAAAGGCTAGAGTTTGAGATTCCATCTAGGAGTTGTTCAGAAATGAGAAAATGAAGATTTTTATTTTATTCTAAATCAAAATGTAAAACAACTAAGTGCAACTTTGTGAATTAATATTTTCATCATAAGCATGAATATACTACACATGTATGTAAACATTTGAAATGACTAAAGATTTCACAGCCCCAGTGAAAGGGATCTACCAAGGAACATTCTTTCAATTAGTGGGATGATTCTTACTAATTAATGATTCATCTAACTTTTTACATTGAATGTAATGATTGTAGATTCCCATATTCCAGCACCATGATTATTTTTAAAGTATAATTCAACATCACTTTGCTCCTCATTGAAGAGTCCAGCCATTGTAGCACAAGTCCAGTCTATGATTTTAGACAAAATAAGTGCTGGACAGAATCCCAGTTTTAATAGTCCAAATTTATTATTGCCATTGAATCCTGATCAGATCATGGACTGGATAGGATCCCAGTTTTTTAAATGCCCCAATTTATTGCTGCCTTGGAATCCTGATGAGAATACACCTTGGTTAAGACTTTAATATAAAAATAATAATAAATAAATCCAGTTAATTACCTTTGGATTCTTCTTAGATCATCACAGTAAAGACTGGTATATGTGAGCTATGAAAAATATTACTAGGTGGTGTTGCTAAGGCCAAGGTCAGAGTTTCATTTTGTGCTGACTGAATGAAGTTATCAGGTTTCAGTTTCTCATAGGGCTAAAATTCTCGCTGAATGGAAGGACTGTTTTGCTAGATCCCAATGAATCTAAATTATATTAGTGTTAGATTGCCTATTGTGGCTTTCCTGAGAACTTGATTCAAAAACAAAAACAAAAAACAGAGCTCCTAGACAAAAGACTCAGAAGGCTGGAATTCCTTCTAGGGACCAGCTTCCAGGATCTACCTCTGAATTGACCAGAAAAAGTATCAGCTTGTTGAGGGAGAGGACCAGGTATATACATTTATTTACTTTTATATCACCGTTACTCCAGGAGAACTGGTATGGTAAACAATATAGTGTGTTCTGATAACCTAGTTTAGCTAATTATCTGTACCCCAGAGGGAGGGTTTTCTTCCTTCTATCCCAGTGCCCTACCAGCAGTTTGCATGAGCACAAGTCCTTTTATGGAGCTTAAATCAGTGTTAGACGTGCTGTAGGAGGCTACATGTCAACTGAGTCTGCCTGATACATAGCATGAATCATTTGACCAGCATTCTTTCCAGTGGCTATTTAGCCAAATTTCTGAGGCTAAAACCCACCATCTCTTACAAAAATAGAAGAAAAAACACTGCCACAGGAAAAACTCCTTAGAGTAAGAGAGTATATGATTAAATGCTACCATAATATCATTGAAATCTATAAAAAAAAATAGAGAACTCATTACTTTAATGAGTTATTTAAGTACAACTATTTAGTATTGTTGAAAGTTATGCTGACTCAGGGATCCCTTCTCCCCAGCTGTGCTTGTCAGTCACTACTGGGGGAGAAGGCACTCAGTCTGCAGCTTCGTATTAATTGCTTTCCATCGTGTAACAAGTCAATCTCTACCTGTTTGTACCTGGTAATTGTTACATACCTGCCACCTTGGGGAGGAGCTGAAATGCAAATGGCCCATCCCCTTTTGCTGACCTGGACCTATCCAAATTGTCTTTATCTCATTATGAAAATTATCAGTAAAAGCTGACTCCAGGTTGAACCCCTGACCCATCCCCAGGGATCAGTCCGTCAATGTGTTGCTACCTTGACATACTTTTAATAAACTACTTTTTATTCTCTTTGTCCAGAGTTTTGTTTCCATAATCAGGGCAAAAGCCAGAACAAAGAATTTTCCTTTTAACAATATGTTTGAACTAATAAAGAAGTGGCAAAAATTATAAACTATGCTAACCCAGGTTACGTAGTTCTGTTTTCTGGTTTTAATGACTTTCTGCTTTGTAAGCCAATCTATGTACAGACATGTTGAAATTATATATATATATATATATATGTGTGTATGTATTTAAGTATAAGGGGAAACTAATTCTGTACTTTTCCTGCCAAATAGAGCTGGGTTTTTTTTTTATTATTTTTATTTGTTTTTCTGACTTTGAACAAGTCACTTCATAATCCATATGCCCCATTTTCTTCCTTTCTTCTACGAAATGGGAATGGTAACTTCCATATGTCTCTTTTATATTCATATTTACGTTTCTCATTGATAAATATTTTAAAATTATTTTGAGTTTCTTGGAAGAGCTATATGAAATAAAGTTTGATTATAAAGAACTCAAAATGATTTATTAAATTAACACCTGTATGCCCAAGTTATGTACATAACTCATTTGAGTTAATAAAATGTTCCTGAAAAAAATGCAGATAAAGCAAATTACACTTTTCCATTAACATTTTCAAATTTGGAAATGCTTTAGCTTTCTTTCTGATTGATCTCCATTTGGCAGTAGTTCCTAAAACATAACACTTCTCTCTAATCCTACCAAAAAAAAAGTCTGGCACAAAATATTACAGAAAAGAGGAAGCTGCTACTCCAGCCAGCACTCATGAAGACTGTTGGCTGGGTTAGGACAAGATGGGACCCTTGGAATCTGCATGTTCATGAACTGTATTCCCACAAAGTGATTTGGTGCTGAAATTCATAAAATGATTACATTTGTACTGCTATAACATTTTAAAATTATGGTTGGGACATCTGTATTTTGTCTAACATTTTCAATTGTATTCCTTGAAGGCACGGAAGACCAAAATCTATGGCTTCCACCCTTTTATCATTTTCAAATAACTAATTTATTTTATCATTTTCATAGTTCAAATAACTAAATATTGTATCATTCTCAAATAACCAATGAAACACCTTGTATTCTTCCTCAGTTGACTATCAGTAAATATAAAAATGAAGCTAGTGTCTTCCCCAGCTTCAGATTCCTACCTCCTGGTCTTTGCATATTTTGGTTGGTTTGTTTGTCTGAATATTGGAAAATAAGGCATTTGAGGACAGGGGAGGAGGGCATATTCTATCATCATCATCACAATGGTAGTAAAACAGCAAGCATTTATATTGTGATTTTTTAAGATTTGCATGCTTTACAAATATTATCTCATTTTATCCTTATAATAATCTTGGGAGGTAGGCCCTTTATCTCCATTTTACAGATGAAGAAACGGAGGCAGAGAAATTTAGTGACCTGCCCAAGGTCAGACAACTTACAAAGGTCTGAGGCTGAATTTGAACTCAGGTCTTCCTCCTACAGATATAGGACTTTATCCACTGTACCAACTTACTGCCTAACTCAGGTCCTTTGAGGAATCTGACAAGTAGAATTTATGGAAACAAGATTTTTTGTGATAAATCACACTTAGAGAGAATGTTAAAAATTTTGTGAGGTAATATAAGTATTGTTATTCCCATTTTACAGGAAGGAACTTGAGGCTTAGAGTTTAAATTACTTGCCCATAGTCACTCACCTTATTAAATGTGGGAGGTAGAATTCAGACCCATGTTTACTGACCTCAAGTGCCATCAATCCTCTTCCCAGTGTGCCTTGATGAGTCTTAATTTTTTTGGAAATGATATGCTAGGGGGAAAAAAGAGTCATAAATAAATGGCTTTACTCATTCCAGTTTTCTACCCCAATTTTTTAGCTTTAATGGCTGTGGTTTTCACCCAATCCAAACTACTTGTCCAACCCTAAGTATATATTTCACTTGCCTCTCTGTGTATCTTTGCCTGGGACATCTCCCCAATCTCAACTATGCCACTCCAGTGGAGACGCCCATCCTTGGAGGTCCGGCTCAGGTGCCCTCCAGAATCTTCCTCTTCAGACAGGATTCGTCTGCTCAGTACATTTAAATAGTTTCCACCATTTATGTGACACTTACCATGTTCTTCTACCTTTAACTATTTATCATCCAGATCTCATTATCTCAGCCAAATTGTAAGTTCCTCAAAGGCAGGGACTATATCTTGTTCATTTTATGTAAATATAAATACAAGCTTCCCCTGCTCCTCTTTCTCTCCCCCCCCTCCAAGTGGACAGTGAGTTGAATAGAAAATACAAAAATGAAAGACAACTCAAAGTGGGAAAGGCTAATTTGATGCATAAACAGAGAAAACAGAAAATAAGATTTTTTTTCCATGATCACTGAAATTGCATCAGGATCCATCCAACCATGTTTAACTGGCAACATTACAACAGAAATGAGTCAATTAAGTACTGGAGCCAATGTTGCTCAGCCCATCATGCCTGTTGACACCTGTTTGACTACAGAAGAACAAAAGTCCTGAGAGACTAGCGTGTAAAGTGAATGAGAATTTACCCACTTCACAAACAAATGAAAATGCTGTGGGCCCAGAGAATATTTGTGAATTGAGAATTTTTTTTCATAGCTCTAAATTTAACCAGCTGGAATTACTTTTTAAGTACCGTCCCTTTTCAACCTTTTGAAATGAAAGATTTGCCTTTAAATGGGAAATCTGCATTTGATTGTACAGATGAAACACAACATCCTTAGCTTATTCTCCACAAAAGCAGAATCTTTTTATACCCTACTTGTTCTGTCAAAACCACTATTCCAGAAATAAATTTCAGACGAGCATGAAGAACTGTGCCTACATGTTAGTATTAAAGATGACCAAAAAATGGTAACCATTTCCAATGAGCCAAATGCCTTGTAATGAGACTCTCAGGAGTGGGCTGTTGCTGATCTGTTGGCTCACAGTTGAGAGCACAGCCAACACTCAAAGCCCATATGCTATGGAAGAGTACATACATGGTTATATTTAATCTTGGTTCCATTTTCTTCTCTCCAGCTAGACTGTAAACTTCAAGACAAAATATTGCCTTTCACATCGATTCTTCTATAGCTTAGCACTGTGTTCAGCACCAAGAAGATATTTACTAACTTGACATGGCTTGAATAGAGAAAAAATGAGTACCATTAGAACAAATTATTGTGTAATTAAGCCTGCTGCTAAGGGGCAAATGAATCATTGGCACATTTAAGTGGTAGGACAATACATAATTGGGCATCTCTCAAATCCTTGCTTACTTTGAACAGTTGTTTAGTTGTTTTTTAAATGTGTCCAACATGACCCCACTTAGAGTTTTTTCTGGCAAAGATACTAGTTTGCCATTAACTTCTCCAGCTCATTTTATAGAGAAGGAAACTGAGGCAAACAGAGTTAAGTGACTTACCCAGAGTCACACTGCCAGTAAGTGTCCAAAGTCAGATTTGAACTCTATCTATCTATCTTCACTGTGCTACAATGAAGTAAAAAGAAAAGGAACTTTTTCAAAAGTGACAGAGGTTTGTGAGAGCTTTTTTACATATCATTTTTCCTTCCTTCAATGTAAACTTCAGAGCAGAGACTGATTTTTCATGTTAGTTCTTTGTCTTCAATGCCGATTGCAGTATCTTGCCAGTAATAGAAACTTATTAAATGTCAGATTAGGGAGAAGGAAAAAAAAAGAAAAAGTAGTGGAGAAAGAATTGTGTAGATTAAGCCTTTTTCAGAATGAAAGTGACCTTTATTATTGATGACATTGGCAGCTGAATTAAGAATTCTATTAGTGATGATGTTAAAGCTGGCACATTTTCAATTCAGATGGACGCTGAAGACATGGACATAATTGATATTTGTTCAATATACTAAGATGTATCATGGAGGCTTTGATGTTCATAGAAAACTGCATGTACTGTAGAAAATGTATGCCAGACACTTGGAAATGTTTTCAGACCAAATTATATGTCTTTTAAAAAATGTATGGCATCTTCAACTGATGAAGTATCACAGTAGAGTTTTGTGGGTTTTGGATTATGAGTGGGGTCGTTTAGATGTTTTCAGTTTGGTTAGAGTAGATGTAAGGATGACGGGGAAGCCTAATTTGCTATTTTAAATTTCTATACCACATTTTGTGAGAGTGAAGTATTACTAAGGAAAACACTACACTGTTCATTTCATACTCCTTTTCAGAGAAACAGGCTAATAGTACAAAGAGAGAGTTTTAAGAAAAAATTTCTGGAAAAGTATTTCTGGTTTTTGAGAGTCATTTAGTGCAGTGGTATCAAACTCAGATAAAAACGAGGGGCCACTTGTCTGTACAGAAATCTCCCCATTGTGCCACATATTGGCTCAGTTTTAAAATGTAACATTGCCTGTGTTTTACTTGAGTTTACCTTACTTTGTTAAGTATTTCCAAATTACATTTAATCTGGTTTGGAGTCAAGGGGCCTCATGTTTGACATCTCTGGTCTAGTTTGTCATTTGCAACAACAGTGTGAAGGGGGAATAGAATATATGTCCACTCATGACTGCTGAGTTGAGCTATGTACATCAGTCTGGAGCTGTGATTATTCCATACCCCCAAATTTAAAAGTCATATCAGACTAGATGAACCAGACTCAGTGTATGTGAAGGTAATCAAACCACCCAATGAGGATTTAGTAGATTTTAGAGACGCTTTTAAAAGAGCACTAAGAGCCTTAATTTCATGGGTAAATCAAAATTGTAATGCCCAGAAATGCTTCCCTCTTGTACATGAATTTAACGTATAAATTCATAAGGTTTGGGGAGACATAAGTGACCAACTGGTAATACTTCAGTGCTTCACTGGGCGCTTCTTCTAAAGATGTAGATTGTAATCCAGCTACACCTTCTCATCCTGGACAGTTCTTGTCCAGGCTTTCTATAAGTCCTCTGTAGGGGGTTGTCTTCTTTCTTTCTAGGTCTCTTGACATGTCATAGATAAAATAGAACTTACAACTGTTCAATACGTTATCACTTATTCATGCTCTGACTGACCTCCTTCTCAGGGCATGCATTTCCCTGATGATACCCTTGAAAGCATTTCCCCTGTGCAGTTCCTCTTTGTTTAGATGCCATATAGCCTACTCAGGGGTGGCTAGGTGGTGCAGTGGATAGAGCACCAGTGCAGGAGTCAGGAGGACCTGAGTTCAAATCTCACCTCAGACACTTGACACTCACTAGCTGTGTGACCTTGGGCAAGTCATTGAACCCCAAGTGCCTCATCATGGGTCATCTCCAGTCATCCTGGTGAATATCTGGCCACTGGATCCAGATGGCTCTGGAGAAGAAGTGAGTCTGGTGACCTGCACAGCCCTCCCTCACTCAAAACAAAGTCAAGTGCAAGTTATGTCATCATTTCTCTGATGGCATGGTCTTGTTCGGCAATGAAAGATGAACACACACACACACACACACACACACACACACACACACACGTATAGCCCACTCATACACACTCCCATTGCCCTAACTTGAACCAGCCCCAAATATCCAGTTAGGTCAGCTCACAGATATCTAGTGGAAAATGTAAAGGGAATATCCATGATATACACAGTCCCAAGATTTCAATATCAAGGGAACTCTGGACATCTACTCCAAAGCATACCTGAAAAAAATAATCTCCCTCAGTCATCACCTGCCTGAGAAGCAGTTATCCATCATTTACTTAAAGACTTCTAGGGAGGAGAGCCTACAACCTCCTGAAACCACCTATTCTATTTCTATAAATTAAGCATTATTTCCTTATACCAAGCCAAATTTTGCCTCACGCATTGCTCGTACTTCTGCCCTCTGAGCAGACAAAAAATATATACAATCCCCTTTCCATATTACAACCCTTGACAGCAATTATGTCTCCTCCCTTACCCCACCCCATTACCAGTTCCAAGCTATACATCTCCATTTCCTTCAACCATCTCATTTGACATAATCTTGAGGCCTTCACCATGCTGATTGCACTGCCCTGAATATTCCTATTTATCAACATCTATCCTAAAACTTGGCACCCAGAAATGAACATAGTAGTCCAGATGTGTACTGACCAGAATGAAGGACAAAGGGACTATCATGTCATTATTCCTGAACACCAAAAGTATATTTGCTTCTTCTATTGATCGCGCCATTGACACATAGCAAATATTCAGGCCACTAAAACCCCTAGAAGTTTTTTTCCATCTGCCATACCCCTATGTCCCTTTCATCTTGCCTTAAAAAGTCAATTTTTGGAACCCAAGTTTAAGACTTTACATTTATCCCCATTAAGTACCATCTTTTTTTCAATGTGACCCAATGTTGCAATCTTCATTTTGAATACTAACTCTTGGTAGCCAATGTGTTAGCTATCCCTCCTGGGGCTGTGCCATGTGCACATTTGATAATGGTGTCTATGACTTTATACAAGTCCTAGGTAAAAATGTTAAAAAGTACACGGCCAACTATATATCCTTGGGACACGCTGTGAAGACCTCCTTTGAAGGTGGCATTACACCATTAATGACTACTAAGAGAATCCAGCCAGTCCTCCAATTCAAGATCTATATAATTGCACTGAGGGCTAGCCCACATTTCTCCATCTTTTCCACAAGGCCAGTATGAAGGACTTTATCAAACGATGTGCTAATAACTATGGAAATCATAGCTATAAAATGCTGCTAATTTAGTAATCCTGTCCAAAAAAAAGGGGCAAATGAAACTCATCTAGAATGACTGGAATGGCCTATTCTCAGTGAAGTTGTGTTAGAACTCTATGGGATTCACCACTTCCTTTTGTAGAAGAGCATTCCCCAACAGACCAGTCCTTCTTCAACTAGTGAATTTCTTTTGCAGTCTCCATTTTGAACACAGGCCCATATCAGCTATCTCTCCTTCTAGAGTCCACTACCATACCCTCACATGTACGACTCCACACATACACACACGCACACGCACACACACACGCACACACACACAGACACATGCACACACCCTTGTACATGTCATCTTTCTACATTAGAATGGCAGTTCCTTGAGGATCTTGGCTAGTATTCTTTGTTCTCCTATTTATTTCTCTAGCACTTAGCACAATCCTGGTGCATAATAGCCATATAAGCTATGATTAATGATTAATTATAATATAATTAAGCTACATTTTGCAAGTCCATTCTCTTCCAGTTTCTAAAAAATAGGAACATTTGCCATCTCCAATGCTGCATCTCACTCATCGTTCTCTATGATCTTCCTCCTTTCTCATCCAAACGTTACTCCTCTTGGCAGAGAAAACTGGAGTAAAGTAAGAGGATGTAATTGCTGAGCATCTCAGGGATCCATTTCAAACACAACATGATACATACATGTTTTATTTAGTGCATATGTACATGCATATACATATATATGTGTATGAACCATTATTCCCATAAGCTCTACGGTGCCTGAGTTTGCTTATTTTAAAAATATTGAGATTTAACAAGCTATCAAGGTTTGATAAGAAAATTCAGAACCCTCAAATAGGAACAGAGCAAGAGATATCCAGACACTCTCTATCAAAGGATCCTGAGGCAAAGGAAGTTGAGTCTTATAAAGAAAACTGCAAACATCACTTTTTGAAAACAATTGCTGATATACCTTTGCAGTTTGAGTGACCAAAATGTTTTGAACATAGCAGAAGCTTTACAACAATGTTTATAAACCCAACATACACTTACAAACTAATGTTTACGTAGCCTTATGGTCACAGCACATATGAAAGAGACTTTTCAACCAAGAAGAATATTAGAAGTAATTTAAAACACTGACTCGATGATGAACACTTCCAAAGCATTCTGTTTATGTGAGTCTGATATTGTACTACGTTTTTGTATCTTAAGATATTTTTCTGGAATGATAATAACTACTTCAACCACCTAGCTACAATGACTAGATTCAAAAATAACCCCAAAGTATATTTCCTTTTTCCAACAGATTGTGTGTGTGTTTTGATTTAACAATGCCTAATTCAACACTAGCACCCTGTGACCACTTAATGAATACTTCTGGCCTGAGTGAATAAATTAACATTTTTAAAGTTTCAATATTATCTGTTTCAATATTATCCATAATGAAGAAGATAAGTATGGGGTACTTGATGGAATAAGGGGCTGGGAAAGGGGAAAATAGAAAGTCAATAAAAAGACAGACAGGAATGGGGGAAGATGGTCAGGTTATGGGAAAGGAAGGTAAAATAATCATCAAAACCCATGGTTATTTTCCTGGATGTATTGGGCTTTAGAGAAGCCAACATACACTAAAGTATAGAACTATAACTAGGGAATGGCACCTAGAGCTTTATCCTAGGGTGCCAATTTTAAGGCAGACTCACAGTACTTGTACCAGGTGCTAACTAGGTAACTAGGACCCGGTTAACAAGAATAGTTAGTTAAAGTAGAGAGCTATCAAATGGATATAATCCAGTAAGCCCTTCCATGGTCTAGACCAAGGGTGGAGAATCTATGACTTCAAGGCTATATGTGGCCCTCTAGGTCCTCAAATGCAGTCCTTTCACTAAATCAAACTTCACAGAACAAATACCCTTAATAAAACGATTTGTCCTGCAAAACTTGGACTCAAAAGGCCTCACCCAAGGAACTAAAAGGCCACATGTGGCTTGGAGGCCACAAGTTCCCCACCCCTGGTCTAGAAGTATCCTCCCTAGTATCCTCTCCAACAGAGCAACCTAAGAGTACCCCCAGCGCCACAGGGTTTTTGTCTCCATATGTTGGAATGGTGTCTTGGATTCTCCTTCCCTACACAAGACCTTGTATCCTGAAGTCTATCTGAGGTCCCGTCTTTAAATTTGTTTTAAGAAGTTGATCTGCAGGATCTTTCATGATGCTTCCCCCACCTTTCAGAGTTCCTGCTTAAGGTTCTGCCAAAGGGTTTCATTAACATATATATATATATATGTATCTTAATATCTGTGATTGGTTAAGTCAGTTGATACAAAATGATGATTAAGCCAAGGTATTAGATCCTTGTGGTTATAGGACTTTTCCCTGCTCTGTGGCCACAACCCAGACAGCCATCTCAAAAATTTCTGCTGTTGATCACAAGAAAGATGAGTTTAGAGAATGTATCTAGAATGACTACTAGAAAATAAGCATAAGTTTATACTCCTAATGGTGGTAACTCAGTAGCTTCCTGTACAGACAGAACATTATATGGTTAACTGATTCTGGAGTCCTCACTCATCCTCATAATATTCTATTCTGGGACATGTTCTTTGGCTTCTGGGGGTAAAATAGCTTACACAGTCAATTGATGACTCTGTGGTTAAAAAATAATCTATGTCTTATACTTAGTATGTGCTTAATAAGTAGCTATTTATCTCTCGTAGTAGTAATAACAATCATAGCTAACACTTATATAATGCTTTAAGCAAAACACTTTATATTTTTACATACTTTATAGATTGTAGAGCACTTTACATACTTTAATTCATTTGAACCTTACAACAACCCTCTGAGATATGTGCCGTTATTATCCCCATTTTATAGGTGAGGAAACTGAGATTTAAAGAGCTTACTTAACTTGCCTGGGACATATTCCACTTGTAAAAACACATGAGGTCCATTTATGCTCAAGTCTTCCTGACTCCCAGTCCAACACCTGCTCCACTCCACTGCCTTGCTGTGGCCCAGTAGCTCTTTTATGGGAAGCTGTGTAGTATCCAACATTGTGCTAGGACCTGTAGAGTCTGAGAATTGTAGGTATAACATTCAACGGAGACCCTTGTCTGCTTGTAGCTCTTTTGTGCTCATTGTAAAGTCCCAGGAGTGCACTTGGCCTTCATTCGTAGTGCTCATTTGGGTAAGCTGCTGCTCATCCTTCCCATCTTTTACCCTTCTAATGCCTTCTTTTTCCTTTCCTTTATTTTTCACCTTCCTCTTATCCAAGGTCAGCTGTTGGCCAGTTCAGCTGAATACAGCTTCAATTTCAGTTCCGATAACATATAACCTTCAGGAAAAGATTTGTAATTTAATGGGTGTTCATATTTTTTATCATCTGGAGAGCCAACTTCCCCTATTTCCTTTCTCTGGTTATTCTGACTCTAGATACACCCTCCCTTCCTCAAATTGGAGTTATAACTGAAAAAAATATATAGAAGGGGGTTCCATTGAGACAGATTGAGGAGGTGCTTTTTCCTTTGATTCGTTGTGGACTTTGATTATTTTGTCTGTTTAGAGGAGAAGCTAATATTTAGAGCCGTTCCATTCAAACACAGACTCTTTTTATCAACCATACATCTCTGAGTACTTTGCAGTGAAATCATTAAACTCAATTATAAAATACAACTTAATCATGCACCAAATTTTTTCAAGTGAGGGAGAAGTAACTTAAATTATTAAGAACCTAAGTGATAAATGGTATTTTAGTTATAAACTAGAAAAGAATAAAGGCTCATAGAGTCATAGATTTTTTTAAAACTAAAAGACATCTTAGGGAAAAAAATTTAGGACATCCCATCCTCTTATAAGTGAGATAAATCTAGGGCTCAGAAGGTGAAGTTTTAAATCTTTTATTATAATAGGAGTTTCTTTAGGCATGGAGTTGGATTCGGGTTTTTGTGTCTCCTGTTTCAAACAGTCCCCCATACCTAGTATATCCTTAATAAATACTTGTTACATTGATGTCTCTTTCCCAAGGTTTTACCAGTTAGTGGAAGAACTACGAATTAAGCTCTTGTCTTCAGACTTCTAATACAACATCCTTCCTACTGTGCTGTTGTGCAGTTGTGAAGACAACTGAAAAGTCATGTCCAACTCTTCTTGACCCATTTGGGGTTATCTTGGCAAAGATAATGGAGTAATTTCCCATTTTCTTCTCCATCTCATTTTACAGGTGAGGAAACTGAGGCAAACAAGGTTAAGTGACTTGCCCAGTGTCACACAGCTAGTGTCTAAGGCCAGATTTGAAGGCAAGAAGATGAGTCTTCTTGCCTTCAGGCACTGCATTCTATCCACTAGCTTCCTGCCATGCTATTAGAAAATAACACACAAAAATCTAGATTTTTTCAAAGGAAGGTGCTTCCCATTATATGTACTGCCCTCTCACTCATAGGATGGCTGATAACCCATCCTCAGGATACAAATGAGACAAGTACTTGAAGAAATATGTACACAGAGGTTTATCATGGAATCTGGATATAGGCCAAGTGCATGGAGTTTTTAAATCAAAGACTAGAGAGGGGGAACTGATACTTTGCCAGAATCAGTGCACCACCTCCAGCTGACCACTTGTTTCATGCCCTTATGTACCAGTCAAGCCATTAGCAACAGGTCAGTCTGAATTCCCTTCTTAAATATTGTTGATCAAGCAATCAGGACATTTGGGTATTTTGAAGAAAACAGCCGGTGTGTGGATGCCTCCCAACATTAAGGATAGTCTCTTTAGAATGTTGAGTTAGATGACAGCCTTCCACCATTGCTGCCATCCTGAGTAGGAGCCTTGCCTTATACGTGTTCCAGGCCTATTGGTGATTCCAAAAGTAATAGTTCTCAGGGCAGCATGGAATTGACATTATGGTCCTTTCTTTGGGTTATTACTTCAGAGTTGAAAGTAGGAAATCACCTTTAGCTGGTAAGGTGTCCTATTCCTGATTTTACTGTTTATTCTTCAAGCAACTCATGGTCAATGACCCCAAGATAAAAGGACAGACAGCAGTCACAACCAAAGGCAATGTATACAAACACTTTATGAAGTTGGAGGTGTGTAAAAATAGTCCTGGCTCTTCAGTCTGGCTTCGGATTCCACCTTGAACACTTACCTGGCTGATGGTGGGCAAGTCACTTGAGATCCCTGGACCTCAGTTTCCTCATCTGTAAAATAAAGGTTCAACTAGATGTTCTCTGAGGTTTCTTTTGACCCTAAGTCTATGGTCATATGATTATAGGTGTAGTGCAAATATTAGAATCCCCATTTTGCAGATGAGACAACTGGGTATTAAAGAAATTAAGGGAATTGATCAAGTTGCCAAATGCTAAGTGGGGAAGTCAGGACCTAAAACCAGGTCTCCCAGTTTCCAGTCCGGTGGCCTTTCCTAACACCATGCAGCTTCCAAAATTAGCAGTTGTCCTCTTCTGCCATATACACACAATCAAGGATGTCATGGATCCAGGTTCACTAGAAGTAATAGCTACATACTCAAGATAGAAAATTAATATTTTAATCTGCAAATAAAGCAAAAGTCCCTAAGTAACCAGAATAATTAATGAAATTTATTTTTTCTGAGTTGTTACATCACAATAAAATGAGCATTATTCTGGATGTATCCCAATACCAGTCCATTAAGCTGTAGCTCCTACAGATTCTTCATCTTGATGTTCAGAACAATGAACTTGGATGATACTGGGTCATAAAAAAAGAGTTGTGTTCATAGTACTTGGAGCAACCATCTATCCCAGGACAATTTTGTTTTCAAGGAAAGAAAGTTTCATTTTAATGGAGTTTTTCAAAAAGGACTACCTATTGTCAGACAATGTGTCCCTATCTTTAGTTCTGAAAATATGGTCCCAATAACTATGCTCCTGATTACTAAGCCAAGAAAGTGGATTAATATATTTTAGAAAGATTTAAGGTACCAAGAACCAGAAAGTTTTGTGCTCAACATTAAGTTTATCAGAAAATCCCATTTCACACAACATTCCAGTCCCCTTAGCATTCCAGTTAATAGAGGCTTTACTCCATTTGTTAAAAGCTCCTATGCTGAGCCTAGCACTGCATTGTCTGGTGGGGCATGTGAAATTTACTGACATGTGAAATCTCGATTTGAAAGCTTCGTCTTCTCTTGCCCACTTTATGTTCACATTAAGATCTCATGAGAATAGTGACTCTGTCCTCGACTTGGCTTCTCCTAGTCCATGCCAGATAAAACACTGTCCAGTGTGACATGCCATTCAGCAGTTTCCTTGTTCCATGAGAGGGACTCTGCTTCACTGGAGCCAAATGCTGACTTCTAGGAAGACCTAAAAGCTGAAATATGAATGCAAATTTCATTCATTGCAATCATAATTAATTTATTGAAAGAGAATTGTTATTATTTCAGGGACAAATGAGTATTAGAATATGCATATTATTTTAATGAGCCAAGAGAATCTTTGGAGAGACTTCTATGTTAATTGCAAGCAGGACACTCTAGTTCTACTAAGGGAGGTGAAAATATTATGCATTAGAAAGGCTAAAGATTAGTTCTTTTGAAAATACAGAAAATAAGTATTCCATTTTCAGGCTTTACCCCACATAACATCGTTAATTAGTTCCATGAAAATAAAACTCTTTTAGTCAATCCAAGTTTCTCCCTAAAACAAAGGTCATTATTTCATTGGTGACTCCCAACTGGTCACCAATATTCAAGACTATTGTTCTCCAGTATTCTTCTAATGATGCTGTATGACTGATAGTCATGAAATAGTCATCAGTGAGTTAAAGGTATTGATCATCCAAATGATAATGATAAGATGTGTGACAGGATGCAACACATTACAACAAGGAACTATGAAGGAAAAGGGAAAAGTGAAAGATATCATTAGAGAAACGTTAAAAATTGATGGAGCTGTTACATAGTGTCGGTGAGTGATAACCAGGGGATGTTCAATGTCCTGATATCCTAATAAGTACGCAATATCATATGGCAGCCAAAAAACTTAATATAATCTTGAGCTACTTTGAGAGCCATAGTGTTAAGGACAATGGAAGTGATGGCTCTACTGTACCATGCTCTGGTCAGATCTTATGTAGAGTATTATTTTAACTGTGGATGCCACATCTTCAGAAGGACATTAATAATCTAGAGAGTATCTGGAAGAAGCAACCCAGGATAGCAAAAAGCATTAAGATCATAGTATAAGATCATTTAAAGGACCTTGGGATGGTTCATGGGAAGGAGACTTTAGGGGAGGCAAGACAATTGTTATCAAGTGTTTAAAGAGCTGTCTGTCATATGGAAAAGGGATTAACTTCTGCTTGGTTCCAGAAGACAGAGCCAGCCACCATAAATAAAAGTTTTTGTTTTTTTTTTTTTGTTTTTTTTTTTAATTTTTTTATTTTTTTAATGTTTAACAATCACTGCCATACAATTGCGATTTTATCCCTCCCCACCCACCCCCCACTACCTCCCTCCCTCCCCACGACTGCATACAATTCTGTATAGATTCTACATATACTTTCCTATTGAGTATATTTTCACTATAGTCATGCTATGTAGTCAGACTAAGATAAATGAAAGAATCCGTATAACAAATCAGAACATGATACACAAACACATACACATACACAAACATGATCTGCTACATTATGTGAGTGACTTCCATATTTCTCTCTCTGAGTGTGGAAGGCATTTTGCCTTGAGGTCCACCATTGGGATTTTTTTTTTTTTCAGAAGTTCTTGTGTTATTACAAAAATCTAAGTCTACCAGAAAAAACTCTCACGCACTGTGGTTGTTGCTGTGCATAAAGTTCTCCTGGTTCTGCTCCTTTCACTCAGCATCAGGTCATATAAGTCCTTCCATGCCTCTCTGAAGTCTTCTTGTTCATCATTTCTTATGGCACAATAGTACTCCATTACATTCATATACCATAATTTATTCAGCCATTCCCCAATTGATGGACATCCCCTTGACTTCCAGTTTTTGGCAACTACATAGAGTGCTGCTATAAATATTTTTGTACATGTGGGACCCTTTCCCATTTTTATGATCTCTTGGGGATATAGTCCTAGTAGCGATATTGCTGGGTCAAAGGGTATGCACATTTTTGTAGCCCTTTGGGCATAGTTCCAAATTGCTCTCCAGAATGGTTGGATGCGCTCACAGCTCCACCAACAATGAATTAGTGTTCCAACTCTCCCACATCCTCTCCAGCATTTATCATTTTCTTGTTCTGTCATGTTTGCCAATCTTTTAGGTGTGATGTGGTACCTCAGAGTTGTTTTGATTTGCATCTCTCTAACCAATAGTGATTTAGAGCATTTTTTCATATGATTATAGATAGCTTTAATTTCTTCCTCTGAAAATTGCCTGTTCATATCCTTTGACCATTTATCAACTGGGGAATGACTTGTATGATTATACATTTGGGTCAGTTCTCTATATATTCTAGAAATGAGGCCTTTATCCCCGAGCTTAGCTGTAAAATTTTTTTCCCAATTTACTACATCCCTCCGGATTTTGGTTGCATTGGGTTTGGTTGTGCAAAAACTTCTCAGTTTAATGTACTCAAAGTTATCCATTTTGCATTTCATAATGCATTCTATCTCTCCTTTAGTAAAGAATTCTTCCCTTCTCCATAGATCTGATAAATACACTATTCCTTGCTTCTCCAGTTTATTCATGGTATCAATCTTTATACCTAAATCATGTACCCATTTGGACTTTATTCTTGTGTACGGTGTCAGGTATGGGTCTATGCCTAATTTCCGCCACACTGTTATCCAGTTTTCCCAGCAATTTTTGTCAAACAATGAGTTCTTATCCCAGAAGCTGGGGTCCTTGGGTTTATCAAACAGAAGGTTGCTATATTCCTTGCCTACTGCTTCTTGAGTGCCAAGTCTATTCCACTTGTCTACCTCTCTGTTTCTTAGCCAATACCAAGTGGTTTTGATAATTGCTGCTTTATAGTACAGTTTAAGGTCTGGTAGCGCTAGGCCACCTTCCCAAGCATTTCTTTTCATTAGTCCCTTTGATATTCTGGACCTTTTGTTTTTCCAAATGAATTTTGATATTATTTTATCCAGCTCTAGAAAGTAATTGTCTGATAGTTTAATTGGTATGGCACTAAATAAGTATATTAATTTGGGTAGAATTGTCATTTTTATTATATTAGCACGGCCTACCCATGAGCAACTAATGTTTTTCCACTTACTTAAATCTGACTTTATTTGTGCAAAAAGTGTCTTGTAATTGTGTTCATATAGTCCCTGGGTTTGTTTTGGCAGGTAGACTCCTAAGTATTTTATACTGTCTACCCTAACTTTAAATGGGATTTCTCTTTCTATCTCTTGCTGTTGAACTTTGTTGCTAATATATAGGAATGCAGAGGATTTATGTGGGTTTATTTTGTACCCTGCAACTTTGCCAAAGTTGTTTATTAATTCAAGTAATTTTTTACTTGAATCTCTGGGATTCTCTAGGTAAATCATCATATCATCTGCAAAGAGTGATAACTTAGTTTCTTCTTTGGCTATTCTAATTCCTTGAATATCTTTATCTTGTCTAATTGCTACAGCTAACATTTCTAGTACCATATTGAATAATAGTGGTGATAATGGACAACCTTGTTTCACCCCTGATCTTATTGGGAATGCATCTAGCTTATCCCCATTGCATATAATGCTTGCTGAAGGTTTTAGATAGATACTGCTTATTATTTTATGGAAAGTTCCCTTTATTCCTACGTTCTCCAATGTTTTTAGTAGGAATGGATGTTGTATTTTGTCAAAAGCTTTTTCTGCATCTATTGAGATAATCATGTGGTTTTTGTTAGCTTTGTTGTTGATGTGATCGATAATGCTAATAGTTTTCCTAATATTGAACCAGCCCTGTAGTCCTGGTATGAATCCTACCTGATCATAATGTATTAATCTCGTGATAAGATGCCATAAATAAAAGTTATAAATAGATTTAGGCTTGCTTTAAGGGGGAAAAATGAGTTTCCTTGGGAATCTGCTTCTGATCATTAGAGGTCTTCAAAGACTGGATGACTTTTTCTGGGGTGCTATAGAGGGGATCTGTATTCAGATACAGCCTGGACTAGAGAATCTGTGAGGGACCTTTTCTTTCTGAGGTTCCTATGATTCACATAGGCAATTAAAGGTGCAGCTCCTGTGCTCAGAAGAAAGGTCAGGACTGGGGCAAAGTCATCTTGGTCATCTGTGTCAGTGCAAAAGGGGGACCTATAGAAGTGAAGGTCATTGCCAAGAAGAGAGTGTAGGGAAAGAAGCAAAGAAGGCAACATCTACCTTAAGCAGTCAGGAGAAAGATGATAGAAAGAGAAATAATAGCTAGCATCTATCTATCTACCTATATCCTATCTGTCTATCTATCTGTCTATCTATCTATCTATCTATCTATCTATCTATCTATCTGTCTATCTATCTATCTGATAGATATCTATCTTGATAGATAATACATCGAAATATATCTATTTATATCAATAGATAGATAGACAGACAGACAGACAGTCTTTTCTTTTAGTAAAGCATATATTGCACATTCAAAAAGCATGGCCAGCCCCATCTGGGGTTGCATTCTCTGAGTAGAGTTTGAATGCTTGGCATTTTAGTTCAAGAAAGGACCTCAATGTATCCGTATCTTATCCTGCCAGGTGATCTTTCTGAGACAATTCAAATGAAAGCAATTCATTTTCCTGGCATGGCACTGCTATACTGTCCAGGTTTCATTGGCATACAACGATGAGGCCAGTGCAACGGCTCTGTAGACCTTCAGTTTGGTAGGCAGTCTAATACCTCTTTTCTCCCGCACTTTCCTTTGGAGCTTCCCAAACACTGGGCTAGTTCTGGCAATACATGCTTCAACCTCGTTATCAATGTGTACATCCCTGGAAAGTATACTTCCAAGGTAAGGGAACTTATCCACAATATTCAAAACTTCTCCATCTACTGTAACTGCTAATTCCATGTATGGATGGTGCTGACTGGTGGAGAACCGGGGGTTTTTTTGGTATTAATTGTTAAGTCAAAATTAGCACAAGCATCAGAGAATCAATCTATACTTAGAAGGTCATTTGTGACTGAGAATGAAAAAGATTTAGATGTAGCAAGTGTAGATAACTTTTCAATAAGTTGGGCAGTTAAAAGGAATAGAGAAATTGGGATAGTAGCTAGATAGAGAAATTAGGACAATAGCTACATAATAGAACCCTTAGAAGGGTCCAGGGAAAGATTTCCTTAGGATTGGAGAAATCTAACATGTTTGTAAGAAAATGGAAAAGAGCCAGTGGAGAGAAAGATTGATGGTGCCTGAGAGAAAAGGGCTGATTTCTCTAGCAGGGCCCTCGAGGAGATGTGGGAGGGGATGGGATCAAGGATTTGCTGTGATTTAGAAATTGGACACCCAGAATTCTCATAGCGGGATTCTAGGATTTGTTAGGGGTGACAGCTGACATGGCCTGTTTAGTTAAGACTTTCACACAAGAAGTGATACCATTAACGTCATTATTAGATTTGACACTGAATCTTTTACATTTAGATTCTTCGATCTGCATTAGAAAACAATGTTTTACCTGTTAGACGCTGTTCCACCATGTGTTTTCTATTTCTTTCCTTCACCCAATGCAGAGGTTCAGATTTCATTCCCTATTACCATGCTATATAGCAGTGTTAGTATAGTTGGTATAGGCCTCTAGACTGACAGAAATTAGAAAAGGCTGAAAGCCAGCCCTGTTTGGTAAAGCTTAGAGACACCTTCTTCCCCTTTTGCTCATATTGCTTTCTTTCATTGTTATCAGATGTACCATGAATTTAATGCTGATCAAAGGAAAAAGAAAAAGAAAGCAGCTCTCATTCCCCATTTTTATAGTGGTAGTACTAGGAAATGCAAGGTTTGTTTTTCCCTAAAATAACTGTTTTCTAGGAAGCTTTGGATTGCTGCAACAGTCTCCTGTACCTTTCCCTTCCTCCATTCCATTATACAAACACCAGTTTTGTCCCATCATTTCCTTTAACAATTTGCAGTGTCAAAGGGAGATGAAGCAGGTATGTTGTCCAATGTTACGCCAACAGATGAACTCTAAAGATCAAAGCACAGATTTCCCATAACTGCATATAACCATCAGGTAGGCCAAACACCAGATAGAGCCAAAGAGCAAATACTGACCCAAACTGGGAATACATAAATGAAAGATGACAACGAACATAAATGGGACTATCTCCAACTATAATATGAATTGGTAGATGGATAGATAAAGGCAAATGAGACATTAAACTTGCCTACTCGGGTTCCTCCAGTGGGTCTCACATATCTGTCACACATCAAGTATCTATGGTTAGGCAGACCACACCCCCTCTGTAATTTAGTAAGTGATCTTTGAGAATTATGATGGCTAAAAACTATGTCACTCTGTAGTAAGGAACATAAGGAACCTCTCAAATTTAACTGGACCATCATCAGAAAACAGCCTGTCTACCTACAAGTCTAATGTTATTATATAAAATCCAAAATCTTTGCCCAGAAACCTAAAGTCTTCTTCTCAAAGCCTAAGAACTTGGACAAGGAAATTCTGAAAAGTAGATTCCTATACCTTTCTCTTCCCCTATATCTTCTGTGAGAATGGGCAGGAATTTAATGATTCTTAGAGATTCCTTTCCTCACTTATCTACCATCTTCTAGCTCTTGATGAAGCAGAAAACTTAAGCACTGTCTTTGAGCAGAGAGGGTGGCCTAGGGAGCATGCCATGCTCACTTCCTCTCACCACCCATCAAATGGCTCAGTGGAAAGAGCACTTGTCTGGTACATTTGTTTCTATCTACCTTGCAGCACTGTAAAGGTAGCAGGTGTTCAGTAAATGCTGTTGACTGACTGGCTCCATCATCAGGCATACATCTGTACTCTTGGGAAGACACTGTGCAATCTGTTCAGGGCATGCCTGCATCTAACTTCATGATTAGTGGAGCCAGGGATGACAACCGTAATGGAAAGGGACTGCTGAAAATGCTGCGGTTGAATAAGCTGTTTTTGCAGGTTTGAAGGATTTTTTTTGTATCCCCTGTAAAAAAGTTGCTGTATTAATAGGAAGAGAGAATGAGGACCACGTCTTTTGCGTCTGCTTTAATTTCCTGCAGTGCCAGGAACAACCCTTGGCACAGCAGACGTCCGATAAATGCCACGGACTGGCAGATAGATTTTAAGTACAACAGGCAGGCAGCCTTATTTACCCATAACCTTGATGCTATGCTAACTTGAATCTTCCTATGCCCATTGAGGGGTGGCACCTTCTATACAATTCTTGATACCAGGTTTCTACGTAAAATAGAATAGGATATTTAGGAAGATTGGCTTTCAATGCTAAAGAAGCCCATAAAGGAGTACCACATATGCTCTGCAGTTGTCAATGTCCCTGTTCTTGGCCATGTTTCCCCCACCTCCTTCAAAGAGAGAAAGAACAAGGAAGCCAAGGGGTAGATGCTAGCTGGGTGTGGACTATCAGGTGGCAGAAAAGGACCAAAAATGTTTTGGAGGGACAGAAACGGAAACATAACTAGCTTCCTTTCATTCTCTGTGGCTTTTTCCTTTTCCTCTTCAGGAAGTTTATGTCAACTAGCAATGCTCCAAAGTGAACCGCAGTGAGCTGTCCTCATCCCTTTATGTTTCACAGCAAGTTCTGTTATGACTAAGGGACATCTTAACCTCCCTGCCCCCCAGGGATGGAAGCTTCAAAGAGGCCAAGTTAGGGTTTTAAATTAATTTTTTTCAATTAACAATCATTTGTTTTCTTTCTCTGACCTCCCCTCTACACTTTGGGAGGGGGGGGGAACCCTTACAACAAATTTTTCTGATGCATGGAAAAAACTTCAAAACAGAACTGTGCAAAACTGGAATTCTCTCTCCCTGGATCTTCAGACAAAGACCAGGGGATTGTGTATTAGGAATGTTGAGGAAGGCTCTCAGTCAGGTATGGCTGTTTGAGATGGCCTTGGGGAGTCCCTCCATTTCAGAGAATTTATTATCAATAAACACAAATATCTCTCATTGCTCCTAAGATACAGACAAAGCACATGTTTTATGTAACTTTTTATTTCAATAAACAAGCATTAACTTTCTCTCCCTCCCACCTTCTTTTCCACATGGAGAAAGAAAATAGAAAAAACAAACAAAACCTTTCTAAGAAATATATTTAGTTAAGCAAAATAAATTGCTACATTAGCCACATCCACAAATGTGTATCTGCATTTTGACAGACCAGACTTTGAAGGCGATGTTTCTGCCTTCTATTTCCAATTTTTCTAATCTCTCCTCCTTCCCACAGTTTCCAGAAGGGCATTGAAAACAGTGGGGAAATGTCAATTGGGAGAAGTTAATAAATTAACTAGAATATGCTTGTCATAGTTTAATATCAACAATAATACTAGTAATAAAACATTTTGAAGACACTGAATAAAATAGGCATTACTTGTCCCAGGCAACCTCCCGGCCCTCTCAAGGGACAGATTATTACAGTTCCCTCCTAAATATTAGTCTGTACATCAGCTCAGAGGACAGCTCTAAAAGGTGTTAAATACTTAGTAGTGTTTAGTGTAGGGACCTCTGTCTATGGGATTGCTATAGGGGAAGTAATCATTTCTAGAAAAGGTGCTAAACACTCATTAGCAGTTTTAGTCTGCTTCAGGGCCAGTTTCACAAGAAGAAAATGAAGATATTTACTAAACAGTTATGGGCAAATATTTTGGGAAATGCCAAGAAAATGTCAGGAACTATAATCAATTAGCTACTTTTAGCTATATTTGGCTAATTTTCAAATAGAAAATTTTGGTGGGTTCAGAAAGGGTGTGGTTTTTAGAAAAATTTAAGTTGCAGTAATAGAAATAAGGAATTTCACTTAAGTGAGATTCTATCAAGATGGTAGAATTAGGGGTAGTAAGGAGGTAATGGAAAATACTACCAGTTAGTATGATTTAAAAATGTAACCAAAAGGTAGGAATTGAAAATGAATGTCATATAGTTGGAATAAAGAACAGATTCACTGTCCAAGAAATGACAGTGCATTGTCTTCTAGGAGGTTAGGATGTCTCCGAAGCCTTGTGGGAGATTTTCCTCTTTGCTTGGGTGGGTCTAGAATGAGCCAGGGTATTCTGTAGTTTAGGTTCAGAAGCAAACTAAGTTCCTATAGACCTGTCCTAAGGGGATAAAATGGGAGAAGACTTCGCTCCCTGAGCCCATCCAAACTGTCTGGGCTTGGTCTGATCTGGGCGGATAACTGCTATAAACTTTACTGAGTTACCTGCCCCATGTGATTTGCCTCATTGGAAGTCGTCCTGAAAGATATACAGTGTTTTCTTTTGGTTGTGCTGTCTGCAGGAATGAGGGACTTAATGACTGGCATTCCATTTGGAAAGAAAAAAACGTTTTAAAAATAAATATTTTGAAGAAAGATGCAATTTCTCTTAAGGATTGGACCAATAATATGGACTGAAGCATTAAAATTTTAGAATGCCGAGTTTCCTGAACAGAAAAAAAAAAAGGCCTAAATAGAGGAGAGGTGAGAAATGATGCTGGGTACCAACCACACAATTTTCTTAACTGCCACAGAGATGGTTTAGATTGACATGAAAAATAGAAAGAACAGGAGAAAGATCATTGAGAAAGTGTTATAGACTCCTGGACAAGAGGGAGAAAGAAATGAAAAATATTAATGCAGCTAAAATAGGCCCATTGAAAAGATGGGACATTGATCTCAAAGAAGTGCATGTAACCTGGTATTGACTGGTGAGTCTATTACAAAGAAAGGAAGCAATTGTCCCTGAGCAGGGATGGTTTACATGCTAGTGAGGCTGCATTCATGAGGAAAACTGGAAGAAACTGGGCCCCTTCCCTGGAACAAAAGAAATCCGAAAGACCCAATCACGGCTTTTGTTGGGCATTGATGGTAGGATAAAATATCCTCCTGTCAAAAGGGAAAGTTTTACAAAAGATGTTTATATTCTTTAAGAACTAAACCACTTCTTTGCCTCAAATTGTTGTGCTCTTTTGCCCCCTTCCTTTCTTTCCCCAACATTCCTACTGAACCTTCTCCGCCTCCCCACCCTCCCAAAAGTCCCTACTGTCCTCTGCCACTGTCTGCTTATGGGCTAGTAGCACAAAATAGCACGAGATAAGGCGATAGTTTTCTGAAAAGGGTGCTGGATTTGGAATGAAGAAGATGATTCTGGGCATCTCCTTTACCTGCTTTCATCCTCAGTTTTCTGGCCTGTAAAATGGGGGTAATACTACCTATCTCACAGGGCTGTTATCAGGCTCAAATGAGATGATGTTTACTTTCAGAAATTTCAGTCAGACTGAAAAACTTTAATTCTTGGGTCTCTTAGTTCCTCCAGTCTACCACAACTACACATAGAAGTATTCAAAACTTACATACTCGGGTGAATTTGTCATTTCCTTCTCCAGCTCATTTTATGGCTGAGGAAACTGAGGCAAATTGGGTTAAGTAACTTGGCCAGGGTGACAGAGCTAGTAAGTGTCTGAGGTCAAATTTGAATTCACAAAGATGTGTACCAAGGATAGTAGTCCCATAGAAGAATCCTACCACCTTACCTTATTGATGTTTTTAGCTTTATTTGCAATGGAAATCCATCCCCATCATCTTAATGCACCAAGTATTCACTGACAATGGAGTCTATATTGTCCCTAGAAAGATGGTTTTGTTACAGAAATAGATCAGGTTAGCATCTTTATAAAAATTATTCAAAACAAATATCCATGAAGACACTAGTGACATGCATTGAAAGAGGTCAGCAAGATCCCTCTACTATGGCCCTGCTGTGTAATCTTTCTTTCAACTTAATTCCAAATCCCTTCGAGAATGGAGTTATCTGTCACATATTTTCCTCTGCTCACTAATTACTTACTTGTAGGGTTCCTAGTTTGGCTCCTGCAAAATAGAAAGGCAATAATTGCTAGTGGTACGTTTCATCTGTGTTGCCTGGAGTAGAGATGCTGGCTTAGCCCTACACCTATATCATTTTTTTCCCTTTGCTATCCTTGCATACTTGGGGTGAGGAAAGGGAGAATCAGATTCCTCTTCTGTCAGGTAAGGAAGTACCTTGAAAGGTTAGTTATTAGAAAGCGCTCCTCAACTTTTATAGGAGGTTTGATGTTTTTCAAAGGAAACCCAATTCCAATGTGCAAAAAATTGCCCTTTGGTTTTAGAAAGAGAAAAGAGGATGACATTATGGTTTCATAGACCAGAAGCAAAGTGCACCTTCAAAATAAATGTTCAAAAAACTGGTAAAAAAAAAAAAAAAAAAAAGCCCAAACATCCACTCCCCTGAACATATCTTTGAACTGGGTCCTTTTGGCCTGCAAAAAATTTTTTATCTTCATTGACTTCATAGTTCCAAGGTCCGCCATCTTTTTGTTCATTTCCATTTCATTTTCTGTCTTTGACCTCTTCTTCCACCAGAACTAATATCATCATCTTTTTCCTCCTTTACAAATAATAACTTACTCATACAATAATGAATACCCTACCCTTCTTTCTTCTTGATATCACTCACCTCAAACTATCAGCAACATTATCATCATTCAACAATATGCTAAAGAACTTTCCTATTTTAACAAGTAACCAAAAATTCAAGACATCTTCTAGTATTGGGATGAAGTAAAGCTACCAAAGAGTTTGAAATTCTTCTAAATTTTTTTCCCTTTCCTTATTCCCAATAGATTATACAATGGCACCGATTAGCAGCAGCATTTTGAAATACCACTTAAGGCTTTATCACAATGGAGTCCAGCCAGTAATAGTCTTTAATTCACTTATATGTGCCAATTCATCTCTGTCAGGATCCTATTAATTTCCTCCCTGTTTTACTCTGTCCCTAGCCCCTATATAATGAGGCACTGTGCTCCCCATTTATGTAACCAAAAAAATTAAAATCTCTTGTAAATGACTTCTGATCTGCTGCTTTTAGTGACCAGGCTGTCTCCCCACTTCCTCTTCATGTTTAATTCATTCTCTGCAAGCTCCTTTCTCTAGAAGACTAGAGGAAGATAAAACAGCCAAATGGTGAACTCATAGGAAAGTGTGGGAATTCAGGTTAACTGTTGTAACCTTTGGTCCTGCATTGAGGAATACTTTCCAGACTATTATACCTAAGACACACTCTTCACACAAACATAGCCAACACTGATTGAATGAGCATTAATGAAAACCAACCTCTTAATCTTCAGTCATCCCTCTTATCAATGGGCAAGATGTCAAAACACCCACATCATCATCATAACATAGAAAGCTAAGGAGTACAGAACATGGACCCAGAGTCAAGAAGACCTGAATTCAAATCTGGCCTTAGATACTTTCTAGCTATGTGACCCTACACAAGTCATTTAACAGCTATGTGCCTCACTTTCCCTATATCTAAAATAGGGCTAATTATAGTAATTCCCTCCCCAGGTTGCTATGAGGATAGCACAATATACTCTTTGTAAAGCACTTTGCAAACCTTAAAGTGCTATATAAATGCTAAATATTATATTATCCTTATTGCATTATTGTAAATCAGAAGACCCTGCAACAAACATAGAGGAGAGCTTTCAAATCGATACTGTGGTTTCTGCACCTGGCTTCTCTGTTGATAATGATCTAGAATGAAAAGCGAGGTAATAACTGGAGAAACTCAGAGGGATTAGTACATATTTTGAGTGATGTTTTTTTCTTTACTGCTATAAAATTATTACTGCTGGGTTAAACTCACATATCTGTTAACTTACTCTGCACTTTTCAGAATTGGAGCAAAGCACCAGGAGCTACGAGAAAAACAGGCAAGAGGGCTTATTGATTATTCCACTGGCCTCATAGGAGCCCTTCATGATATGGATGATGATGAAATGGATCCCAATTATGCCCGAGTGAACCATTTCCAGGATACTTATGTACCAGCTAGTGTCTACAGGTCATCATCACCACCAAGCATCGGGGCACTGGGCTACCAACGGGATGGCCCGCCACTATCTCCAGAGAAGGACCACTTGGAGGGGCTTTATGCAAAGATCAACAAGCCTTTCCATCCTCAGACTCTTGCTGACAGGTAATGAAACCATGTGGAAGTTGAAGGTAATCCTTATTCAGCAGGGTCACAGATGGGCTGTCTGATGTTCAGTGAGAGCAGCAATTGGACGTACTTGTGTGGAATTCTAAAAACAAAACAAAAACAATAATGTGCTAAAGTGATATGCAGCGGCTACCCTAGACAAGGGCTGTGTTTTGACTTAACTTGAAGCTGTCAACCATCCAAAAATAAAGCTAACAAATAATAGTAATAAGGCACCATGAATAGACAATAGATGAATTCAGAGAGCAAAGTCCCTGTTGCAAAGAGCTGACAATTTATGCAAGAATATTATGACAGAGCTGATCATTACAAACGTTCAAAGAGCATTGGGTTTTTTTTCCTCTCAAGAGCCTTACAGTGAAGAGTTTAGACTGAAAGAAGGTGGCATGAAATCTGGAGTAGGTGAATTAAACACAATGAGTGATGAAATGGAAAACCATTCATTGCAAAGAAGGGAAAGTGAGAGGGGATATCTTTAAAGCTTCTGAAGCAGTGTAACTGAGGGCAAATCAGAGGGCAGTGAGGAGCCATAAGGGAGCTTTAGAAACCAAAAAAAAAATCTATGAATTTCATCCACAATAAGTTCAGTACTTGAACAGCTATGCATGGATAATCAAAGATATAAAAGCAGATAATCTTGGTCATAGAATAGGATGATGAAACTAAAAATCGTTTGCCTTTAGGAGCTAAGGATGTTGAAATAGGAGTGTCATTCTGTGTGCTTGACAAAGAGTAGAATGAAGTGAAATTCATTGTCATGTGTAGAACTGATCCAAGAAAAATATTAATCAATTCATATTGTAGGTGGGACCCCTGAATTTTGTACACATGCACCAAATGGATTGTAATCTTTCATTCCATTTTGCTTTGGTACATTCCAGTGCAGGCTAGGAAGAGAAAAGCAGGGTGAGTGGTAGCCCCAAAGTGTGGGCTCTCGCTTCAGAGCAAAAAAACAAAAAACAAAAAACCTTGTTTTCCAGGTTTCTTTTGGTCCTGACAACCACCCAGTGCCCATTAGTAACCAGCTTTTGTGTGATAGCTTGATATACTGCATATGTTTACAGTTTACATTTCCCCAGCTGTGTGATATTATGCACTTTCAATTAGGTTGGGGAGAGGAAAGGAGATCATGGCATTTTTATGCAGACTGTAAAGTGTAGCTTCACAAGACTGATTACCTTTCAGAGCCTTTCCAATAACCAAGTGGGAAAGAAGGAGCAATTTTTAATCCTTACTGTCAAGCTTCCAGGTTGATAGTATTAAAGAAAGATGGTCAAGTTTTTCTTTGAGGTAAAAAGAAAATATAAATTCCTGTGACTCGGTGATACAGTCATTAAAGCGAGGCTGCTAATTCATAGCCACCCCTTGAATCACCTGTTCAGAGAAAACCATTTTCATTCTCAAACCCTAATAGCGTGTGGTATTCTATAAATATAAGACATGAGAGGGTTCTGGCCAGGGCTGTCGTCGTTAGAATCCTTTCTTAACTCAAAGTGGTCGCTCCCAAACTGTATCCAGCCATGGACAGTACTGAAAGCAGTCCCTCCCAGAGAGCTGCTAGCCCAGAAAACCTGTAACAGCGTATCCACTGAACTATCAGGCCTTCTAGGATTGCTTTTCATCTTTGTGCATCTGGACCTTTGTCTGAAGTTTCTTGACGGTAATTTTAATTTCATCGTATTGTCAAACTTCTAGGTTAACACAAAAACTCTTGTTCTTCAAGACCTTTATTCTCCCAACAAGGCACATCATGGATCCAAAGAATCCTAATTGCTGGTGATCCCAAAAGCAAGTTCATCATAGAAGAATAATGGATGCCAGCAGGTTATAGCATCATTGCTAATGAAAGTTTGCATATGAGAAGTAATATGAAAAAAAATCATTAGGCAAAGGTGTAATCAGAAAAGGAGGTGGGCTGAGGATGACTTTGTGCTGATAGCCACAAAGTATTCGGAGGTGTAAATGAAGGCTTTCAGCACCCTAGGTATTTCTTATATGGAAGACTTATGGAAGGATATAGACAAGAATTCTGTAAGAAGAGAAAATGTGAATAGCTTACCAAGTATACTAAAAACCATGAAGTTCCTTTCTTTGTTTGCTTTATTCATGGATTTTGCTTTTATATTACAAACATTTTCAGATCGCTCCTACTCTTTGAGAGCTCTTTTGTAACAAAGTGAAACAATTAAGCAAAACTAACAATAATGAACTCATCTGAAAGTGCTCACCACCTTCTACATCTGTAGCAGTCCCCCAACTTCTATTTTTAATTTTTTTTTCAAATGGTTTTCTCTCCCTCCCATCTTCCAATCTGTTGAAGGGGAAAAAAGAAAAGAAAATTGCTTTTAACAGATATGCATAGTCAGGCAAACCAATTCCCTTGTTGTCTGGGTACAAAAATATCTATGTCTCATTCTGCACCTTAAATCTATCACCTCTCTGTCAGGAGGTAAATAGTACATGTCATCATCGATCCTTTGGTATCATGAATGGGCACCGTATTGATCATAGTTCTTACAGCTTACAGAGTGGTTTTGTCTTTATAGAGTGTCATTGTTGTCATATAAGTTGTTCTGGTTGTTTATTTATTCATCAGTTTATAAAAGACCTTAGAACTGTTCATCTTTATAATGTTGACATTATAGTATAAATTGGTCTTCTGACTCCGCTTAATTCCCTCTACATCAGTACAGATTAGGTCTTTCTATGTCTCTTTGAAATTATCCGTTCTCTCATTTCTTACAGCACAGTAGCATTCTGTCACATTCATATATACCTATTCAGCCACTACTTACTTAACTAAGGGCATCCCTTTTGGTTTGTAGATTCTTTTGCCACCACAAAAACAGCTGCTATAGATTTTTTTTTTTAATATAAAAAAACTTTTCTTGTTTCTTTGATCTTTTTTGGGTGTAGGCCTCATGGTGGTATGTCTGGGTCAAGGGGTCTCTCAGAGTTTTGAAAAATAATCTTAATTAGCATCCGTTCAAGAAATAGATTTAAAAATATATATATATATCCTGTCCAACATGGATTACAAACTTGTCTTGTTTGCAATGACTGTTTAAAAAGTTAAAGCTAAAACCACTTTAGGTAGAGGTTAAAATACTATTATACAGGGAACATAAGATCATAGAATTCAGAACTAGCTTTAAATCAGTCTGATCCCTTCTCATTTCACAAATGAGGGAACTGAGGCCTAGAGAAGATATGACTTGGCTAAGATCACTGCCTTCCCCAAGTGTTAATTATAATTATGTTTAAACTCTGACTTTGCTTTGCTTGGATCTTTATCATTTATTTTTAAATATCATTTTGTATCCATGCTTTGCTCTGTAAGTCTCCAAGTGGCATGTAGCCAAAAAGCAATAAAATTCTAACTTGACTTGGCCATGACTGAATGAATCTAAAAAGGGTGAGTCAGCATAAAGGATACACTCAGGAGTAATTGGAGAGGAGGCAAATACCAGAAGGAAGCTGCTGGTAAGAATACAGAGCTACCACAATTATACCCTGACAGGTTTCATAAGCTACAGAAAGGAAACCAGTGGCAATAAGTTCTAGATCCACTCTCGTCATGCATGTGCAGTGTGACTCAAGGCAGTTATATAATTTACTTGACTACAAAGTAAACATGACATAAAATCCCAATTTGTATGAAGTCAATATGCCAAGGAGGTGTTTCTCCTACAGATCCAAGTCATCAAGAAGTAATTATGCTAAAGAAAGTTGACTCAGACTCAATTAGATCAAGTGGCTTGTCCATTATTGGGCAGCTAGGTAGTAGTGGATAGAGTACCAGGTCTGGATTTAGGAAGACCTGAGTTCAAATCTGGCCTCAGACCCTAAGTACGTATGACCATATGCAAGTCACTTAACCCTGTTTACCTCAGTTCCTTATCTCTAAAATGAGGATAGAGAAGGTATCTTTGTCAGGAAAACCCCAAATGGGGTCATGAAGAGTTGGACCCAATTAATTTACTAAATAATATATGTGCAAAGTTCTGACCAAATCATGTTTCCTAAAATTGTACATTATGCAGGAATAATATGAAGATAAACATACCAAAAATATGATTCATTTGTAATAGAAGTATAAATCCTGTCCCCCAACATCAATGTTTACTATATAGCAGCGTACTCTATTTTGAATGAGTGAGGAAGAATCAAAAATAAGGTAGATAAGATTTAAAAAATCATGGAATTGTGGTTACATGGATTGCATTCTCCTCTGCCATGTCTGACCAATGGTCATTTAGTCTCATCATGAGTAATTCCAGTGATGGAGAGCTCACTACCTTGTGAAGCATTGCAGTCCATTTCCACATGGTTTTAACTGCCAAACAAAAAAGTCTGTCCTTACACAGGGACTCTTACCTGGGGCCTCTGGAGTTTTGGTTTTCTCTTCTTATATATTGATAAGATATGATGTATTTCTTTTATAATTCTATGTATATGCATTTAAATACATTTTTCAAAGGAGTCCCTAAGCTTCCCCAGACTTTCAAAGAAATCTATGGCACAAAAATTCCAAAGAACCCCTCCCCTGCCTGTATTAAGAAAATCTCTTTCTCCCTTTATCTTCTGCCTGTGGGACCTAGTTATGTCATCTAGAATGACATAAAATAAGTCGAATCATTCTTCCATATGACAACCTCATGAATATTTAAAGACAAATACCATGTCATTTCAATGTAACAAATATTTATTAAGCCAAAATATTAGGTACTGAGGATGCGAAAGCAAAAATAAAGCAATGTCTTCCCTCAAGGAGCTTATTGACTTCTAAAGAGAAAAACTATGCTTTAAAAAAGAAGCAGATTTTAAGGTAATTAGAGGAGAGAGTGCATTGACTACTCTGAGGAGGAGAGGAGAGTTTAGCACCAATGCTATGGCTTTGGAGACCAAGGCTGTTTGGAAAGAGAAGAACCCTCTGAGCAGCTCAAAATTCAGGAGACTTTAAGCTCTTGGAGAGGAGCTGGATGCTGAGAATGTCAGCAGTCAGCCCTTGTTTGAATAAGAGCAAGTTCTGAACGAAAGGAGTCCTCTACTTGACTCTTGTGACTGACTCAAGGCCACAGCGTCGCCATTACACATTGAACCCTGGTGCCAGCTTCTATTTCTTCCTTCTCTTTTGGGCCCATTGGCTTAGAAAGCTGGTATCTCTGGTAACTGAGACCATAGTCTACATGTCTGACTTGATACTTCTGGTCTCTCCCTGAGGAAAAATAGCACCGCCACAAATTTTAATCCTGTTCCTCGGCTTGAAAAATCCTACTCAGTGCCGTGGATGACCCCCCTCAGTAGATCACATCCTTGGCCTCACCCAGGAGCATATTTTAGGATCATTATATTTGCATGGGTGAAAATGTTTTAGGGATTTTTCTTTTTTTTACCATATACAACTTCTTTTTTAGCTCAGAGATAAAATGTTTCATTCATTTCACAAACTTTTAATAAGATCCTCTAACTATAAGCAACTGGAAACCATTCATTTTCCAGAAGTTTTAAAAAAAACCTGAAAATTAATGGTCAAGTAAATCCTGGGCTATAGGTGCTGAGGGAAAGCAGAAGTGTTAAAAGGAGAGCTTTGGGAGGAGATGTTAATCATACAGGAAAATCCAGGTGTGAACACCACCTCCTGTTCTTGGGGGAAAACAGAATCATTGATATTTCTTCACCAAAAGAAAATTTGTTCATTTCCAAGGTTAAGCATTTCATTTAGCAGTAGATCTGTCATGTTATCTAGCTTTCTGGGTTCTGTGTTTGGCATAATCCCTTCCCCCTTAGACTCCTCCCTTCAGTTTTCTCCCTCCAGTTATTCCATCTTTTCTCCCTCTCTCTTTCTCTTTCCCTCCCCCTCCTCTTTCTCTCTCCTGTGACTTTTCCCTGTTAATTTTACTTCAGATTAATGACTTTTGAGCTCTCACCTCTGACTCGTGACGTAGTGTGCAGGGACTTGAACAGTGAATAAAGTAAATGACTTAGAGATGTGTGTTTTTTCAGTTTCAATAAACAGAATGAGATGAGCTCATTTCAGTCTGGGGATCCCAGTTATAAGTGTCATTGCCATGGAGAATTAAAATTCATCAGTTGAACCAAGCAATCAGGGAATTTTTTTGTCAAAGAATGTATTATCATCAATTTTTTAAATGACTTTTAAACAATAATGAGAATCTTCTTAATGAAAGAATCTCCATGGCTAGATAAGTGCTAATAATAACTGATATACCATTAGCTGTACTTTCCTCACATCTCTTCCTCCTAAAATTTGATATTCTCATTAATTTTTTCCCTCCTCTGGGATCCTCACTCATGGGATTATACAAATTCTCTTCCCTTGCACTAGCAGCTTATAGTGATACCCAGTACAGACCCCCTTCTTTTGTAGCTTACATATGAGATAAGACTTAAAGTAATTGGTAGGTGCCCAGAGATGATAAATTGCCACACCAATCCCCTTTGCCCCGCCACCCGTTAGGAAGGATGGGAGGAAAGCTTGCCACCCTGGGTCACCCTGATTTGTTTAAGCAACCATTTATGCAGATACTAGAGTCTAATAACTAGGCCATAGCTTGTGTTTATATATGTTTCCCTGTTCAGAGTAGCTGAAAGTGTTTTAGCAAACGTTCATCCCATAAATCCCTGTGACAGCTTTGTGAGGTAGAAGGAGGTGATATTATTATCACCCTTTTGACATCTAGAGAGGGAGGGGCAAACAAATAAGAAGGAAAGGGACCGAGTAATGAGAAAATCTAGAACATATCCTGCTGGTCCTGCCTCCCAGGATGGGGCTGAGATTATGAAGGGTTAACAATGATGATGATGCTCCTGACCCACCATCAGAAGGAAATAAAGAGCTCTGTCATCAGAGGACTGAATTCAAGTGATTCTTCTGCCTCTCCCTACCTGAAGAATCTTGAGCAAACCTTTGGACTTCTTTGTCCCTCAGTTTCCTCATCTGTTACACTGAAGTCTTAGACTTCAGGATTTTACAATCTCTTCCAGCCCTCTTTCTGTCATCCTAGGAGTCTATGGCATATGCTTTGAGTTGTTGGGGTTTTTTTTTTTTAATTTTCACTCAGCCTTTTTTCTGACCTGTGGTTTGCGTAAGTATACTGAGCCATACCACATACCTTTTCATTATAGTCTTTGCCTGCATTAAGAATTGATTCCAGAGGGCCTTGCTTATAATTTCTCCATTTAATGCAATGTGTAATCAAGAACAGGTCGTTGTTCGGTCAACTCTTCCCCCATATGTATCTTTTCAAATAATAAATAATCAGGAGAATTGGAAAGGGGCATTGAAAAGATAGTTTCAAAGTTAGCCCTCATAAATAACCAATTTCCTGAATAGACATTTTAATATTTATGTGCTATGGAATTCCTTCCCCCACCCCCTTGGAGATCTGGCTTAGGACTGATATGAAAAGTATCCAGAAATAGAATGTAAATGCTACCATTTTGCATTAGGTTTCTAATCAGTCCTGGAGACAGCATCTTTAGCTTCCCTCGAGTTTGGTAATACTTTAGCCCCTTCCTGTCTAAATGGCCCTGATCTATATGATTTAAATGGGAAAACATGAAGAAGAATCATACAGAATAAGAAGGCCTCTAGGGAAGGGTGTTGGTTGGCATTAATGAAATCAGTATACCATTAACCATTCACGGGCTCATAGGGTCATAGATCTAGGACTGAAAGTGCCTTCAGAGACCATCTATTCTAACTCTCTCCTTTTTATACATGAGGAATCTGAGGCCAGCCCAAGGTCAGGTATGTTAACAATGGAATTTGAACTCAGGACTTCTGACTTCAGAGCTAGTGTAGTTCTCTTTTGTGGCAGTCTAAATATTAAAGTATACGTAAATGAGTTTGCAAGGGAGATTCTCTTCTCAATATTGGCATTGCAAATATGGTAGGGAGGGTTGATATGAGGCCTGTCCTGGGGCTTCTGAACCACATGCCTTATAATACATACCTTGAGTTAGTGCACTCTATTATCCTATCCCATCTTTCTCTGCCCATCTCCAGCGTCACCACTATAAGGCACAGGCACGGCTCAGTCCTTAGCTTACTGGCAGGTTCTATGTGTATCCCTCAGAATCTTCTCCCCTTCCACTCAGTCAGTATGAATGGTTTTGGATAGTACCACCAGACATAGTATATGGGAGGAGATGTTATCATTTTCGTACTAGCTCATGCCTTCATGAACCCCATCAGTCAAGTAATGCTCCAACTTCAATCATTTCTTTCCATTATCTGTCCCCCTGAGTCTTGAGCCATAGTTTTTCATGTTTCAACTTCGTTCCAGTTTTCCTTCCAGGAGAGAGGCAGATGTCGGTGACTTGACAATGACTCTCTCTCTCTCTCTCTCTCTCTCTCTCTCTCCATATATATATATATATATATATATATATATATATATATATATATATATATATATATATAAAGTTCATTGGTCTCTTCTATAACTGGCACCAAAGAATGCCAAGAGAGGAAAAGAAAGGAGTGCAAGTTCTTCAGATGTGAGAGACATGATAATAAGTATTATAATTATTATAATGTTTGTATGGTATTTTAAAGATTGCAAAGTACCTTACATATATCATCTCATTTGATCCTCACAAGAGCTTGTTATCCCCATTTTACAGATGGGACTACTGAGGCAAAGAGAGATCAAATGACTTGCCCACGTTCTTACAGCTAATAAATGCATGAGACCGGATTTGAACTTAGCTCCTCCTGAATCTGAGTCTAGTACACTGCCATTTACAATTCCCTGGGGTACTGAAGAAATCTATATATGTTGATGACCAGTCTTAGCCTACTCTTTATGGAGTCCAATAGTTTATAACTTCCAAGTATCAAAATTGTGATGCACCAGTGAATATAACACAGAGAAACCGATATTTTTCTATAACAATCTCCTCAACATCTAAATCTTGGAGCTGCTATCAACCTTTATATTTTTTCTACCAAATCATTTCCAATAAGAAAAGATTTTTACCAGATCCAGTTATAGCAGGTAAAGAGACAGGGTTAGGAAACTGAACCAGTATTTTCATTCCTAATGATGAATCTCAGATGAGAAACACTCCCTACAGTTATAAGTCAGCACTTTTTCTTCCACTTAGAGCCTTAAAAGAGTGGCTTAGAACACCAAGGATTTGAGCAATTTGCCCCAGTTACACAGAAAGAAGAAAGATTTGAACCCAGGCCTTTCTAACTGCGACTCTTTATCCACTACGCTACATGACTACAGATGATACAGTTCCAAAATCAACTTATCTAGATGGATCTCTTAAGGGATGTAATAGAATAGAATGCTTTAGGTTTTTCCCAAATGCAAAGCCCAGTGGATGAAAAAGACAAGAAATCCAGTAGCAAAAGCCACGTGACTTGCACATGTGTAATAGAATGGTTCATTCCCACGCAATTTTCAAGTTATCATTTTTATTACTATTACTATCCAGCATATCATTTTTCTCTTTTTGCTGCTTTCTCACCCCAAGCCAGGTATGTGATAGATACAGTCAGACCAGCTTGAGAAAGCTGATTGTTAAATTTTCAGTGTGAGGATTTATACCTTGAAAGTGGACAAAAGCTACAAATGAGGACTTGACTTACTGTTTTTGTTCATCGTTTAGACTTAAGAAAAAGATGGCAAAAATGTTAATCATATACATTGAACTTAAAATTCTGTTATATGTACGTTTAGTTTTTTCTGGAGAGTTGGTTGTTAAACACTTAACCAGCATACCATTGCTACCATTCCGTCACTGAACCTAAGCCCCTCACCAGCACTGTGTGAATGTGGTTGAGATTCGAGAAGAGACGGAACTGGAAGGAAATGACAGCGAATCCATCACCAGAAATGAATACTAATTTGCCATTAGCTTCTGGGCTTCTTTTCCGCCTTCTCTTTATGTTTCTTTCTCTCGTCTTCTTCTTCCTCCTAATTTGGTATATTCCTGGGCAAAGACATGACTTGCAGTACTTGCACCTAATAATAACTTACCATTATATAGCACTTTGTGGTTTACAAAGTGTTTTCCTTCACTACAATCCTAGGAAGGGAGGAGCTCCAGTGATATTCACCTCAATTTATAGATAAGTGATGTAAGGACCAGAAAGACAGACTCTCCTTCTCCTTAAACAAAAATCACCTGTCTTTCCTAAGTCCCCTGTTCACTTGTTAAGTGACCAACAAGCTAAGCTGACAAATTTATTCAACTCCAGAGAATAATGACTTTAAATATCACTCCTCTCCAGCAAACATTGAAGCTTAATTGCCCTTCAGTGCCTTAACAAAACCCTAAGTAATGTGAACATTTCAGGTAGGACCAAGAAGAATATGAGCTGCTAACATTTGTGTAGCACTTGGCAATTTGTTTTTTGAAGCTGTTGACTATTTTTTCATAGTTTTCTTGCATCACTCTCATTTCTTTTCCCAGTTTTTCTTGTACCTCTCTTCCATGACTATTAGTCTCCTTTTTTGAGATGCTCCATGAGTTCTTTCTGGGCTTGAGACCACGTCCCCTTTGGGGGGAGGCAGGGTTGCCCATAGGTGTTTTGTCTTCTGAGTTTGGGTCTTGATTTTCTCTGTCTTCTAATAATAGATTTTTTTTTGTTGTTTTTTGCTCATGTTTTTTGACCTTCCTTTCTTTTAAATTTGGGCTCTGGAAGGGGCACTGTCTCAGGCTTCTCGTGCCAGGGGCTGCTGGTGTTGGCTGTTTACTTGGTGTTGCCCTGATGTTTCCCTGAGGTCCGTGGAGAACCCTTGTGTCTGGTGCTGTGCTGAGGGCATGGAGTGGGAGGTGCTGGTGCTGCTAGAGGCTATAGGGGTCTGGCAGCTTAGCTGGTGCTGAGCTGGGTTTCCTAGTGGTGCTGTCTGGCATGTGCTGAGGTCAGAGGGGTGCTTCTGCCTTTCCCCAGGACTACACTGAAGCACAAGGAGTCTGGTAACTGGAAGTTGCCTCTTTGCTGGGGCTATGCTAGGCATGTAGTAGTTCTCAGAGTTAGAGTCTGCCTGTTCCCCTGGCTGTGCTGAGGCATGTGGCAGGGGCCTGGTGTTAGCATTTGCCTACTTCACTGCAGCTTAGGATCTACTGCTGGTTTGCGGAGGTGGGGCTTGCTGCTGGCTTGCTGGGTGCTTCCTGTTCTACACTGTACTCCCCCCTTTCCCCAGTAAGACAGATCTTTCTTATCAATCTTCCAAGTTTCTTGGACTAAAAGATTGTTTGCAACCCCCCCCCCCCATCTTTTTGCTGGTTCTGCTATTTCAGGATTTGTTTAGGGTACCCGTTTTATGGTTGTTTGGAGGTGAATATGGGAGAGTTTGGGTGATTTACTGCTTACTCTGCCATCTTGGCTCCCAGAAGTCCTTCCTAGCACTTGACAATTTGCTATGGCTTCCATCCATATCAACTCATTTAGTACTGACAGTACCCCTGCGAAGTGGCTAAATGAGAATGTTATTATCCCCTCTTTTTGCTGATGAAGAACCCGAGACTCCTAGAGGTTAAGTAACTTGCCCCAAACCATATGACTGAATTCCAATTCTAGTTATGTTCTTTCCAGCACACTACAGAGGAAGAACCCAAATGCCATCCTATAAATGGCTACCAGGTCCACCGAGGTACAAATCATTATCTATTTAAACATGGGACCAACGATGTAGTGTTTATAAGACATATTTTAGAAGCACTCAGGATTCTCCAGGCAGAAAGAGAGAAATGTGAGAATTATGGTATAATAAACTGTTGTTTTCCCTTTATGGCGCAGTTATAGAAAGTGTATGAAAGCATACTTGGGATTCTTGGATAAAAAACAGAATCAACCAAAGGATTACAAGATGCCCAGTTTGCTGGGAGCCTCAGATTGTTTATGTGCACATTGGGTGTAAAATTCTTTCATCCATCAGGTCATTCCTGTTTTTAATTAGGATCTTGATGCATTTGATACCTGCACGTATATTCTCAGTCAAAACAGACTTTTGCTTTGCCCAGATAGATAACCAAAATGGAGATTGTAACCACTTGCATTCTACCAACTCCCATGCTTGCTACTTCCAGAGCTGCTATTTCTCAGCTCACAAGGTGATTCAAGGAGTACTCAGCCATTTTTCCCTGTTTTAACGTATAGCGTTGTAAAGCATCTTTAATGAGAAACCTTTCGATTTTGCTTATTCCAGAGGCATGGTTTTAGTAGATGACACAACATAATTTTAATCTATACTTCTTTATTTATGTTTGCTCTTGGAATTTCTGCATTAGAAGCTAAGACAAATGTTCCAAATTACCATAATTTCCCCATATGTAACCTGTACAATCCTGAAGAATATTACTGCTACCAATCAAATTGATTACATATTCATATTCTGCTCCCTGAAGTTTGGTGTTGAGTTTGATGCTTGCTGTCCAACAAATCACAGATGTGAGCCATTCACCGGCTTGGAGGTCAGAGCCCTCTATGTAACATTATGAATCTACATGGAAATCCTACGTGCTAAATTTTGCACTTGGACCTTGCCTTTAGTTGACACTTGTAAAATTGCCAGTAACAACTGACTTCCCTGGAGATTACAATGATCAGGGGCCTGATTGGAGCACAAGTTATTTCAGCTGCAGTGGTCAATCATGTTTGCTCTAAAGGTTCCTGCTGGCCTCTTTGTTCGATTTGAACTAGCTCATCTAATTGAAGTCAACCACAGACACAAAGGGGGTTTATTATTGGACTTTTCCATTCCTGAATGCTAAGATCATACCAAGAGATTCTTCCATGAATGGTTTTGATTTTACTACCCCCTTAAACTTGAGCATTTGAGAGGTTGACTAGAAGCCCCGCCATATTAGCACTCCCTGCTTGGATTCCATTCAACAACAACTCAACATGCATTTATTAAGTGTCTACTGTGTGTGTGGCCCTGCTCTTGGAACCCAGTTGTATGTTAGGAAGTTGAAGACTTTCATATGTGTGCTACCTGTCATCATCTAGAAGCATCATAATTTGGCTAGAAGCGGGTTCTGGTCCCTTTAAAATAATATGCAGAAGAGTATGTGGGTTAACATTTCACTGCACATTAATTCTTTTTTTAAAAACTGTCATTTAATTTTAAATGCTAATATGCATATGGTTAATTAAGAAGCCAGAATTGGCTATAAGCTTGGTGAGCTCTTAGAGAAGGGAGAGGGAGATCATTACGCTTCTGCTCATGGATAGCTATTTGTGAACCAGCTGATAATGTGCAAAATTAAGATTTCGTAAGTGGCATTTTAAATGAATGGTTAATGGCTGAAGATTAATTAAACAGTCAGAGTTGCTCAGAAGAGAAGCTGTTAAAAATTGTGTTTACGGGCTAGTCAGTTGCATGCTGAAACCAAAATCCTGATGGATGGTGGCATCTCTGTCTGCTAGGAGAGCATTTTAACTAACTTCTTGAATGGGAAAATCGGCCTTTCTCTGCATTGTGTTGAGTAGTTACAGGGTCCTTTGGGCCTCTCTTTTATAACAAAAAAACTGCAAATTAGAAGAGGGTAACAATAAAAAGCTTTTACTGATGGGATTTTCCCAGAAATCCTTCACTCAAACTTCATCACACTCAAATATGGATACCTACATACATATGTACATAGACAGACATATATTAGATAGGTATACGCATATTATATGTGGGTGTGTACCCTTTATGTAGATGTGTATATATATATATATATATATATACTGTGTGTCTTTACCAAGAGATTTTAAAGAAATTACTCTAACATTCTGTATGAGGGGGGAAAATCTGTCAGGAATTCTTAGCCTGGAGTCTCTAAACTTGTTTTTAAAAAATATATTGTGATAACTGCATTTCAGTATCTCTACAAATTTTATTTTATGCATTTAAAAACCTTATAAAAAGAGGGCTCTATAAGCTTCACTAAGCTGCCAAGGGGGTCCATGACTCAAAAAGCATCAAGAACCCCTGTTCTCAGTTTCTTCTTTTGGATCGAATCAGCAAATATACATTGAATACCTACTCTGTGTAAGACACAGTTCTAGGTCTTTGGTGAGATGGGGTGGGGGCGGGGATACAAAGATAAATAAGATCCTCTCTTGAAGAAATTTGTAGTCTTTTCTCACTAGAATGACTATTTCCTTCCATATGCCTGAAAATACGAACCCTCTTTTGGGGAAAATGTTCTTTTAATAGATCTGGCTGAACTACACAAGATCCTTGAGGAAAGAGACTTGTTTCTTACACATTTTCCTTTCTACCATGATGTCTTACACAAAATAGGCATTCAGTAAATGTTTGCTGAATGAATCATCTATAAATTAGTTTTCTCAAATTGGCTATTTCAGTATTATAGGCTCTTCTTAAGTGCCTATCTGGAAGTCCTGGTATATTTTCCTGTAAATTACATGGGAGTGAATTTTACTTATGCAAAACATCTCACAGCATTCAATTAATTTTCTTCTTGAATTCATCTGACCTAGCCCTCAGCTTGAAGGCAATATGATATACTGGAAGCCGTAGGATCTCTGAGAGCCGAATTCTAGTCCTCAGCACCACCACTTACTAGTTTCATGACCCTAGAGAAGTAATTTAATAAAATCTGAGTCTGAAATGTAGACAGAACTGTAGAAGCTGTTCAGTGTCTCTAGTTCAACTCTTAATACAAATCCCTGCCAAAAGGTCCTCAACAAATTGTTGTCTAACCCTACCCAAAGATTTCCAGTGAAGAACTCACTGCCTCCTGAGATATGGCCCATTCTAGTTATGGACAGCACTAATTATTAGGAAGATTTTTTTCTTGCATCAAAACTGAACTTTTCTTTTGGAAATGTCCACCTATTATTTCAAATCTGTCCTTTGTAGCCAAGCAGAATAAGCCTGATCCCTTCTCTGTGTCACAGCCATTCAGATACATGAAAACAACCATCACACCACCTTCACCATCACTTTGCTGCAACTCCTCTTTCATCTTTGTATGGCATTTTCCCCTGTTCTCTTACCATCCTTGATGCCTTCTTCTGAACATGTTAAAACTTTGTTAATTGACTTGGCCAAGGCCCCTAGTTAATAAGGTGCAGGGCCAAGATTTCAGTTCACAGCTTCTGTCTCTAAACCCAATTTTCTTCCCATGCCACCATACCCTCTGAAAAGAGTTAATGCTATCTCTGGTCTTCTTTTCTCTAGGCTAATAACAATAATGATTTAATATTTGCAGCACAACAGTACTGACTTTTTATTATGTCCTATGATAATAAACCCTAAAGACTCAATATATGTTTGACAAGGTGTGACACACTTGGACATATTTCTGAGGTTCTGTTTCACCGCAGTGTTTCTCAGATCTCGCCTCCAGTCTCCAGGATTTCATGGGTACTTTCTTCCTATGCCTGAAGCTTGACCTAATGTCACAGACCGTCTCTCTCACTCATAAGCCATGGTACTCAAGGAAGATCTAGTCAGAGGTGGGGAAACTCAAGGCCCCATGTGGCCCTCTAGTTCCTCAAGTGTGGCCCTTTGACTGCATCCAAACTTCGCAGAACAAATCCACTTAATAAAAGGATTTATTCTGTAAAACTTGAACTCAGTCGAGAAGGCCACGTGGGGCCTCCATGCCGCAGGTTCCCTACCACTGAGTAGTTACTTTGTTCAAAATTCTCTTTCATTCTCCAGCTCTTTTAAAAATACTATCTGTATTAAGTCCGTGTCCATAAAATCTTCCATGCTACAAAGTATCATTAGATTACAAAGTCTTTGATGACAGGCACTGTCTTTCTTTTTATTAATTGTATCCCCAGTGCTTAGCACAGTACCTGACCCATAGCAGGTGTTTAATAAATGTTGATTGGATTGAATTGGATTCCACTTGGTCAGAAGGGTTCTACTGAATAGACATCAGCAGGTCACTTTCCATTGTTACTGAAGTTACTGTATATTTAAATAGTTAAATCTCGAATCCATGCTCATTTGAGAGTATAGATGGTATGGCATTAGATATAGGAAAAGGTATTTAAATTTACTGCAGGAGAACTCATTATTCACACTATTGCAGACCTGGTTAAAATGGAAAGTTACAAAGAAAGAGAAAACTAGTCTATCTCTACAACTAGGAAACCTTTAGCTTTGAGGATGGGAGTGATACAAAAGCATTCTATTTGCGGGTGGCAGGTGGAGGCCTGAAAATTGTCAGCTTCTGAGTTCTTCTCATGTTGGGTAAGTGTGGATAAAAGCATTAATTGAGCACTTGTAGGCTGAAAGCTTGCCACCAACCAGGGGGCCTAAAATTTTCTGGCTTTTTTCACAGGTAAAAAGAGACAGAAGGAGGTTAGCTACACAGGATTCTCTGCATCACAAAGTAGCCTCCAACTGAGGGATGTGTTTATATGACAGGAGAGTTTGGGGAACAACATTAAATTAGCAACAAGGCCAATTTTAATTGTTATTGATTGCAGAATACACAAATCGGCAAGCAAATGTTGTACTTTTCTCCTCACCTGAAGCACATTTTGCAGTTTCTTCTAAGTTTCAAGTCAGCACTGTCCCAGATTATAGTGGGAGGGTGGGAAGGGACAGAGGAAGAGGAGGCAAGCTTGGTTCTTTGTATAAGGCAAAGGAAGTTTTTGATGTACTTGGTGCTTTTTTGCTTGAAGGGAAGAAGTGTTGATCTTTCCTTATTTTCATTGTCAGAGCTGCTGTCTGCATCAGTGTTGATGGTTTGACCTCCTTGCTGCAGTGTGGGAGAAGTCTCTGGTACCTTAGCAACATGTTCTGTCTCCACAGTTGAATGGACAGAAATTTGAATTTTTTACCTCAAGCACTGTTATCGGCCTGCCAGGGGAACCTGTTTTATTTTTTTTTTTTATCAATACAAATAAGTAATCCATTATTCCCACCAAACCCCATTCAATTAAGAGTCTAAATAGTTGTATTTATTCTTCTATTTAATTTAATGCTATTTCCAAAGGGATACTACATTTTACACTAATGCTTGTGGTTTGATTTGACTTTAGCTAAATATTACTTTAATTAATCGCCATAACAAAAGACAGTATCCTAGCTTCTGTGCATCCTTCACAAGCAAAAAGTGTAAAAATATCCTATGCCTTTTTGATACTTTAGATTAAATTCTATATTTTTTGTGAAAATGAGAGAACTAGCTAAAAGCATTTGTGGTGAAAGTGAAAACAAGGGAACCTTAGCTGTGAATTAGAGGTGATCCATCTATAAAATGAAGAGGTTAGTCTTAATAAAGATGTTCTCATTCTGAGGTCTATGAACTTTTAAATTCTTTGATAACTCTTTCAATATACTTGGTTTCCTCTGTAATCCTACGTATTTTATTTCATGCATTCAGCATATTATTCTGAGAAGAGATCCATAGTCTTCAAAGGTGTCCATGGTTCCCAGCAAGGTTAAGAACCCATGGTTTAGTAGAATAAATACTCCTTAAAGGCAGAGACTTTCCTTTTTATCGCAGTACCACCAATACTTCTCAGAGTGCCTAGTCAGAATCAATAAACATTTATTAAATGTGCCAGGCACTGCCAAACATAGCGAATACAAAGAAAGGCAAAACATAGCTCCTGCTCCCAAGGGCCTCACGTAGACAACTATGAACAAACAAGTCACATGCTGGATGAATTGGAGGTAATCCATCCAGGGAAGGCACTAGAATTAAGGGGATTTGGGAAAGGCTTCTTGTAGAAACTGGTACTCGAAAGAAGCCAGGAAAGCTGGAAGGTAGAGATGAAGAAGGAGAGCTTTCCCAGCATGGAAGAGAGCCAGTGGAAATGCTTAAAGTTCATAACCCAGATTCTGAGTTCAGCAAGCATAGTATCACAGAATACATAGGAGTGCAAAGTCTAAGAAGATTGGTAGTCTTCTTTTCCAGATTCAGAAAAGTCTGAGGAAAAGTAAGGGCAGGTAATAAGTAAGGGCTGTGAGTGACAAGCAAAGGGTTTCATATTTGATCCTGGAGGTGATAGGGAGACACTGGAGTTTCTTGAGTAGGGGAGTGACATCATCAGACCTGAGCTTTAAGAATATCACCTTAGTAGCTGAATGGAGTTTGGACTAGAATGGAGAGAAACTTGAAGCAGTGAGACAAACCAGCAGACCAATGCCACAGTCCACAGGTGAGGTGATGATGAGAGCCTGCACCAATGTGAAAAGAGATAAGGGGAAGCAGATGAGAGATGCTAACAAGGTAAGTCAACAGACCTTAGCAACAAATTGGATATGGAGAGTAAGAGAGAATGAGGGGCCAAGGATGACAGGTTGAATGAATCTAATTCTGGGCCTGGAATCAAGTAGACCTGAATTCAAATCCAGCCTTGGGCATTAGTTCCCATTAGTAAATGGGAAGGTGAGGTTATCCTCTACCAGTAATGAGGAAGTTAAAAAGAAGAGAGGGTTTTGGGGAAAAGTAATATAGAAATTAGAAGGAAGGAGAGAAGATTGGGGAAAAGAGAATGAGTTCAGTTTTGGGATATGTTGAGCTGAAGATGTCTAGGAAACATCCTAAATATTGGGAGCAGGTGTATGGCATGGTGGATAAAGTGCTGGGCTGGAATCAGGAGGACCTGAGTTCAAATCCAGCCTCAGATACTTACTAATGGTGTGACCCTGGGAAAGGCACTTGACCCTGTTTGCCTCAGTTTCTTTATCTGTAAAATGAGCTGGAGAAGGAAATGGCAAATCATCCCTGTATCTTTACAAAG